>NW_006290032.1:1481112-1488974 GCF_000327345.1 Myotis davidii | reverse complement strand
CACATCAACCTATGAACCAGGAGGTCACGGTTCGATTCCCGGTCGGGCCTCATCCCTGGGTTGCAGGCTCCATCCCCAGTGTGGGGTGTGCAGGAAGCAGCTGATCCATGATTCTCTCTCATCACTGATGTTTCTATCTCTCTCTCTCTCCCTCTCCCCTCCTCTCTGAAACAATAATAATATACATGTATTTTTAAAGCGACAATAATGTTTAATACCAACAGGGCCTTTGCAGTTCACCGGCGACATCCACCACCCATTTCATCCGCTTAGTGAGACACAGTTTATCCACACCGAGTTACACACTCTGCCGCTGCCAATTCCAGATTGGGACAAAATGAGTGTCTTTGTGTTGTTGTTGTGGTTGTATTTTTGTTTCATTTCCTCAAACTTCTTCACCATCTTCACCTTTTATGGTGAAATACTAAAATAGTCTAACTGTTCTCCTGTGAAGGTTGCAATCTTCTGTGGAGAGCTGGATTATTACATCACGCGAAAGAAGGTCAATGAGGTAATTATGTGGGGAGATGCTCTGTGGTGTTTAATTGCTCTGATGATTTCGGTTAATTAATTCCATAAATTCACTCACATTTAAAGATCCAACAGCACTAACTGTCTGAACTGAAAAGAGCTAGGGAATGCATCAGGTAAACGGATTTATTTTCATATGTAATATTTTCAGATAAAAAGTATTTCTTGAGTAAACCCATCCATAACAAGGGACATATTTTCATCTCATTCTAAAGGATATTTAAATTTGAATCTTCACATTTCACCGCAGAATGTAAGATACAACCAATTTTTTTCGCGTTGAGTGTGTCTTATGTGTAAGGCCACTTAGCAATGCTTTATATGTAGTATAAATATTACATCTTATGCCTAAATTAATCATATCACTTGGAACATGATGACCTTTTGACCGGAATCGAAGAATCGAACCTGGGACCTTTCAGTCCACAGGCCGACGCTCTATCCACTGAGCCAAACCAGTCAGGGCCTTACTGTTTCTTGACTCCATTCTGAGATGGCAGCTGGAGGCATTTGCCTTTCTGTCCCATCCTCTTGAAAGCCAAGCTCTCTAATACAGTGGTTCTCAACCTTGGCTGCACATTCGAATCATCTGGGAATCTTTGTTATGGGGTGAGGCCACAACATCAGTCACAAAGAAACAGAATTTCCAGAGGATGAGGCCCAGAAATCAGGATTTTATAAAGATTCCCAGGTGATTCTATTGTGCAGCCAAGGTTGAGAACCACTGCCTTAGAATAACTAGGAAAGGTTTAGTCATTGTTATGGATTATCTATAATAGTTGTGATTTTGTTAAATTTTGTCTTTAATAATCTTCGTTGTATTTGCTGTACCATGAACACTGGTGATTATATGCAGTAGCGTGAGCTATACGTGACCAAGGCTGTTTCCTTTTCAGTTAATATGTTTTCATGCCTCTTGTATTAACTTTAATTAAACTTGATATTAACCAATATGCCATTATGTTAATTGTTTTTCACTGGCCTTTTTATTATTTGAGATGTAGTTATAACCTACACACATGAGTAACTGAAACGTTTCCTGATAAGTACATTGCTGGGTAGAATTGAAAAATAGGAACTGGCCTATGGATTTAGGGGAAATGAAACACATTTTCTGAAAATTGAAGCTTTTAGTGCAGATTTAGATATCAAGTAATTTATCCAAAAATTTACTTTCTAGAATTGCAACTTAAGATATACAAATATTCCTTGTTGTTAATAGTATCTGTAAAATCACCTTGAATGTGAAGGATGTTGAAAAGATTGCAAAGGAAACCTTTACAACAACTTCATGATGGCCAAACTGAAGTGTAAATACTGCAAGTCTTTTGTAAAATGTACGCAGAACCCATTAATTTTAGACTAAAAGTACTTTTATTTGAATAGCTATTGTTTTTCTAAATATATCCAATTTCTACATTTTACACACATTTCTATAAAAATATATTGACCAGAAAAACAAATGATTAATTATAAAAAGTATTTTTTGTCATAACAATTGATAAGCCGTAATAATTTCACCAAAATCTAAAAGTTTTACTATAAGTAAAACCTATGATAAATTCTAAGTCAAAGGCATGTGGCTCATATCAGCTGCGATTCTTAGGATGCGTGTCTTCCACCGTCTCTCAGTGTCACTGTTCCCGGCTGTGGCCCCAGGCATGCCGGCCGGGAAATTGACGGTGAAAGATGAGAAAGGACATGCAGCAGCAGAAGAAAAATCCGTGGAGAAAATTCTATTTATGGTCAAACCGGGTGAAAGCATTGTCTGCTGGATACGGGGATATTTGCAGTCTGTGGAACAGCTGAAGAGAGGAGGGGAGAGGTCAGTGGTTAGTGGTTCCCAGCAAACTATGGAAAAGCTGGTGACTAAGAAAACTGACAAGATCTCAGAGAGGCCCGCCCTTCCCCCCCGCCCCAGACACCAGCGCCACCGCTCCCTGGTAGCTTGGCTTTAACTAGAGATGAGGGGGAGCTGCTTCCTCCTATGATGACAGAAGATGTGATATATATTTTTTTAATATATTTTTTATTGATTTCAGAGAGGAAGGGAGAGGGAGATAGAGACATCAATGATGAGAGAGAACCACTGATCAGCTGCCTCCTACATGCCCCTTATGGAGGATAGAGCTGCAACCCAGGCATGTCCCCTTGACCGGAATTGAACCCGGGACCCTTCAGTACACAGGCCGACACTCTAACCACTGAGCCAAAATGGCCAGGGCAAGAAGTGATATTTTTAACAAGACTTCAAGCGCCCTCACTAGGCAGGGAGAGCTCGAAGGTCTGCCCTTGTGTTACATGTTTTAAACCCAGGCTACCCTGTGTTACTGACATCTACGGGCCAGAACTTGAAGTCCTCAGCTTTTAGCTGTGACCTTCAGTAATGAAGTTTGCAAAGATTAATAAAAGGATTTTCCACCGGGAAATATCTAACACATAAAAAAATCTCCAAATATTTCAGTCATATCACCTTTGAATCCTTCTGTCTCAAACACGTATTAGTTCAAGACTATCACTATCTCTGCTTTTTAGAATCTGAAAACTATCCTATATAATAAAAGCCTAATATGCAACTCAATCGAATTGCAGAACAACCAGTCGCTATGACACACACTGACCACCAGGGGGAAGACACTCAATGCAGGAGCTGCCCCCAGCCCCGAGCCTGTAGGCCCCAGGCCAGCCAAGGTGGTTGCCAGTGGGAGCACCCTGATTGCCCTGCCAGTTGCCCCACAGATCAGCCCTGATCGCCGGCCAGACCTAGGGACCCTACCTGTGCATGAATGTTGTGCACTCGGCCTCTAGTAGCATATAAATATGTTGCATAATTTTTACCAGCAACTTGAATTAGTATTCAGGACCCAAGAATTCCAACAAAATGAATGCATAATACATGGAAGTATGGAATAGCTATGTAGGTTTTATTTAAGATATATGTTTTAACTTTAAAATAAAAGAAAAATATCTGCAAAGTAGTTGGCATGGTATTGTAGTATTGTGTGAAGCCAACATTATTGAATAAGAATAACAGTTAAGCTTCAGCAATTTATTACAGATTCTAAACTATGTTGACAATTATTAATGCAATATTATTTTTGGAGAAATAATTCTGAGACTGTAAAGTACAATTTCTGAACACTTCCAAATCTAAAAATACACACAGTTGTACATGCAAACACACAGGATTAAAAAGTAAAGGATCATTTTCTTGGGGCAAAAAAAATGTAATTATTATACCCATTGGTGTTTTCTTCTTCTCCAAGAACTTGGCCTTAGGGCATGCCCAGCCCCTTGTGGTTCAGATGCTGATCTGTCCATTTTCAGCAACTAGAAGTGCCTCTGGCAAGGGCCTCCTGGGAGCTTAATATGCAGCCTCCGCACTCTTGCCGAGGTTCTGCGTGTGTTGCATGGGTCTTACCTGGCCACGCATGCTCACTTTAGCAGATGTGCTGTTCAATTATTCCTATAACTAGAACGACAGAGAGAAGCAAGCAAACTACTTACAGATTGTTTAGTTTTGTAAATCACATTTCCACTCTGAGGAAAGTGAATATATTACTCCTCAGATTGCATGTTGGTATGCAACCGTGTTGTACTTGCCTTCTACATCCCTTCAACAGTGTGGATATTTTATATGATTTTTTTTTTTTACAAAACTGTAATTTGTATGTATGTCAGACACTATAACATTAGAGCAGTTTAATCCAACTCTGTAGGGGAAAAAAAGGAGTTAGAATTCCTATATATTTTGCTCTCATAAAACCAGAAGAACTAGAACTGGTGTATGCCTCTTATTTATGGCCTACGGGTAAGGTTTTTGTTTCACTTTTATATAGAGTTAAATTGGCCTTTTCTATTATTGATATGCAGGGAAGTATAACATTACTGTGTAAAGCCCATCCTAACACTGCGGGAGCCAAGTCAGAAATACAAACGTGATGCCTTAGGGTAGGTAGACTTCTGAAAATCTAGAATCTGAGAGAGATCAATCGATTATTAACAAATTTCGCCATCTAATAAAACATGATGAATTATTTCTAAATCAACAACCAACACTAGCTTTACTAATTAAAGACCTTTGAGCATATGATTCCTACCACTACTCCCAAAGAAAGTATTCTAAAGCACGCCTCTGTTTCAACCTTTAGGAAGAACACAGTAAGTCGCGCACATTAAACTATTTCAGTTCCATGAGGAAAGCTTGGCAGACCTTGCTTGTTGGCAAGGTCAGAAGGGCCCCCATGTCTCCCAGCAACCTCTGCTCCTGTCTCGGCGGCCCAGTGTCTCTCCCCAACCCTCGCTCCTTCTGACTCTGGCTATCAGACACCCTCCTGATTGCTTAGACACACGTGAACTTGGCCCAGGTGCTGAATTAGATTGCCCTCCAGCGACTCTCTGAGTTCCTGACATCTGCGTTTGCAATCTCTGATCTAAATGATTGACCCACTGACCTATTATCCAAAATCTGTCATTTCTCTTACAAACAAAAACATTTCACTGTAGAACTTCTGCTATTACACCGAAGAGCCCACTTGGAAGATAGCATTTTAAATTTCCCAGAATACTCAGCGCTACTGAATTTGGGGTTATAACAATAAACAGGCAAGTAAATCTAATAGATACACTTTCCCCCACTTCTAGTTGAAGACTAGAGGGTCACCCAGCTCTTTGGGATCATCAAGATACCAGGCAAACAGGCTCGCAGAAGACGCAGGATGTTCATATTGTGGTTACTCTAAAATGATTATGGGGAAGTCCTGTTCCTCCTACAGGAAGTGTGTGAGGAGGTGGGAATGGCCCTTGATAGTTTGGCTCAGTGAATAGAGCATCGGCCCAAGGACTGAAGGGTCCTGGGTTTGATTCCTGTCAAGGGCACCTACTCCAGCTCGAGCCCCAGCTCCTGTCAGGGTTCATGTGGGAGGCAGCCAATTGATGTGTCTCTCTCACACCGATGTTTCTTTCTCTGTCTCTCCCCTCCCTTCCACTCTCTCTAAAATCAATGAAGAAACATCCTCAGGTGAGGATGAACAACAACAAAAATAGTGGGAATGAAATACAGAAAGACCCAACCGCCAAAATTACGAGTCAGGGAGAGGTGGGCTCCATGATCTGGCGAAGTCTGGCCAACTGTTTCCAGCATGTGATGGTGTTAGTAAGACTCCACCGAGTCTACAGTATTTTAAAAGTGGCCAAGGCAACTCCATAAGCAGAGGAGAAATAGACACCCCTTAGAGGTCTTGGACTCCTGGTTGCCAGCAGAACTGAACGTTGGCTCTTCTCCCTTTTGTGAAGAGCTGAGCGAGATTTTGATTTCTGTAAGACAGTTGGTTCAGACACACAGAAATGGCGGCTGTGTGTTTGGCAGGGGAGAGCTGAAGGCTCATGCCCATGTGCTATTTTGTTTGGTGAACACGGCTCATCATATTTTTAAGACATCGACTGGCTTCTTTCCCTTTCGGTAAAAATTATTTCCAAGCATTTTTGATGAGACAATAAACCAAAATGCCCTCCTTCTGTCTAGGAGCGGGAAAGAGAATCAAGCTATTTCCTCAAAATGATTTTAGTGGCTTAATGGGATGCTGAGTGGAGCGAAGGAAAGTTTTCAGAATGAGAAATTCTGAGGTAGTATCGTGAGGTCTCGCCAACATTCTTAGAAGGCGGGAGGTACATTGGTTCCTTTTCTCTCAAGAGCACGCTGTCATTTTATTCTGTAACCAGGTAATAGTGTGCATATGTGCATGCATGTGTCTATTTGTGGATGGCATTTTTTAGAAAACTTTCTGCAAAAGTGTAGCATAGACACAGTGCATGATCATAACTGTGCAGCCTATTGAATGGGGTGACTACATCCATGGCATCCGCACCATATATACTAACAGAAAATGCTTTAGAACTAAGAATAAAACAAGTTTTACCTGCTTTTGACATTTTTTTGTATTTCATTTTTATTTTTTTAAATATATTTTATTGATTTTTTTACAGAGAGGAAGGGAGAGGGATAGAGAGTTAGAAACATCAATGAGAAAGAAACATTGATCAACTGCCTCCTACAGCACCCCCACTTGAGATATGCCCATAACCAAGGTACATGCCCTTGACTGGAATTGAACCTTGGACCCTTCAGTCCACAGGCTAATGCTCTATCTACTGAGCCAAACCAGTCAGGGTGTATTTAATTTTTAAAATGTTTTTTGTTGAAAGTATTACACATGTCCTCTCCCTCCCCCCCCCATTGATCTCTTCTAGCCCGCCTCTACTCTCTACCCCACCCCAAGCCTTCACCCTCCTATTGTCTGTGTCCATGGGTTATGCATAGATGCATACAAGTCATATATGGTCTTTAGTTGATCTCTTCCCACCCACCCACACTCCCCTGCCTTCCCTCTGAGATTCCACAGTCTGTTCCATGCTTCTAGGTCTCTGGACCTATTTTGTTCACCAGTTTATTTTATTCATTAGATTCCACATATGAGTAAAATCACGAGATGAGAGGAAGGCACACTTCCAAGTTCTTTCTATGAAGCCGTCATTACCCTAATCCCAAAACCAGATAAAGACACGACAAGGAAAGAGAATTACAGGCCAATATCCCTGTTGAACATAGGTGCAGAATTCGCTCTTCTTCTGGAGAATTCTCTTGTTCGTTCATTTGGGGCTTTATTATTTTTTTTCATCTTCCCATTTTGGCTGCCTGTTTGGCAGCCTATATTCCCTCTGCTGGGGCTGGGTGTGTTTGGAAAGGACCAAGATGTGAACCAAGTTTTGCTTTTCCTAGCCCCACGTCTAGAAGCAGATCAAGCAAAGACTCAACGCGCCCAGAGATCCACCTCTGTCTGCAGTCTGAGTGTTATTCTCAGTCTCTTAATGAGCCTCAGACTATAGACAACAGCAAAGTGTTAACTCCATAGGGTGGGGAGAGAGGTTTTCCAACTGGGTGGGCAATAGCTTTGCCCCCAATCAAAAGCTGCCTGGATGGCACAGTCCTGCCTAAGAAAGATGTCCTCTGTGATATAGGGACATGACTCAGGAGACGGGGTGGCTGCCTTATGAGCTTCAACCCCAGAGCCCTCAGCCCTGGATTCTCCTCACACAGCTCTAGTCCACTCTGCCCTCCCTCTGCCAGAGCTCAAGGTGAGTGGCTGCACACAAAATTTTGTGCATTGGCCCTTTAAGAGGGTGCTGGCATTTCCAGCTGTCTCTCCCTGGCAGACAGCAACCCACGGCTTTTTACAGCCAGATATTCTGTTGGCACCTTTCTCATTTCTGTGCTCTCTGCTGGGGGGCCCAGCTTGGGGTTTAGACCCTGGAATTCTCAGTGGGAACCACCA
>NW_006290032.1:1450899-1477092 GCF_000327345.1 Myotis davidii | reverse complement strand
TTGTCTTTCTCTGATGGCTTATTTCACTCAGCGTGATGCTCTCCAGGTCCCTCCATGCTGCCTCAAAGGGTAAGAGATCCTTCATTTTTACAGCTGCATAGTATCCCATGGTGTAGATGTACCACAGCTTCTTTATCCACTCATCTACTGATGGGCATTCGGGCTGTTTCCTGTTTTCTAATTGTTTTTCTTTTTGATTCTCTGATTGAACGATTTTTTCTATCCTGTCATCTAACTGATCTGATCCTGGGCTTCCCCTAATTTGCTGCTTATTCCTTCCAATGTGTCCCTTATTACTGTTATGTCAGTTTTCATTTCCAACTAGCCATTTTTCATAATTTCTATATATTTTATCATGCTGTTGAGCATCCTTATAATCATTACTCTGAACTCTATTTCTGATAAATTGCTTATCACCATTCATTTCACTCTATATCTGATATAGAATTACAGGCCAATATCCCTGTTGAACATAGGTGCAGAATTCGCTCTTCTTCTGGAGAATTCTCTTGTTCGTTCATTTGGGGCTTTATTATTTTTTTTCATCTTCCCATTTTGGCTGCCTGTTTGGCAGCCTATATTCCCTCTGCTGGGGCTGGGTGTGTTTGGAAAGGACCAAGATGTGAACCAAGTTTTGCTTTTCCTAGCCCCACGTCTAGAAGCAGATCAAGCAAAGACTCAACGTGCCCAGAGATCCACCTCTGTCTGCAGTCTGAGTGTTATTCTCAGTCTCTTAATGAGCCTCAGACTATAGACAACAGCAAAGTGTTAACTCCATAGGGTGGGGAGAGAGGTTTTCCAACTGGGTGGGCAATAGCTTTGCCCCCAATCAAAAGCTGCCTGGATGGCACAGTCCTGCCTAAGAAAGATGTCCTCTGTGATATAGGGACATGACTCAGGAGACGGGGTGGCTGCCTTATGAGCTTCAACCCCAGAGCCCTCAGCCCTGGATTCTCCTCACACAGCTCTAGTCCACTCTGCCCTCCCTCTGCCAGAGCTCAAGGTGAGTGGCTGCACACAAAATTTTGTGCATTGGCCCTTTAAGAGGGTGCTGGCATTTCCAGCTGTCTCTCCCTGGCAGACAGCAACCCACGGCTTTTTACAGCCAGATATTCTGTTGGCACCTTTCTCATTTCTGTGCTCTCTGCTGGGGGGCCCAGCTTGGGGTTTAGACCCTGGAATTCTCAGTGGGAACCCCCAGCAGCTGAGCTATCTCTCCGGGATGTCAGCTGCTGTCTGTGGGAGCCTGACCAGCCCTTTCCCACCTCTGCCCTACCTATCAGTCTCTATGCCGTCTCCACTGTCCATCCATGGTTATCAGGGTCCTTGCCAGCTAATCTCCTGTTGGTTATTCAGGATGGTTTTTCTATTTTAGTTGTAATTCCAATTTGGTACCAGCAGAGTATTAATGCACTTTCCACTTAACCCACCCCCATCTTGGACTTTGTTAAAGCTCATTTTAAACTGTTCTGCATAGAAATATGTTTCCTTCGTCTCCCTATGTCAAATAAACTCCCACATAAATTATTATATGTCCAGAACCTCTAATGGATTTTCTGAACCTTCCACACTGTATCTGCCTGCTGCTTGATTTTGTGCAGCTCTCCGTCAAAATGCAGGCTCCACGAAGGTGACGACGACTCATTTTCATATTCGCCACCACACTACATTGACTGGCACCTCGCTTGGCATATAGTGGGCTTTTAATTAATCTTTTCTTATCAATATTTCAAACAGATCAATTCTTAAAGGCAATGGTTAAAAGATTCAAGCATAAATTTGAGATAGATGTATTTCCTGTAGATTCTGAAACCAAGTTCAATAAATGGTGTTTCCTACAGAGTGTGTTAGTGAATAAGGTCTATTTCTTCCCTATTGTGAGTTTTCTTATCTATAATAATAAAAGAGTAATATGCTAATTAGACCAGACGTCATTTCAGACATCCTTCCGGATGAAGCAGGGGCTAGAGTGAAGTCCAGGTCCCAGGTGCCAGAGGGAAGCCAGTGCTGGCAGACGGAGAAGGAAGGCCTACTCTTGCATGAATTTTGTGCATAGGGCCTCTAGTCTTCTTATAGTGAAGCTAATTATAGTGTCTACTTCATAGACTGTCGGTGAAAATATATAAACAAATATATATAAAACCTAAGAACAGTCCCTAGAATATCACTGCTTCAAATTTATTATTTTCACATAATGCCGGAAGCCGGTCCATCCTTGCTGCTTGACACAGTCACTGCAGGGAAGAAACATCTGCACAGCTTATGTTTCAAGGGACGTGGCGTATATGGCATACTGTCCTTAATATGTTTGCTCCCCTTCTTAACACTATGTGTTTTAACCAAGGTGACCTCTCCGGTAAAGGTTGTTTCCCCAGGTGGGGATTTTTATCAGTAAAACCTCTTAACTAATTGCCAGGTGGGTAGTTAATCACTTTAACTACCAACAATCACACTTAAGCTACATAATCTTTACTCCCTGGAATGGAGATAAGAAACGCCCTAACCTTTGAAATAGAATGGATAGGATTAAGATCAACTGGTATAAATATAGATGTAACAAGGCAATAGACACAGAACTTGGATGGAGATCCTGTCTAGAGATCCTGGCTAGGCTGCTGATCAACTGAATGCTGTCTCCGTGTCATTCCTTCTTTGCCGACTCCGTCCACACCTTTGGGAAGCCCTGGACCTGCTCGGGCTGGACCCCAACAACATAAGAATTAAATATAAAAAATCATATCAAAAGGAATAATGATCATATATGTCACAAAAATATATACTTAAAATAGTCTGCAGTAGGCAGACTTCTTTGAAGGCATTTCTCTAAGGTTTTCTTAGCTCTGCTTAACTTATACAGCTTAGTTAACAGTCCTTTACTTTCCTTACAAAGTCAAAGTCAGAGACTCAATGGAGGCAATTATCATTCACAAGGTCAGGATATAGCATTCTCAGGATACAGCTTGTTTGAGGGACGCTGATCTGCTTAAGAAAACATGTTTATATTACAATTAGTCTTCATCATAATTCCCTCAGCGTTAACATTGTGCAAACAGCTTATGTATAAACTTGTTGCAAAGGCCTCTGAAAATGGGCCTTATGCTCTAAAAAGAGAAATAAGGAGATAAAAACAAGAGTGATAAAGCCTCATAAGCCATAATTGGGCTTCCCCAAACTGGCACCTATCGCCCTGTTCTCCTCCCCATCTCTGGCTGTAGTGGTAGATACAGCGGCCAAGGGAACTTATGAGGTGTTGGTATTTGAGTGCATGGTTCTAAGTCTGTAGGTCCAGTACTTTTCCTACAGTATCTACAGCTCAAGGTCATTCCAATCATTATAACATTTTTGTTTAAACACATCCATCAGCCTGGGGCAAGTGGGGTCAATATAGTTCACTTTCTTCTGGGCTATTCTAACCTAACTTGGGACCCTGTGATAAATACTGGTTAACCTATTATAAGAATACTAGAGGCCTGGTGCATGAATTTGTGCACCAGTGTGGTTCCTCAGGCTGGCCTGCGGGATCGGGCCAAAACTAGCTCTCTGACATCCCCCAAGGCGTCCTGGATTTCAAGAGAGTAAAGGACAAGCCCAGTGACCCCACTACTGCATGATTAGGGCCAGGGAGGGACTAGGGAGGTTGGCCGGCTGGGTAGGGACTGCTGGAGGGCTCCAGGGCATGTCCAGCCCATCTTGCTCAGTCCCAATTGGCCAGACCCCAGCAGCAAGCTAACCTACCAGTTGGAGTGTCTGTCCCCTGGTGGTCAGTGCACATGATAGCGAGCAGTTGAGTGACCTTAGCATATCATTAGCATATTATGCTTTGATTGGTTGAATGGATGACCGGACACTTAGCATATTAGGCTTTTATTATATAGGATCATTAATAAAGAAATGTATCCAGAAGAAAGCAAGTGGAATATTGAAAAGACATAAAATGGTATCATAATAGTAAATATTCAAAGGTATTGGGAGTCACACATATGATAAAAAGTGAGCGTACATCATATTTTTGTTATTATTGAATAACTGAAATACTATTATCAAAGAAAAAAGATTAAATTTGGTATCCATGCCCATATTTTCTGTAACAGTTTCTTCATTCTATGTTTTTACATAACTGAAATTGTATCTTAAAATTTTACATTTTTGTCTTTCTAACTCAAGGGTTCTAAAACCATTGCACTTTGTAGTCAGTTGAGAAACATTAAAAAGTTACCCATGGCCGAAACCGGTTTGGCTCAGTGGATAGAGTGTCAGCCTGTGGACTGAAGGGTCCCGGGTGCGATTCCGGTCAAGGGCATGTACCTGGGTTGCGGGCACATCCCCAGTAGGAGATGTGCAGGAGGCAGCTGATCGATGTTTCTCTCTCATCGATGTTTCTAACTCTCTATCTCTCTCCCTTCCTCTCTGTAAAAAATCAATAAAATATATGTATATAAAAAAGTTACCCATGCCTAAGTCTTAACCAGGGGGATTCTAATTTAATTGGTCTTGTGTGCTGTCCAGACAGTGGCAATTTTAAAAACTCTCCCAACTAATTTTCATAGGCAGACAAGGTTGAGAATTAATTCTTTAAGCAATGTTATTTTTCTGTACCTTAACTCCTTCACCCACCTAATTGCAATTCATTTATTTATATCTCAACTGAAGGGTCATTTTCTCAGAATAGCCTAATTCAGTATCCTTAATTTATAACCCTATGCTATCCTGATACCTCCGTGTTCAAAACATTCATAAAATTTTACTGACAGAACGTGTTTATGGTTTGTCTTTTTTTTCCCCCAGAAAGATCCTGAGGCAGAAAAAATTTATCCATGCTTTTATTTTGATATTCTACATCTTTTATGGTGTAGAATAAAAGCATGCACTAGGCTCCCAATAAATTAAAAAAACAAAAACAAAACAAACTCACATCAAGAGGTAGAAATTTCAACAATAATAGGTTCCATTTTTAACATTAATGCTATAACTGAATTATCTATAATTTAATGAATACTCATGATATAACAAAGGCTTTACAAGCATTATATTCCATTCTCAATCACCTCCCTTGATTTGATACACATAAGACAAAATAATAAACTAAAGAGGTTGACAAAACCACCCAAGGTCACAAGCGAGGAAGTACCAGAACCTATTGTAGGGTTGACAATACCACCTGTGTATTTTCCACTGTGTGATACTGTATCTCAATAATATAAGAAAACACACTCTAAACTTATTAGATATATTCAAGCCTAGATGAGGTCGTCTCACCCGCTGTCAGGTTTTCGTCATTGGTAGTGTGCCAAGGAGTGCTTCCTGAAGACAGCTTCCCCACAAACAGTGTGTGCACGCTGCCATAGTATCGTGAGTCTTATTATTTTTGAAGATGCCTCTCTACCCATCTGTGCAGTGTGTGTGTGTGATAGAATGTGATTTGGAGGTATAGCTTTGGTGAAGATTTTTATTTTTAAAATATTTATTGTTCATATTATTATAGTTCTTCCTCTTTTTGCCCCCTGTAGCTCCCCTCCACCTGGTTCCCACCCCATCCTCTGCCCTTAGGTGAAGATTTTTAATAGACTGTTCCAATTTTAGTGGGAATCCTATATAATAAAGAGGCACTATGTAAATTAACCCATGCCCTCACAAGATGGCTGCCTATGACCAGGCCAGCAGGGGGGTTAGTGAGGGGAGACCAAACTACTGAATAAGCAGGCTCTTGGGGTGACCAGGCCAGGGAGTTATTGAGGGAGGACCAAAGGACTGAATAGCAGGCTGCATGGGGCAACCAGGCCAGTGGGGCGGGGGGGGATGAGGGGTGACCAGGCTGGCAGAGGAGTAAGAGGCGACCTGGTCAGTGGGGAGAGGGGGAGCACTTAGGGGCGGCCAGAGCAGCAGGGTGGGGGGCAGTTGGGGGTGATTAGGCTGGCAGGGGGGCAGTTAGGGGCAACCAGGCAGGCAAGAAAGTGAGCGATTAGGAGCCAGCAGTCCAGGATTGTGAGAGGGAAGTCTGAGTGCCGGTTTGAGCCAGGGATCGGGTCTAAGCCAGCAGTGGAACATCTCCCAAGGGGTCCTGGATTGGAGAGGGTGCAGGCTGGGCTGAGCGGACTCTCCCTCTGTGCACAAATTTCATGCACTGGGCCTCTAGTTTTAATATAAACCTTAAAGATAATAAATTATGTAACTTTGTGCAATATATATAAATATACATTCAGAATATAGTGGATTGCATTTTTATTTTTACCTGAATATCAATCAATACCAGTGTTTCTCTACAGAGAGACAAGTAGGTCTTCCCCTGAGCATGGGAGGTCAGAACTCAATGAGAGCAAGCCTCTTAATTAAAGGCATTATTAATGATGCAAATTTAAATTTACAGTTATCTTACATTTCCAGAAACATAGACTATTAAACTCTGGTTAATTTATATAATTTAATGTTTAAAATTAACATCATCTCATCCACATCATCTCATCACCTGACAACTAAGGACAATAGCTGACATTTGCGGGAAGGCAGGCGCTGGGTGAGGGTGGGGGAGGAAAGAGATTAAC
Organism: Myotis davidii; assembly: GCF_000327345.1. Lineage (NCBI taxonomy): Eukaryota > Metazoa > Chordata > Mammalia > Chiroptera > Vespertilionidae > Myotis > Myotis davidii. The sequence goes on along the minus strand of NW_006290032.1, from coordinate 1,470,553 downwards.
AAGGCACCTTATAAGCATGTATGGACACTGACAATAGAGTGGTGAAGGCCTGGGACAGGTGGGTGCTGGGTGGAAGGGTCAATGAGAAATAAACAAAACAAAAAATTAAAAATGGAACTGCCATTTGACCCAGTGATGCCACTTCTAGGAATATATCCTAAGAAACCCAAAACACCAATCAGAGATAATGTATTCACCCCTATGTTCATAGTGATAGGGGCACTTATAATCTGACTAGAGGCCTGGTGCACACCATTTGTGCACTGAGGGTGTGGGGGTCCCTCAGCCTGACCTGCACCCTCTCCAATCTGGGAGCCCTCAGGGGAGCCCTCTCCAATCCGGGAGTTTCTGTCTGTCTTTGCAATCATATGAGCAAATTGTCTGAGACCCCAACTCAGTTTGGTTTGTTGCTCACAGAACAATAGAGGCATTTTTTTCTTTGCTTCATTGTTGCCTGCATTAATTTGAAAAATAACCATATTATTTTAAATCTTAGAATGCTTATATTTATGTGAATAGGGGGTTAAGTTTCTCTTAAGTTTCCTTTTCAGGGCTGTGTGAAGTGATTGAGGAAGTAACTCAGCTGTGAATCCAGCAAGCAGAACCGATAAGCATGGCCAAACCACCAGGTGTCAAAACATCATCTCATCCACATCATCTCATCACCTGACAACTAAGGACAATAGCTGACATTTGCGGGAAGGCAGGCGCTGGGTGAGGGTGGGGGAGGAAAGAGATTAACAAGGCACCTTATAAGCATGTATGGACACTGACAATAGAGTGGTGAAGGCCTGGGACAGGTGGGTGCTGGGTGGAAGGGTCAATGAGAAATAAACAAAACCAAACACAAAGTGGCATCTGTAATCCTTTCAACAATAAAGCTACATTTTGAAAGTCGGGAAAACTAAAAAAAAAATAAATGTTTCTCCTACAAGCACAGGAGATGGATAATATGTCCCATAATCACCAGCGGGGATGTACCCTCATGTCAGCAGCTCATTTGAACACCGAGAACAAATACAACGTTTGCGTTTCCCGCATGAGAATCTGTTCAAACCTAAGGAAAATGATGGATGTTCAGTGTGAGCAGACGACAGTTAGCTGGCAAAATGACCTTCCCATATGAACAGAACTACTATTCCCAGAATTCCTGGTGCTTCCCACGATCTTGGTTTTCCCTTCTTGCTCTGTCTCCTTTCCACGGCCTCCCACTCGTGCTATCCTCTATTTTATTTTATTTTATTTTATATTTTATAAGTTTACAGAGTGAGTCTCTATCATATTGATCATTCTGCATATTTTCAGGTCAAAACTGAAAGTGGTTATTGCCTTATTATTTTTCATTTGGAACTTACTGATTTTCTGCCAGTACCTTACAGGTTAATTTAAAAAAAAAATAAGGACTTATTATATTCCCTTGATTTACATATTTTCTAAAAGATAGCGCTGCAATGGGGACCCTTTTATCAGGCTGTCAGGGCTACCCAACCACTCTTCTGTGGTTGTTTTGACTTTAAGGTATATCAGTTTCTTGTTCATTAGGACATTTTTAAAAAATATATATTTTTACTGATTTCAGAGAGGAAGGGAGAGAGATATAGAAACAGCAATGATGAGAGAGAATCATTGATCGTAGGGGGTTAAGTTTCTCTTAAGTTTCCTTTTCAGGGCTGTGTGAAGTGATTGAGGAAGTAACTCAGCTGTGAATCCAGCAAGCAGAACCGATAAGCATGGCCAAACCACCAGGTCTCTAGCCACTGAGCCAAACCAGCTAGGGCCAAAAGGACATTGAAAACACGTTTAGACATGCACATGTTTGATGTAGGAAACTAAACATGATGCATCAGTTGTTCGACAGCACACTGCGTTCAAAGCTGATGAAATCACATTCGGAATCGCCTTCATGAGAAGTTAACGGTGTTTCGCTGCCATTGTGCCCTTTGAGCTCAGAGGAGAGTGACTCAGAACAAGAGCCACGGCACTTAGATTCCGCCCATCACACGGAATCGCCATCGTTGTTGGCCTTAAACACTGCGAGCCCTTCTTCCCTTCTTTGTTATCAATTTGACTTGAAACTGTAAAAAATACACAAGACAAACTTATTCGGGATATGGAAATTTAAAGGGACCCGCCTAACTGCCAATTTTCCAACTGCTGTTCAGCTAGAAACGAGGCTGCTCATGGCTGCTTCCCACTGGGAAAACTTCATCTCAGACTAAATGGTTCTAAATGGGCACTTCTATTAACATAGATGGCTGCTGCCCCCGGAGGGCCCCTCGCTGTCTGCTCTGTTTGGGCTATGAAAGTTCAATCTGGAGTTCTGGAAGGAGCATCGTGAAATGAAAACCCCAGTACCGAAGATGTGAATTACGACCTCAGCGCTGCCACTCAATTGCTTTGCGAAGGAAATGTAATGTCTTAAACCATAAATCCGTTATTCTCATACATGGACTGGAAAGTCTCTTAGAGCCCAATGCCCACGTTCATGAAAACGGAGACACGTCACCACATGGAAGGTCTGTGTGTCCAGAGGCCTGAATCTGCTCCCCTGAAAAGATTGACAAACTAGTTCAATAGCGGACTGAATTCATCAGGTCTCTCCCCGAACCCCAGCTTGAAGCCATCACTGAGCTTCTTTAAGTTCCTGGATGTGAACTCCATCTCTGGTACATTCCTTATGCGTCCTGTTGAAATACACATTGGCCGCTGAAATACACAGGCTCATTATTTAATCGCCCAGCATTTTTCACTACACCCTTTACTGATGCTCCGAGGGGGATGACACAGTGACGCCAGCATCTAGGCCAATGAGGGCGAACCTATGACACGCGTGTCAGAGGTGACACATGAACTCATTTTTTGGTTGATTTCTCTTTGTTAGATGGCATTTAAATATATGAAATAAATATCAAAAATATAAGTCTTTGTTTTACTATGATTGCAAATATCATTGAGAAACTAACTTTTTTAAAAAAATAGAGCTCCGGGTCATTAGGCTCAGTATTATTTAACAGAAATGTGAATGTTTTCCACATCCAGCCAACAATTCCCCTGACAGAGGCATCATGCGTCCCAGATCCATTCAAAGTCATAACAGGAATAAACGACATTGATTCTGCCACCATTACCCTACAAATATGTAGAGTGGCATCTCTGATTCACTGGGACTTTTCTTTGTGAGTAAATTGAAAAAATATTCTCTGACATGCTGAAAACATCTACGTTTTGAAGTTTACCCATGAAGAGATGAAGTCTACCTTCCACCCTTGAACTTGTCTTGGCCTTGTGATTTGCGTTGCCTCGAAGATGTCAGACTCATGAAGTGGGCAGAGATGTGAAGTGTGCTTGTGCAGTGGGCTTGCTCTCTGTTCCCACTCCACACCCTTCCACCGCCCTGGGAGAGAGTCAGGGACGGCCTGGAGGAGAGTAACAGATCCGTATGACACAGTGGTTCTCAACCTTCCTCATGCCGCAACCCTTTAATACAGCTCCTCATGTTGTGGTGACCCCCAATTTCATTGTTACAAGTTGAACATAATTAAAGCATAGTGATTAATCACAAAAACAATACGTAATTATAGATGTGTTTTCCGATGGTCTTAGGTGACCCCTGTGAAAGGGTCATTCGTTTTTTTTCTGGAAGAGATGTGGTCCAGGGTGAAAGGAGGCTATTCTGGACCAGGCAGCCATTGCCTCACCAGAGATCAGCCAACCAGGCCCAGTCCAAAGTTAACACATAGCAGCGCCCACGTACAGCCCTGCCCAATTGCTGAGCACCAATTTACATGTTTCTCTTTTATTATATAGGACAGAGTGCCTGCATTAATTTGAAAAATAACCATATTATTTTAAATCTTAGAATGCTTATATTTATGTGAATAAGCCAGCTACCTTGCCCAGAGAGCGTGCCCAGACAGCTACCCCACCCAGCGATGAAGCACAGTTTCTAGCCCCTCCAAACTGGGTTACACCTGGCGGCCCCTCCCAACCAAGGAGCCCACCAGCGACCTTGGAACGGTGGTGCTCAGGTAAAGGTCTCGCTGACGGTGAGGCCTGGCCTAGCGCCTCACCCAGCTTCAGGGCACAGCCTGCCTCCCAACCTGCCTGCAGAGCACAGCCCGAGGCCCTGGCCAGCTGCAAAGCCCCACCTAACACCATGCTTCTGGGGTGTTATCCAGCATCTAGAAGGGTTTGGGAATCTGGAAAAGGGGCTGCACGTAAATTAATGAAGAGACTAGAAATATAAATTTGGAATACATAGGGGAACCAGAGGAGACCTAGCTTCAGTAACCAAGTTCTCTCTGAATCTCCGGGGACCCCTCACTCTTTATTTACACAAATTTCCCTAAAGCAAAGCAGATATACATATCAAAAGTTAAGGTTTGGTATACAGTAAGCATTGTCAGGTTGTGGGGAACTGCCCTTGGCTGTTCCAGTAAGAGGCAATAATAGATGCAGATTTTCAGGTTTGGGGAAATGCTCTCAGCTATTCCAGCAGCAGGTAATATGACTCAGCCCTGCTGAATAGAGAAGCCCATCAACCTTTTGAGGACTTCTTGCATTTTATTATGCCCTGCTGGATCTAGCTTCCGGCACCCTGCCTCAACGGGACTCCAGCCAGTGGCACACCTGGTCAGGAACACAGCCCAGACATGGCCCAGACGAGGAGCGATTGTAGCAGTGGCTCTGCCCATTGGCAGAGTCCACTAGGGGGACCTCCTGCCTGGGGACGTGTGCAACCCCCCTGAGCAGCGGGGGGTGCAGAGCTCAGCGAGTGACTCCACCTGACTGCAGACCACAGCCAACAGCCCACCTGACCAGGGAGCTCATTCTGTGGCCCCATTGGACACGGAGCCAACTAGAGGAACTCACACCCATGACCTCAGCACACCAGCAGTAGCCTTGCCCATCTAGGAACCCTGATAGCAGCCATGGGTGCCCATGGGCACTGCCAGCTAATCTGTCTGGTACCCCACGCCAAGCGGACTGGTGAGGGGCCTTTCCCGACTGTGAACCTGCAAAGACTGGAAGAAGAGGCTGCTCACACAAACGCACAATAGTGATGAAAGGACTCAGGTCCATGAAGAATCAGGACAGCATGACCCACCAAAACAACAACAAAACCCCCCAAAACCTAATGAGGCTCCAATAACTAACCCACAGAAAGGATTCAGAATAGCCCAGCTGGCATGGCAGTCCCTCCCTGGCTGGCCAACCTCCTGCATCCCACCCCGGCCCTGATCATGCACCGGTGGGCTCCCTTGGCCTGGCCTGTGCCCTCTTGCAATCCGGGACCCCTTGAGGGATGTCAGAGAGCCAGTTTCGGCCTGATCCTGCAGGCCAGGCTAAGGGACCCCACTGGTGCACGAATTTTGTGCACAGGGCCTCTAGTGCTTATATAAATGTACAATGGAATATTATTCAAACAAAAAAATGAGATAGTGATATATATTATACAAAAGACGACTGTTGAAAACAAATGAAGTGAAATAATTCACAGAAGCCCACACGCTCATGACTCCATTGATCTGAAATATTCAGGATAGGGGATTCTTAGAGGTAGAAAAACAAAACAAAATGGTCATTGCTAGAGACTGTGGGGTGTAGAGAATGGTGGTGGATCACTTACTAGCTATTGGGTTTCTTCTGGGGTGATGACACATCTGGAAGCTAAATAGAGCTCGTGGTTGCACGACACCCCAAGTGCGCTAAATGTGACCGGGTGTACACTTTAAAACGTGAATTGCATGTTTTATGAATTTTAGCTCAATTGTTGCCAGATGGGAGGGGGGTTGGGGGTGGCTGAGAAAGGTGAACAGATTAAGAAGTGCACATTGGCAGTTATAGAACAGTCACAGGGATGTTCAGTACAGCCTAGGGAATATAGTCAGTAATATTCTAACAAGTATGTATGGTGTCTGATGGGTACAAGATTTATTGGGGGATCACTTAGTAAGTCATATGATGTTGAATCACTGGGGTGTACACCTGAAACTAATATAATATTGAATGTCTACTGTAATTTAAAAATAAAAAAATGTTTTGATAATAAATATATAACATAAATAGGTGGTTAACAAAATTTTCCCAATAAAAATTGGCCTGGCCCTAGCCGGTTTGACTCAGTGGATAGAGCGTCAGCCTGCAGACTGAAGGGTCCCGGGTTCGATTCCGGTCAGGGGCATGTACCTGGGTTGCGGGCACATCTCCAGTGGGAGATGTGCAGGAGGCAGCTGGTCGATGTTTCTCTCATCGATGTTTCTAGCTCTCTATCTCTCTCCCTTCCTCTCTGTAAAAAATCAATAAAATATATTTAAAAAAAAATTTTCCCAATAAAAATTGGCCTGGACTTAGCCGGTTTGGCTCAGTGGATAGAGCATTGGCCTGTGGACCGAAGGGTCCCAGGTTCGATTCCAGTCAAGGGTACATGCCTAGGTTGTGGGCTTGATCCCCAGTTGGGGGCGTGCAGGAGGCAGCCGATCAATGAGCCTCTCTCATCATTGATGTTTCTATCTCTCTTCTTCTTTCCTCTCTGAAATCAATAAAAATGTATTTTTAAAGAATTAGCCTGAAAATATGAGTCTTTATTTATTATATGCCATGCATTATTCTATTAAGTGACATGAGGTCATGTTATTGATAGTTCTTGATTTATTTTAATGGCTTGTCACTAATTTTTCACCACATGAGAAATCAGAGCTTTTAACATTGGGATGTGAAGTTTTAAAAATTATTCTTTAAAGCTTACAGATGCTCTGATGAATGATCTGACATGCCCTGTGTAATCTTCCTAAATACATTTTCATCGGTTTGACGTAACGTTAAGTATTCAGAGACCTGCTAAGCATTTTACTAATTGGTAGCGATATGACACGTATGCTTAGAATGTTTATTACGTTTATCATATTGTGGTATATTTAAAGTATCTCTAAAAACGTTAACCTCTAATATTTGATCTGTAAATGTTGCTAGAGGTGTTCTTATCTTTTTACCTTTCAGATTCCATTACTTCTATATCCTTTGGACTCTTATTTCAAGGTGGTTTTGATGTTTCGCCTCACTTATTTAGAGAGCGCCTGGGCGGGATGCGGGCGTGCGCTGCAAGTGAAATTGCCTCTGGCTGTGTAATGAGATCTTCTGTGTCCTCGTGCCTTCGGTGTTTCAAGGTCCAAATCTATGGCTTGCTTTTAAGAACGACACAGTCCTCAATATTTCAGTGGCGGTGTCTTGCTCCTAGCCCGCCTCGGGTAATTATACTCAAAATTACTCTCCTTAAATTTAAAATGGCAGCGCTATGCCTGTGCCAAAGGGTCCGCTCTCCATTTTCCACCAGATTATCCCTGAAGCCACGCCCGGAGGGGCAGGGCTCTGGAATTGAACGGTGTGATGAATTTGCTCCCCGGCGCTGGAATTGAAGTCACGGACAAAATTCTATCCATTGTTGGGTCAATGGACCCGGCAGGGGGTGTGTTAGGAGGCAAAAATCCGGTTTCCTTCGGACATTGGCCTGTCATGGACTCTCACTCTCACCTAATGAATAAATGATAAAAATATTAAACATCAAAAAGAGAAGAAGAAAAAGTCAGCCACAGCTCCCGAGGGAAACAGCTGGAGAAATCAGGGGCGGCCCAGCCCCTGCTCCAGCCTCTCCGGGACCCAGTCAGCATCATGTCCTTTAAAGCTTAAACGTTGCATTAACCAATATGCTGCACACGCCAGCTACGCCATGTCACAGGACCGTCCTGTCTCAAAAGCGTATCAATTCATTTATAACTTTTACTAATGATGGGTGTCAGGGGACTTTAGTCAGCTGCACAAAGGACAGGAGAAACACAGTACACTTGCAAAAAACAAAAACAAAAAACAAACAGTATGTGTGACATGATAGTAATTACACATGTATGTAGAGCAGAGGTTCCCAACCTGTGGGTCGTGACCCCTTTGGCGGTCGAACGACCCTTTCACACAGGGGTCGCCTAAGAGCATCCTGCATATCAGATATTTACATTATGATTCATAACAGTAGCAACATGACAGTTATGAAGTAGCAACGAAAATAATTTTATGGTCGGGTCACAACATGAGGAACTGTACTGAAAGGGCCAGAAGGTTGAGAAGCACTGATAGAATTATGTTCCTGTGCATATTGTATACCTAGTATCCCAGTGGCTATTCTGAAATAAAGTTGAAAGGACATATTTAAAATCACCTTAAAATAAAACATTGTATAAATAATCGACATTACTATGATGTAGGTTATAGTAATCGATTTTACTATAATTCCCATAACAATATTTCACTTCAATAACTTAGTAACTTATTACCCATAAGATAGGCTGGGTAGTCTATTGGATATACATAGTCTAGGGTAAAGTCTGTTCTCGAATGACAAATATTTTGTGAAAAAAAAACATTAAATATAATGTTTTAAACTGTCAAATAACTCACTGCGAAAATTACCCCTTGTTGGCACTGGGAATTATTATTCCACGTGCTTGAACTGTTTCTGCATTAAATTGTGCATTTCTCTATAATTTAACAGCTTCGAAAAGTCGTCATCACCCAGGACAGTTGCTTTTGGAAATAACATGAACTTGAACGAGTTGTCAAGTCTCCATTTCCTTTCTTCAGGTGTAGAATACACTATCTGCTTCAAAAATGACGTGAATGAGGTCAAACCCTCCCGAGTGAGAAACACACGCATGATCATGTGTGTTCTTCCCGGGCAGCAGTGGGGAAGCTGTGGGCAGCTCTCCCAGGGAGGGGACGAGAGGGAGCAGGAAGCAGGCCCACAGGTAACCCTTCCAGCCCTCAAGGGGCATTTTTGAATCAGACCAGAAACGAGTAACTGTCCTTTTCAAACATACTGTTTGCACAGGGATAGTCCAGACTATATTTATCATAAAGACAAGGTGTTGGATCCTTCCTTTAAAGATGTAATCTTAGCCCTAGCTCGTGTTGCTCAGTGGATAGAGTGCCGGCCTGCAGACTGAAGGGTCCCAAGTTTGATTCTGGTCAAGGGCACATGTCCGGTTGAGGGCTCGATCCCCAGTAGGGGGCGTGCAGGAGGGAGCCGATTCTCTCTCATCAGTGATGTTTCTATCTCTCTCTCCCTCCCCCTTCCTCTGTAAAATCAAGAAAAATATATTTAAAAAAAAGATGTCATCTTAAGTACAAAGAGAGGCCAGCTTTAACTGGGGCACCTAGCAGTGCCTTCTCTTGTTGCTGTCGGACACCACGTGAAGGGTAGTCTACAGGGGAACCCAGAGAGGAAAGACCTGCCTTTTTGTTTTGAGTTATGTCTACTTACCTAAAGGTTGTTTTAGGAAAAACGTACAGTTTGTTTGAAACCAGTGTGGCTGCAATCAGTTGCCTGGATAAATGCCAGCGACACACCCTGGCTCCCTCAGGGGTTCCATAGGGTTCCCTCCACCGGCGCTGGGTCCATGCAGGGCTGGGCCAGTGCAGGGGTCATGCCAAGGTCACGGGGACCCCCAGAGCGAGGAGCCCAGCAGGCTCTCTGCGAAGGCCCAGTCAGGGGCGCATTTCAACATACTAGCCTTTAAACTCGCTTTCAGGTTTATTACGGACACCAGGTTTACCCCACCGTTAGTGGCAATGTCACAAAGTGCTACATCTGATTTCATTCAGATATCCACCAAATGGCACAAAAATATCAGAGTAAAACCGGAAATACTTGATGCCGCTGTAATCAGATTTTTAAAGGTTTTATTTATTATTATTATTATTTTGTCTGAACTTACTCATCCAAAAAACACACAGATCCATGGCATTTCTCATTCATTAAGCCATTAGGATGGGAAGACCCCTGCTCTGAAGGCGTCACTTGAATGTTCCTGGTTATCTTCTGCGTTGCCTTCCTCCCTCCAGGAGAGACATTGCCCAGCGAAGGCTGGACACGCAGCTTGGAATTCTCTCCTAGTCTGACCTTTCCTGTTGACATTCAGTCGTGGCTTCCGGAGAAATCAGCTTGATGACTGTATTAGCGAGGAGATGGCTCATGGGCTCCCGATCGCTTGGCCGGTGCTGTTCTTCTCCATTTAATCATCTTAAATCTATTAGGGATATCAGCGCGGCTCCTTAGACGGCCATTAAAGGACTGGAAAATAGCTCATTACAGCAATAGCGTCACATGGCTCTATCCAGATAAACATTAAGCAACCATTCCATTAAGTTTTGCTATCAGATGAATATAGAATGTGCTTCAAAGGCATAATTTATCTGTCACCGTGGTTTGAAAAAAATCCTTGCTTTAACTTTCATATTTGCTCTATTTATTTTTTAGCGGTTCCTGGGCCATTTATCTCTTTTCAGGGACATTTCTTATTCAATTAAAAAAAGAGAGAGAGAAAAAACACAGTAGAATCATGTTTTTGTTTTTCACTTTGAAATACTTTTAAAATAAGCACAGATGATGGTGTTTGAATTTACCAGAGAAATTCACTTGGCAAACATTGTTTATTGAGTATCACTTTGGTTTTATCTAGAGTAAATGATATTTTTCTGCTTTGAAAACTATTCAAGCACGTTCACAAGTTATTCTAAATTCCAGGCTTGCTCCATCGTAATTCGTGGAAGGACAAGTCCTTCTCTCGGGCTAGACCGGATGAACCTGTGCTTCTCCTACACAGACATCCTGCCCACCATGTGGAGCCCAGGAGGGCCCGCGTGCCCCCCAGCTTTTGGGAACTTTGGGCTCCTTCCTGACCAGAGCCCTAGAACACTATTTCCTCAAAACATGAGCTTTGGAAACTGTAGGTGCGAACTCGTGCTCTGCTCCCTGGGGATGTAAGTCTCCTCCCAGCCTCTGCGAGTGTTACAACCTGGGGACCACTTTCTCTAGGAGCCGGGCTCCTCCTTGAAAATACAACCATCCAAGGAGGCCAGGCCTCTACTCACAGTGCCTGTGGGACAGTGAGAGTGACAAGGAGCACCCCATGGCCCACCCTGTAAGCCAGCCCTGCCCACACCCTCCGGGCTTTTCCATGGCCGGACCCAGCACTCAGCATCCCCCAAGTCCGTCCTCCAGGGCCACAGGCATACAGGAAGCCTGCCTCACCTGGTCCACTCTGTCCAGGCCAGTTTTCTCTTTGACGGGGCTGGACAAGACTTACATGAATTCCCGAAGAATAAAGTGCAGAAGCTAATATTTGAGACCATTTTGAGGAGATAGAAAAAGAGGTAGGTAGGCAGTTGGGGGCAGGACCCACGTGGAGGTAGGGGGAAGGGAAGGCAGACATGAGGACAAGAAAGGACCTAGGTTGGGGAGGGACCCTGGCTGGGCAGGGAACACTTGACCAGCTGAGCAAGGAGGGAGGAGGAGAGAGAACTTGACCCTTGACCGGGCCAGTCGAGAACAGTGATGTCACCTCGGACCTGAAGTTCCTGAAGTGGGTAGCCCTCGATCAGGTCCTCTCTCAGGCGAGAACTTGAACGTTGATATAATTGGAATTCCTTGAAGGGACCAATCGGGGTCCCCTAGACAGGGGGCCTAAGCGGTTACCCACTGTGGGCCCCCTGCCTGCTGCCTTCTTGCAGCATGGAGTCGGTACACCCCGCCTAAGCTCTGTTTTCCTCCTAATCAATTTTGTTTTCTTCCACCATTTTGTCCGTGAATCCGTTCTTCAGTTTTATGAGACAAAGAGCTCAGACCTGACCACCATATTTTGGGATTCAATTTGATATGAGAGCCTAAGGATAAAAAAATAACAACAGTAAAGGCACCAAAAGCTCACTTTATCGAGGCATTTATATGAATCAAGTCACTGAATCAAGAAAACCCACACACACATACACATGCATGCATCTCCCCCACAGTTATCACATATGGGACGACTGTAGTACTTTTCAATATAGAAAAACAATAGCTACAGGTATTAAAAAGAGAAAGAAAGTTCCTAGACGTTTTCTAGTCTTGTCTAATCCCATTATGGAATTTTCTATGTAAGGAGCGTAAAACAAACACCAGTAAACTGCTATCTCTTAAATACTTGCATTTTCTCAGAAATGCCATCTCCAGTCAGGGTTCTACCTCTGTCAATGGTGTCAATGTGAGAAACATTGATTGTGAGTTTATCTGAGCCAAGCTGTCGACAATGGCCGGGAAGCAGAACCTCAATGGATTGGGATGGTGCTCCCGAGAATGGCGGTTTCACATCTTGTTTTATAAATTCCCATCAAAGGAGGAGATGTAGGTGCGTCACATGAAATCCGCTGGTGACAGATTAGGGAGGCGGGAGGAAGCAAAGGGGGGAACCTCTGTGATTGGATAAAAGGTAAATGATGGACACACAGTTCTTTTCATGGATAGGTGACGGACTCCCCGGGGGTCTTAGGACCTTACAAAGTCACTGAATCAGGAAAACCCACAGACACATACACATGCAAACATCTCCCTACTGTTATCACATATGGGACGACTGTAGTACTTTTCAATATAGAAAAACAATAGCTACAGGTATTAAAAAGAGAAAGAAAGTTCCTAGACATTTTCTATTCTTGTCTCCCTTCCTTTTCTCTCCCCAGGGACGGGCAGAACAGGAGTCAGGGGTTTCCTTCTTGAAGCCAGGCTGGGCCGTGGTTTGCCCCTGCAGATGGTTACAGGATAAATAGGTGTTAATAGTCAATAATTAACACCATAACAATAGCAATGAGGGAATTTGTGGTCTCTGCCCTGGTGCCCTGAGGGGTCCGTAAAAAGGGAAGTGACAAGTTACCCTGACCTTCCACAGGGATGTTCTGCTAAAGGCCAAAAGACAACAGGCTCAGCTAAGATCAAAGTTGATGTTTGTCAGGGAGGATACCAGCCTAGGACTGGCCTACCCACCATGAACGGCTTTTTAATTTTAACAAGTTTTAAGTTCAGGCCATCCTTGGTGGTGACTTTATGTCTCTGAGTTTGCAAAGGCCGCCAGGCAGGCCTCCCCTGAGCCAGTCAGGTTAGCACGTGGCCCCGTTTCGTCCACACGGGTGAGAAGTGGGATGCACAGTCATCTGACCTTCCACAGGGATGTTCTGCTAAAGGCCAAAAGACAACAGGCTCAGCTAAGATCAAAGTTGATGTTTGTCAGGGAGGAGACCAGCCTAGGACTGGCCTACCCACCATGAACGGCTTTTTAATTTTAACAAGTTTTAAGTTCAGGCCATCCTTGGTGGTGACTTTAGGTCTCTGAGTTTGCAAAGGCCGCCAGGCAGGCCTCCCCTGAGCCAGTCAGGTTAGCATGTGGCCCCTTTTCGTCCACACGGGTGAGAAGTGGGATGCAGAGTCACGTGACACGGTGGCGGGTGACTGATGACCTGGCGTCTGAGGCAGACACACAGCCTTGGTCACGCCGCTGGGGGGAGCGGTGTTCTCGTGTGCACGCAGTCTCATGGAATGTTACTGGAGGTTTTATTCAGATCCATCGCTGAAGCACACAATTCCATGGATTCCTGGAGAATATTGAAGTATTGGGATACCGCAGTGGTTCTCAACCTTCTGGCCCTTTAAATACAGCTCCTCATGCTGTGACCCAACCATAAAATTATTTTCGTTGCTACTTCATCACTGTCATGTTGCTGCTGTTATGAATCGTCATGTAAACATCTGATATGCAGGATGGTCTTAGGCGACCCCTGCGAACGGGTCGTTCGACCGCCAAAGGGGTCGTGACCCACAGGTTGAGAACCGCTGGAATACAGGGTGATTGCCGTTAGAAACAATGGGAACCGAGCCATTCATTTATGATCGGGTGGTTTATGCATAAAGCAGGAGGCAGTGACATAAATGGTGTGAACCAGGGTTTTTTTTCACCTGGAAGGTCATTGCTGAGCTATGCTGCAACGTTCCCTAGGACTCCTGTCCTTCTCGGGGACGCCGTGAGCCAGGAGGGCGCTCTGCCATGTGGAGTCGCTCCCCGCGAGCGCGCTGGGAAGGTGTTTGTTTGGGGCTCGGGTGATGGATTTTTGACAGGTAACTGCAATTCAGATCAGAGGCAGACAGATTTAGCACCTACAGGCTTCTCCTTTATTAAAATCACTATTGATTTATTTGGCACCTCTTCCTCCCTCCAAACCGCCTTGCATTTTAACACTTTTGGGGAATTAATAATTTAGCTGTGATACCTGTGATTTCTATGGGAGACTGAAATTTATTAGATTTTTTCTTGGTTCTGCAAACAAAATTTTAAATAGGAAAGTACTTGAAAAATAAAGCGGTCTTCTTGCATTGTCATAAAAACCAAAGAAATCATGACATCATCAATAATTTTTCATTAAAGCTTGGCCTGTGTGGCTCAGTGGTTGAGGGTCGACCTATGAACCAGGAGGTCACAGTTGGATTCCTGGTCAGGGCACTTGCCCTGGTTGCGGGCCAATCCCCAGTGTGGGACGTGCAGGAGGCAGCCGATCCATGATTCTCTCTCATCATTGATGTTTCTCTGTCTCCTTCTCCCTTCCTCTCTAAAATCAATAAAAACATATTTAAAAAAATAACTTGTCATTAAACATTTTCAATCTGTTGTGCAAGGGTTTGTCTAGCAATTGATTGTTTCTGTGAACAGATCCTGTAGGCCTTAGCCACCGCCCTCTTTTCGGGGTGCTTTTCTGGAAAATTGGCTGCGGGGTGGAGACATGGGTGTGGGAATGGACTGGGGTGCCCTGTGGTTTAACTGCTGAGGGGAGAGGAAGGTAAGATGGGGACGGGGAGGCGATGAAGGTGACCAGGTCCCAGCAGAGCCTACAGGGAGCTCGGGAACGTGACAGCCTGAAGCGCAGGGGCAGGTCTGATGCCACCCGCCCGTCCCCACGGTCGGGGGCGTGGGCTGCCTTCTGAGGGAGGAACACGTGACCTCGCGTGTGGAGGCTGCACACAGAGCCACTCGGCTGAGAGCCACGTCACACGCCTACCTGCTAGTGTGGCTGACAAAGGCGTGTGCCTGTCCTGAGGGAAACCTGTGTGTGTGTGTGTGTGTGTGTGTGTGTGTGCGCGTGCGCGCGTGCATGTGTGTGTGCCATAAATTAATGTAGAAGAGTCGATGATGGCACTTCTCTGTGATGCTAATAGTTTGTCATGTGATTGTGACAGACCTGGGCAATGGTCGGTCATGTGATGACTGTGACAGACCTGGACCATGGTTGGTCATGTGATGAACTTCTCACTAATGAGGTATCGGCAGGTGCGTGTCATGTGTCATGTGTGGGTAGATTCCTGACTCTGGACTGGCTTGAATGTAGACGTTCCATCCTGTGGGGTGCGTGTGTGCGTGTGTGTGACTTATGGGTGCCCCTCAGCCTCACCATCTCACTATGGTGTTATCATCTCCCTGCACAGTCGGTTTTTACTTTTTGTTTCTTTTCCAGCCCTATCCCCCTCCCACTTCATGTTAAACAGAAAGCACTGTGTCCTTCGCTCGGCACTCAGACCTTTTTCGATTCTGTTGTAAACGGGATGCTCTAGCCCAGGGGTGGGCAAACTTTCTGACTCGAGGGCCACAATGGGTTCTTAAACTGGACCGGAGGCCGGAACAAAAGCATGGATGGAGTGTCTGTGTGAACTAATATAAATTCAAAGTAAACATCATTACATAAAAGGGTACGGTCTTTTTTTTTTTTTTTAGTTTTATTTATTTCAAACGGCCCACGGGCCATAGTTTGCCCACGGCTGCTCTAAATTCAGGGTTAATATCCTTACAATTTGTTTTTCGGGAACAAGTAAGTGTCATTAGCTTCATGGCGGCATTTCCTGGGAAGCTCTGAGTGGTCACTTGCTTTTATTTATTTATTTAAAATTTTTTTTTTATTGATTTCAGACAGGCAGGGAGAGGGGGAGAGAAACTTCAGTGATGAGGGAGAATTGTGATCGGCTGCCTTCTGCACGCCCCACACTGGGGATCAAGCCCACAACCCGGGCCTGTGCCCTGACTGGGAATCAAACCGTGACCTCCTGGTTCATAGGTCGACACTCAACCCCTGAGACACGCTGGCTGGGCAGGAACCTGACTTTTCTAAGGACAACATCTGGGTTCCGTAAGGAATGGAACCGGAACAGCTAAGTCACTGGCTCCCGACAGAAGCCTCCTGAGGAAGGAAGCAGACGCCGGGTCTGAATGTTCCAGTCTGGGGGAGGAGCGCGCTGTCCCCCCACAGCTCAGGACGGACAGCTCCTCGCAGGTGAGACCAGCTGTCTCCCAGAATGTTCTCTTTGGGAGAAAATAGGTTCCGTCTCAACACGCCCCCAGCAACCAAGGAAGCGTCTCAAAATAGAATCTCCTCCACGTGCTGATGAGACAAGATGTCATTGCAGAAAACTCTGCTTAAAAGCCTACATTTTCCCCTGTCCCCTCCCTGTCCCCTCCCTGTCCCCCATGCTGTCCCCCATGCTGTCCCCTCCCTGTCCCTTCCCTGTCCCCTCCCTGTCCCCTCCCTGTCCCCCATGCTGTCCCCCATGCTGTCCCCTCCCTGTCCCTTCCCTGTCCCCTCCCTGTCCCCTCCCTGTCCCCCATGCTGTCCCCCATGCTGTCCCCTCCCTGTCCCTTCCCTGTCCCCTCCCTGTCCCCTCCCTGTCCCCCATGCTGTCCCCCATGCTGTCCCCTCCCTGTCCCTTCCCTGTCCCCTCCCTGTCCCCTCCCTGTCCCCCATGCTGTCCCCCATGCTGTCCCCTCCCTGTCCCTTCCCTGTCCCCTCCCTGTCCCCTCCCTGTCCCCCATGCTGTCCCCCATGCTGTCCCCTCCCTGTCCCTTCCCTGTCCCCTCCCTGTCCCCTCCCTGTCCCCCATGCTGTCCCCCATGCTGTCCCCTCCCTGTCCCTTCCCTGTCCCCTCCCTGTCCCCTCCCTGTCCCCCATGCTGTCCCCCATGCTGTCCCCTCCCTGTCCCTTCCCTGTCCCCTCCCTGTCCCCTCCCTGTCCCCCATGCTGTCCCCCATGCTGTCCCCTCCCTGTCCCTTCCCTGTCCCCTCCCTGTCCCCTCCCTGTCCCCCCTGCCCCCTCTCTGTCCCCTCCCTGTCCCCACACGCCAGCTATTCCCGTCCCCACAGCTGTGCAGCGAGAACAAACCGTATGGCACTGAGCTGGGAGAGGAGGTGTTTGTTTTCTCCGAGTTCCTGATATTGAGTGAAATACATGCATCTCCAAAAACACATGGAGTTAATATTTCCCCTTTAACATGATGTGGGAACCAGGTTTCATCAGAGGCTTAACTTAGACTTTATTAAAAACAAAACCTTAGAAGTCACCTGTCCGCGGTGTGCAAAGCTCAGGTGGCCTGCCAATCACCTGGCGCGGGGGGGGAGTAAAGTTACACTTGGCACCGGCACCTGAGCTTTGCCCGTGTGCCCATGGCAGGACCCGTCTCGGTCTAGCCATCAGCTTTGCCTTAAGGGGAATCAGGAAGTTAGAGGACCTTCCCCTCTGGGCTCCTTGCCCTAAAAGTGTGGGAGTCTGTGGTGCACCCCCTACCCCCGTCTCCACCCCCCATACCCCACCTCCGTGTGTCAGGAGGCCCGCCTGTCAGAGGCGTCTGTCCCTGGTGCCGTCACACTGAAGGCTGGCTTCCCTTCTTACCTAATCCCTGTCTGCTTCTGTCAAGACTCACATCTGAACAGCCTCCCTGCCCGTCAGTCAGCGAGTGGATTAGAAAGCTGTGGTCCGTCTACACCATGGAACACCACGCGGCTGTAAGACAGGAAAGGACGCTTACCATCGGCAACAGCATGGAGGGACCTGGAGGGCAGGATGCTGAGCGAGACAAGCATCACGTGACCTCACTCACATGCGGAACCTAATGAACAACATACACCGATGAACAAAAATAGACCCAGAGACAGAGAAACATGGGACAGACCGTCCAACCTCAGCGGGAAGGCGGGGGAGGGTTGGTGGGCGGTGGGAAGAGGTCAACCAATGACCTTGTATGCACATACGCATGGCCCATGGACACAGACAAGAGGGAGGTGAAGGCCTGGGTGGGGGCAGAGGCGGGCTGGGAGAGGTCACTGGGAAAAGGGGGACACATGTAACACTTTCAACAATAAAGGTTAAAAAAAACAGGTGAGGGCAGGATTGGGGGGATGAGGGGACAATGGGGGGATAGACACATTTGTAATACCTTAATCAATACAATTTTTTTTTAAAAGACACATCTGTACAGAACTGTTCTCTAAAATTCATAACTAGGTCAGTTCTCTCAATACGAGTTCTCACTGCTTGGATGCTCACCAAGTGGGACCACGAACAAACTGCCACAGGTTCCCAGTAAAGGTGCCTGAGGGAGTCTGCAGGCCTCACCCCGGCCCTCGCTCAGGCCCTCGTGCAGCAGACGCAGGAGGGAGTGATGGGCGAGGTGCCTACCTCCGTGCCCTTCGGTGCGCCCAGGACACAGGCTCAGCCTGGACACCTCCCGCCTGACTTCAAGGCAGAGGAGGGAGAGCAGCCATCCTCCAGCTCTGATGTCACGCTTCTCCGCAGCCAGTTTCTGCCTGTGTTTTCCCACTGGTGCATGTCGTCACCCTCAGCACCTGACTGCAGAGAACAGTGGTCACAAGAGCCACCTTCACGCACTCTAGCATTTGCTGCGTTTACATCTGTTCCTTTATTTTCCTACAGGAACCCAAGACGAATCACGTATCGCCTGGTACTAACCGTAGACACACCACAGGCATGTTATCTCCACGTGACTCTACCCGATGGTCTTCATTAGCCTGCTTTTCATTTGGTTTTGTGTAAAGTGATCTTGCCCTGACCGGTGTGGCTCAGTGGATAGAGCGTCAGCCTGGGGACTGAAGGTCCCAGGTTCGATTCTGGTCAAGGGTATGTACCTTGGTTGCGGGCACATCCCTAGTAGGAGGTGTGCAGGAGGCAGCTGATCGATGTTTCTCTCATCGATGTTTCTAACTCTCTATCCCCCTCCCTTCCTCTCTGAACAACATACACTGATGAATCAATAAAATATATTAAGAAATCAATAAAATATATTAAAAATAAATAAATAAAGTGATCTTGATATTTGCTCTTCTTTCTCTCTGCGTTGAGCTTATGTTTGGATTTTATCTGATGCCGAGAAAGGGCTGATGCCCGGCTCAACCTGTGTTTGGGTTTTGTTGTTTCGGTGGAATGGTCTGACTAAAGGGGCTTCATGCAATGGCGATAGTTCACAGACATCATTAGATAGTTACTTCATTATGTGGCAGTTCCGTGGGCGACCTTCTCCCCTAATTTCAAGATGTAATGCGCCCCTGTGGCTGTTATCTTCCTTTACTCTTACATCCCTGCGGTCTTTCCTTTAAACGTTTAAACACCAGGGGCGGTCACATGCCCCTGCTTGGGCGATCGTCCCGGAATGGAAGCTCTCGCCGCACTCTTCCATCTCAGAGGTGGACAGTGGGACATGTCATGTCAGCGGCCCATAAATCAAGTGAAACGCCCGCTTTGAAATAGATATGTCACCTGCTTTATGAGACCACGATTTATGCCCGATTTTAAAGATGTTATGAAATCGATAGCTTTCTTATTTCTCCCGCCACCCGAGGTGATGTATTAATGCCGCTGTCATTGTTTCACTTGTCCCGACACCTCATGGCTAATGCAAAAAAGCCACCTGGCTCTTGTTGAACGTGTCGCGGCTGTGTGCAATCACCCGTTGGAGATCAATACCCTGATA
>NW_006290032.1:1444729-1449488 GCF_000327345.1 Myotis davidii | reverse complement strand
GAGAAGAGTTTAAGGTACACTCCTTTGTGATCTTGGTTAAGCGACAACATTTCCCAGGATCATTTTCTTCATCTACTTTTGACTCTGTAAGTCCCCTTGTGTGTTTCTGGTTTCTGTCCCTATAAAATCTTACCCGCCCACGGGCTCGTTTCCATGAAAACCTACGGAGAAGTCCACCTAGAATTTTAGTAAAAAATAAATAGATAAAATAAAAATGGGGAGGAGTTTAAGGTACACTCCTTTGTGATCTTGGTTAAGTGACAACATTTCCCAGGATCATTTTCTTCATCTACTTTTGACTCTCTAAGTCCCCTTGTGTGTTTCTGGTTTCTGTCCCTATAACAACTGACCCGAGCCCACGGGCTGCCCGAGTTTCTATCCTCCTCAGGGGATCCTGCTCCTTCAGGGAGTCAGGCAAAGTGGCTCTCGCGCCCAGGGTGTGCACCAGTGGGTCCAGCCCGCACACCGTGCAGAACCCTCTGTAATCCACGCCCAGGTTTCTCTTCCCCGTCAACAGACAGAAGGCATTCCTCCGGAGGCCAGAGGTGCAGGCTGGGGGCCTCGGACTGAATGTTTGTGTCTCAACACGATTCAAATGTTGAAATCACAAGCCCCTTTGTGATGGCGTTGGGAGGCAGGGAGACCTGGAGTGTGCAGCCCTCAGGGACGGGATTGGTGCCCTTGTAAGGAGAGCAGTCAGCTTGGTCGCACTCTCTGCTTCCTGCTGTGCAATGATATACCCAGAAGACGGTCATCTGCGGGCCAAGAAGCAGGCTCTCACCTGAACCAAACCTGCCTACACCTTGGTCTCGGACAGCCTGGCCTCCAGACTGTGGGAGAAATCTGTTTGTTATTTAACCACCCAGCCTGTGGTAGTCTGTTATCGCCATCTGAGCTGAGACACTGGGAGAGAGACGGTGGAGTGACAGGAATAGAGACCACGGGCATTTGGGCTGAGCACATAACTTACTTGTGCTTCAGGGTCCAAGCTCATAGGTAAGCCTCCCATTGATGATGGAGCACTGCTGGGCATGTCCAGCTCTATGGCTTAGGGGGTCAGGTGACTCCTCGGTCATAGTGGGCTGTGCCAGGCTGGTGGCCCATAGTTAAGCTTTCTCTCTACTGAGGCCCAACCTCAGGCCAAGAACGGTTTCTCAGGAGAGTAGTTACACAGAAAGGATGGCCCAGCCTTGCTCCAAATTCCTATGAGTTTTTACTGAAGTTCAACTGTAGGGGGTGCCAGAGGCTCCAAATAGCATCCTGACCTAGTTTTCCATGTCCCTCAATTAGGAGGCCAAAGTAATGCACCCACATGAGGAACAGGTTGCTGCTAAAATCCAAAGAGGTCCCCAATCAGGCAATGTACCTCTTTCTTGGTTGTAGTAGGACCAGATGTAACCATGTATCCTTCACCTTGAAGGAAATATCTTGACATCCCACTCCTCTGGGCATCTAGAAACTTCAAAGAGATAGAAGGCACCTGGATTCATGTCAGTTCTATTTCCCACCCCCTGGGATGTCTTATAAGCCTAGAGCAGCTGTTACTTCTTCACTGGAGCCAATCGGAATGATGTAACAATTTGTTGTTGCTTGAGCAACGTCTTACGTCACCCATCCATCTGAGATTCTCTTTCCTTTTGCTAGTAAGTTTTAACCCATGAATATTTATTATAATTAGAATCAATTTAGGCCTTATGTCAACCATTGTACTGGGAGTTTTCTTTCTTTTTTTCTTCGTTTCCTTTTTTTTATTTGATAGACTGGATTTTCTTTCAATTTTTAAATTTTATTATATACAATATATGTTATTTTGTCCTTCTTGGGGTTACCTAAAACTTTTAAGATCCAGATGTATGTGTGTGTTTTTTTACTAATGTCCAAATTCATCGTTAGCTATATCTTTCCCTGGAAAATTATAATGTTCCTCTTCTTCTCCTGGTTCTTTACTTGTGTATATGTAGATAATTTATAAAGCATAAGCAATACATTTTTATATTTATTACTAAAGGCCCAGTGCCCGGATTCATGTGCATTGAAAGGAAATTAATTAGAAGGTGGGCAGCGGGGTGGGACTGGGCGAGGTGGGCTGGACAGGCCCTGGAGCCAACCTCCCACAGTCCCTCCCAGGTTGACCACACTTGGGCAGCACTGATGCTCTAAGGGTGTCTGCAGAGTGAGTGGGTTCCCTCTGGCAGGTGGGGTTCCTTGGCCTGGCCTGCGGGGATGGGGCTGAAACTGGCTCTCCAACATCGCTGAGGGGTTCTGGAGTGCGAGAGGGCACTCTGCAAAGTTGCTATCACTCAGCAGCTCCTGCGTTGAGTGTCTGCCCTCTGGTGGTCAGTGCGTGTCATACCTACCAGCTGATCAGACGGTCGGTCAGTTGGACAGTTGCTTAGCCTTTTATATATATAGATTTTTTCCTGAATTCTGATTTTATGACAATAGATTTAGGCAGGAGAATTTGGTATCTGAGGTATTTGGTGACTAAGAATGCATTTCACTTTATTTATTTTTTGTGCCCTTT
The DNA here is from genome assembly GCF_000327345.1 of Myotis davidii. Taxonomy (NCBI): domain Eukaryota; kingdom Metazoa; phylum Chordata; class Mammalia; order Chiroptera; family Vespertilionidae; genus Myotis; species Myotis davidii. The sequence continues at coordinate 1,446,964 of NW_006290032.1, read as the reverse complement.
AAAATTTCACATCATGGGGACAAAAAAAATAGATCCAGAGATACGGAAGTGTGCAACAGACTGAGGATTATATAGATGAAGGGGGAAGAAATTAACCAGAGTACTTATATGCATATATGCATAACCCATGGGCACAGACAATAGTGTGGTGAAGGCCTGGGGAGAGGACAGGAATGGGGAGAAGGGGGATCAATGGGGAAAAAGGGGACATCTGTAACCCTTTCAATAGTAAAGATACTTTTTTTTTTTTTAAAGAAAGACTATGAGGAGAATAAGAGGTAAGTCACAGGCTAAAAGAAAATATTTTCACGTTGTATATTTGTTAAAGGACTTGTTTGCATCTGTGCATAAAAAATGCTCAAAATACACCATGAACCACAACCAGAAGACGGCCATCTGCAAACCATGACCCAGAAGGTCACAGTTTGATTCCTGGTCAGGGCACATGCCCAGGCTGTAGGTTTGATCCCCAGAGTGGGGCATGCAGGGAACAGCTGATAGATGTTTCTCTCTCCTAGATGTTTCTATCTTTTTATCCCTCTTCCTTCCTCTCTCTCTCTCTAAAAAAAAAAAAGACAGAAAGAAAGAAAAAAAAAAGCCTAGGTGGTGTCACACGATGTTGTCAATAATTGGCCACCACAAGATGGTCACAACAAGATGGCCAAGGGGAGGGCATGTTTCTCTCTCCTAGATGTTTCTATCTTTTTATCCCTCTTCCTTCCTCTCTCTCTCTAAAAAAAAAAAAAAAAGAAAGAAAGAAAAAAAAAAAGCCTAGCTGGTGTCACACGACGTTGTCAATAGTTGGCCACCACAAGATGGTCACCACAAGATGGCCAGCAGGGGAGGGCAGTTGTGGGTGATCAGGCTGGCAGGGGAGGACAGTTGGGGGCAATTGGGTCGGCAGGGGAGCAGTAAGGTATCAAGCAGGCCAGCAGGGGAGCAGTTAGGGGCAATCAGGCAGGCAGGCAGGTGAGCAGTTAGGAGCCAGCAGTCCCAGATTGTGAGAGGGATGTCCGACTGCAGGTTTAGGACAGGATCAGGCCTAAATGGGCATTCAGACATCCCCCAAAGGGCCCCAGGTTGGAGAGGGTGCAGGCAGGCTGAGGGACAACCCTCCCCACCCACACGAATTTTGTGCACTGGGCCTCTAGTAAGAAAAATAAACAATCCATTTTTAAAAGGAGCAGAAAATTTGGACACTTCACCCAAGAAGATATTAAAAATATTTTACATCATGGTATTTACTATCAATCAACAAATTATAAAAATTTTAAAAATGAGTGCAAAATGAATAAATATATAAGACCTTATCTATGTACAATTATTTTCTTATTTTAATTATAGACCATTTTTTTCATTACACATAGCATTCCATGTCTTTTGTGTATTCATAACAAAGAATACTGTCTCCATGCAGCAAGATTAGAATAAATATATATTTTTTAATCCTCACCCCAAGGCAGCGGTTCTCAACCTGTGGGTTACGACCCCTTTGGGGGTCAAAGGACCCTTTCACAGGGGTTGCCTAAGACCATTGGAAAACACATATAATTATATACTTTTTTGTGATTAATCACTGTGTTTTAATTATGTTCAATTTGTAACAGTGAAATTGGGGGTCACCACAACATGAGGAACTGTATTAAAGGGTCACGGCGTGCCCTGACCAGTTTGGCTCAGTGGCTAGATGTCGGCCTGCGGACTGAAGAGTCCTGGGTTTGATTCCGGTCAAGGGCATGTACCTTGGTTGCAGGCACATCCCAAGTAGGGGGTGTGCAGGAGGCAGCTGATGGATGTTTCTAACTCTCTATCCCTCTCCCTTCCTCTCTGTAAAAAATCAATAAAATATATTAAATTAAAAAAAAAGGGTCGCGGCATTAGGAAGGTTGAGAACCACTGCCCCAGGGTATGTTTTTATTGATTGAAGAGAGAGAGAGAAGAAAGAGAGAGAGACTTTGATGCGAGAAATGTCTAGATCAGTGGTTCTCAACCTTCTGGCCCTTTAAATACAGGTCCTCATGTTGTGACCCAACCATAAAATTATTTTCGTTGCTACTTCATAACTGTAATGTTGTTGCTGTTATGGATCCTCATGTAAATATCTGATATGCAGGATGGTCTTAGGGGACCGCTGTGACAGGGTCGTTCGACCGCCAAAGGGGTCGCGACCCACAGGTTGAGAACCGCTGATCTAGATGTTGCCTCCAGCACACACCCTGACCTGAAATCAAACCT
>NW_006290032.1:1441134-1444649 GCF_000327345.1 Myotis davidii | reverse complement strand
ATCGTGAATGGGACGATGTTCTAACCAACTGAGTCAACCGGCCAAGATTATAATTAATATTTTCTGTTTTATATCTAAAAGCTAATTCGTTTCCATTTCTGTTTAAATTTTATTTTTATTGAAATGCTATTCTTAGTTGTTTCTTGGTATAGATCCTACTAATAGTAAATAATTCAGTTATATACATATAGATAGATAGATATAGATATATATATTAGTTAATAGCATCACTTTATTTTAAATATTTTTTGTTGTTGAAGTTTATAAATAATTTTGGAAAATAAATGTAAATTCCATAATGTTCAGATCTTATTCAAGCACAGGTTAACCTTCAAGGAAGGGTAAAGTTTCCAGTATCATCTTATCTAACTTCCACAGACAAATCAATTCTATGCTCCCTCGGACTTCGTTCCGGCATCTGTTTCCACATCGATTCGCACTATCATGAAGGAAAACGATCGCGGCGTGGTACTTAGCTCTCCTCCCTGGAAACTATCGTGCAGATTTCTCACTGGAAATGTGTACCCTGAGCTTCTCCTGATCCCCGCCCCCCTTCCCCAACCACCACCACCACCATGGTCCTAATTGACTCCTTTAGGTGGTTAAACGCCTTGCAGATTTCACTTTTATAAAATTAATTATTAAGCTATAAAACCGAAGTATGTTACTGGTAATCATGTCCCCAACATTTTCTGTTTGATGTTTACTTTAAGGAAAGCCTGAGATTAAATTGCAACTACCTTTTTATGATTAAATTCCCCGTTTATGACTTTGCTAGTATTCCAGGCACTTCTCCCATAAATAAAAGGATGAGCCCTGCATCTCGGGTGATGGCCGTAAATTCTCGCCACAGGCCCCACTCAGAGCGGCCCGGGCGGGCGGCTCACCAGCAAGGCTTCCGTGGGACCCATTTATCAACGTCCAAACGCCCTGGTGAAATATGGCTGTTTTGCCCTTAAAAATGTGGATCAATCAATGTTATTGAGGGCTTTTCATCACTGAAAAATTTTTCATTTATGCCTGAGACTTTCATAACATTTTTAAATGATTTATTCTTCTCGGATTATTGCTGTCGTCAGAATTCTTTTGTCTACTCTGTTTGAGAAATAAGAACGCACGTCTATCTCTATGTGATCTTTGATATATTATTTCAGCCCTAATTGTTTTCTGGTCTGAATTCAGTAATATTAGAGAATCATTAAAATAAATTAAACGATGCCTTTTAAGCCGCCAAATATTAAATGCCAGCTTATATGACTGCTCAGAACCATTCAACCCCTTTCGTTTGAAGTCCAAATTTCACCCTGAATTTTTTCCTCTACTCTGACAATGCATAATAAATACAATGCGTGGTAAAAATTCACGTGAAATAGAAGGAAGTGGTGTAATACAGGCATCGCCCTGCACAGCCTGGATCATGGTGGCTGGCCAGGCCCAATGGGAAAAATCTGTAAGGGTTGCCCAGTCTCAGAGAAGCCCAGCATGAGTGTCCCAGTGGTTCCCTCCTCTGCACCTTCGCTCAGAAATGGATGATGGAGGTTTCTTCGGTGCCAATCTTTGCATCCCAGGCTCTGATTGGAGGGGTGGCTGGGAGGGACAGGGCCACCTCGCTCACTGCTATCCCTCAGGCGGGCCATGCACCTCTCCACATCCTCCCCGGGCTTCTCCATCACCCAGTGAGCTATTCCCCCACAACCCCCACCCCCGTGCATAAGTGTGGGTCAGCTAATCCCACCTGCCCTGCTGTAACCCTGCGACAAAGAGCATGAGGCTGATGATAAATGCCTCAGGCCCCCCCTGTCGGGGAAATTCTGGGGAACTTCTAATAACTTTCTCAGAGGTCTCAGATCACTGAGCCCGCTGGCCTACAGCAACACCTGGATTATAAATCCTATTTCTCCTTTTCCCTCCTGCGTTATTTCTCTTTTTCTTGTTGATTTATTTTGGTTCTTCGTATATTCCTCATCGAACATGTTATCAGATATAAGTCTTGCAAATACTTTCTCCCACTCTATGGCTTGCCAAGTCATTCTCTTATTGGTCAATTTTGAAGATACATTAAAAAAATAATGTAACTCAATTTATCAAGTCTTGGACACTTGAGGGTTTAAAAGTCATGTGTGTCTTGCCCTAACCGGTTTGGCTCAGTGGATAGAGCGTTGGCCTGCAGACTGAGGGGTCCCAGGTTTGATTCCGGTCAAGGGCATGTACCTTGGTTGTGGGCACATCCCAGTGGGAGGTGTGCAAGAGGCAGCTGATCGATGTTTCTAACTCTCTATCCCTCTCCCTTCCACTCTGTAAAAAATCAATAAAAATATATTTTTTAAAAAAGTCATGTGTGTCCTTATATGAGAGGGGGGAGGGGGGATAGAGTGTTGGAAAAGGACAATGTTTCTTCCAGGTAGTAGGAAGGTTTTAAATTGGTATTTCTTTGCTGTTCCCTTGTCTAAATTTGTTATACAAAAATGTTTGCTTTGTAATTAAGACAATTTAAACAAAACAAAAAACAATGTTAAAATTTTAGGTAATAATTTTAAGCAAGCTTATACAATCTACTTAAGATAGATATGCCCTAATAAGTGTATAAAGCGACATTTCTGCAGAATTTATAACTCTTAATTCAGCCAAATCATTTCATGTGCCCTTGGCTGGAATTGAACCCAGGACCCTTCAGTCCACAGGCTGATGCTCTATCCACTAAGCAAAACCGGCTAGGGTGAGAATACTTAATTCTTATACTTAAAACTCAGGATTTTAAAATGGACATGGAAGACACCTACAAAAGAAAAAGTTCTTTGAATTTCAGTTTTTCAATTACCGATATTGTGATTTTATGTGCTCATTACTCATTGGGGTGGTCCTAATAGTTAAATTATGTAGCAGGTGTGTGAGTGCACCCCTCAGGGACAGAGGTGACTGATGGAAATGCAGGTGCTGGCTGGGAAGCATCGGTGTATTATTCATGAGCGCCGGGCACTCCGCAGACGGCAACATTTCTCCCTTTGGGGAATGTTAATCTCAAAGTGCCCACAGCCAGGAAATCAGCACAGAAATGTAACCACTACAGAGAGCCCAGCTCCATTGTTAACTACACGACCTGATACCTTCTGCAGGAAGTTTTATTAATTCATTTCTGCTTCCTGGAATATAATAATATAATTAATATAATATAATGTAAATAATATAATCTAAGCTAATAAAAGAGAAACATGAAAATTGACCACACCTCCACTATGCCCCAAACCATGCCCACCAGCCAATCAGAGTGACTATATGCAAATTAACCCAACCAAGATGGCGGCTGGCAGCCACAGACTTGGAACAAGCAGGAGGTTTGGTTGCTCCAGGGATGGCTTCCTGCCTGCCCTAGCCACCTGTGCCCTCCACTCAAGGCAACAAAGTTTCAATTACAGAAGCTAAAAAAATCCCAGATACCTGCTTCCAGCCAGTCTCCACTGGGAGGTTGGGTGGCTGGGGGCCATGGCCAGCCTGCAAATAGCTATCAACCCCTCACC
>NW_006290032.1:1438901-1440945 GCF_000327345.1 Myotis davidii | reverse complement strand
GGGGTGGCGGGAGCCTATCCTGCCTCCTCAGCAGTGCTAAGGATGTCTGACTGCAGCTTAGGCCTGCTCCCCGCTGGCAAGTGAACATACCCCATGGGCTCCCACGCTGCCAGAGGGATGTCTGACTGCCAGCTTAGGCCCAATCCCCTGGGGAGCAGGCCTAAGCCAGCAGGTGGTCATCCCCTGAGGGGGTCTGAGACTGAGAGAGGGCACAGGCTGGGCTGAGCCCCCGCTGAGTGCACAAATTTTTGTGCACCAGGCCTCTAGTATAATATAATAAAAAATAGTTTTAGTAATAGAAACTTCTAAAGGTAAATAAAGCAATCTTGTCTTTAAAAATAGCTAAGTAAAACAGGTAATTGTTGGTGTATTTTTAGCACAAAATTGAGAATGTCTTTTTTAAGGGTTGTTAAGTCCAAAGGAATAAAGTACTCTGCCTATATCGCCGCCATCTTCTTTTTTTCTCGAGAATGTCTTTTTTAAGGGATGTTAAGTCTAAAGGAATAAAGTGGTAAGTGGTGCATGTTAATAGGGACCACATATTATGAATCGTATAGAAAATGGCAGATAAAGTGTACTTCCTTGTATTCAAAGGTACGAGTGGGACTCAATGGTCTCTACATTTCCCACTGCTCTAGGTTTATTTGCTAGATAGTTGGTGCGTGTGTAAATTGTCTATTCTGGTTTTGTGACTTTTGTAAGCAGTCACGGTGTTTCCTTCATTTTGTTTTGTTGTGGAAAGGGAAGAGCATGAGCAAACTCCAGTCCATGATCATAATGTTATAGTGTAACCATCCAATAATTTTTGAATCACTTTGGATGAGCATTGCCTTTCAAAATTGATAACCACATGACAGAGTAACAGCTGAAAATGATTCATATTTTCCCCAAATATGAAGCCCCCAAAAATGAAAGCAAAAGCCACCGTATATGTGGCACGGACAACAAGAATGGTTTCCTTCAGAGACTTTATCGCACTAGCAACCATTTCAAGATTATGAGTTTAACATTTATTCCCTTATCATTCATACTTTCCATGGAGACAAGTATGGCATCAATTTTGCCCCCAAGTTTCATAAAGCAATGCCTGGCATATACTATTTATGGAGTATCTTTTGCGAACAAAAACACTGATAGTATAAACATAAAATTTAAAATAATAGGTGGCCATGATGATTTCAAATATGATTTTCTACCATTGTTTGATATGGTACAAAATATGTCCTGAAAGAGTTCGTTTCTTCATGCATGTGTTTGGAAGCCTCCCAGGTAACCATGTTCAGCAAAGGACCAGGAAACGTGTTTCCATGAGGTTGATCCAAAGTAGTAGCTTTTTGAATGGACAATCGCAAAGTTACAGAAGACAAAGAACGCACAAATTAGCTGAAATTTGTAATTTCTAATGACCACATTTTCACTGTTACTGCTAGAAATAGTTCTTAGTGAAAGAGACAGTCCCTATGATCCCCCTGTAACAAAGAACATCTAGATTTAAAGTAAACATTATCTGGGCAAACTATGAACACATATTTTGTAGGCATGCCTCAGGATCCAGCGACTACCAAAGAAAAGGCATATTTTCATCTAAGCAGATTACTTTATCAGAAAATATATCACAAATACACTAAGAAGAACTAGAAATCTAAAATAAATAAAATAAAAATGTGAATCTTAATTTAGTCTTTCCCACAAATACATGTAAAGGGTGTCCCAAAATTCATGCAAGATTTGAATTTTGCGTGAGCATTAACAACAACAACAACAAGAAATAAAAGCCTAATTGTACTTGGCTTATTGACCCAGATTCTAATATCTGTTGCCCTTTGATTTCAATCCCTTCAATTTGATAAGCATGACCAAGTACCAATGATGGCCCAGGAGCAGGGACAACGAAGACCAATGAAGACCACAGCTTTGCGTATGTGCCAGCAAAGCCGTGGAGGCCATTTACCCGATGTGCTATTCCATACATAACCCTATGCTGTATACTTTATGAATCGATCAAGAATTACAATTTTTACTTATAAACCTGTGTGTTCTGTCA
>NW_006290032.1:1427160-1438745 GCF_000327345.1 Myotis davidii | reverse complement strand
GGGACAAGATGCCTTGGTTTTATATAAAAAAAATGCTAACAGGGCTAAGTTCTTCTAGTACTGAAGTAGGGGGAGGGATATGGGGGCAGAGGGGTATGGAGGGGAGAGAGAGAGGAGGGAAGACAGCAGGAGGAGGAGGAGGAGGGGGAGGAGGGGGAGGAGGCGGAAGAAGGAGGAAGAGGAGGAGGAGGAGGAGGAGGTCCTGTTCATTGAAGGTCATTGAAAACAAATTTAGCCAAGGGACAAGCAGATGGGGGATGCCAAGGAGAAGAAAGGGCTCTAACAAGAGATGCCCAAAGGCTAACAGGCAAAGGAAGAGGCGCTCAACCTCACCTATGGAGACATGCAAATTGAAACGCCAGTGACTACACACATTAGGTTTCTACTTATTAAAATGCTGGTAACACCAAGGATTTCTGTGGAGTCTGGGGTGCCGACACTGTAGAGATTGGCGCTGACATTTTAGAAAGGAAAACCTATCACCCATCAATCCAGGTTCTGAATACAGACCCAGAAAAATTCAATAAAAGCCTAATTTTACTTGGTTTATTGAATCAGATTCTAATATCTGTTGCCCTTTGATTTCAATCCCTTCAATTTGATAAGCATCACCAAGTACCAATGATGGCCCAGGAGCAGGGACAATGAAGACCAATGAAGACCACAGCTTTGCGTATGTGCCAGCAAAGCCGTGGAGGCCATTTACCCGATGTGCTATTCCATACATAACCCTATGCTGTATACTTTATGAATCGATCAAAAATTTACAATTGTTAATTATAAATCTGTGTTTTCTATCAAAATTACTTCTTGCGTGAATTTTTGGACACCCTTTATATGTGTAGGTAAATAAAACAGATACATAGATAAGTAATTATATATAAAATATATATTCATACACACAAACACCCACCCTGAGCAGTGGCGTTGTAAAATGTGACAGTTGGGTTGATGCTGTTAAATTGCAGTGGCAGAGACTCCGACAGTGTAATACATAATGACATTGGGAGGTGACATGTTTTTGAACAGAAAAATTAAGAAACACAAGCTCATCCGTAATGAAAAATAAAACAATCTTTATGTGGCTCCATATCCTGGAAATGAATTGAGTGAAGATGGGAACAGAAGACCTGTAAGGTTAATTGAGAAAAAATAATTGAAGAAACCTGTAAGATATGAGAAAGTTGTTAAGGCTTATTATTTGTGTATAACAATGTCTTAAGTAAAATCTCAAAAGAACAAGCATGTTAGAAGAAGAAGGAGGAGGAAAGGGCTCTAACAAGAGATGCCCAAAGGCTAACAGGCAAAGGAAGAGGCGCTCAACCTCACCTATGGAGACATGCAAATTGAAACGCCAGTGACTACACACATTAGGTTTCTACTTATTAAAATGCTGGTAACACCAAGGATTTCTGTGGAGTCTGGGGTGCCAGGACACTGTAGATTGGCGCTGACATTTTAGAAAGGAAAACCTATCACCCATCAATCCAGGTTCTGAATACAGACCCAGAAAATTCTCCAAAAGAGCAACAAGACTCCCATACCTGACTGTGGAAGAAGCATGCTTCCCTGGGCTTCTCCGAGTCCCTGATGAGCCACAGAAGCTGACAGACTGTAAAGACAGGGACGGTTGGCTCTCATTTCTCCAGGAACATGTGCATTTCATGGGAGAAGAGAAGTGGGTCAGCAGGCACTGGTCTCCCCAACATTCTACACTGCTCCAAGCAGAAGACAATGCACCCCTTTCGATCCCTTTGGTCAGAGGTCTACACAAGAGAGAGTGGGGTGACTCAAAGCATGGCCGCCAAACAGGAGACGTGGGAGGGATGCTGCAGGTAGATGCGACATATCGAGGCTTTGCTGTTACATTTGTAGAGCTCAGGCAGCGTAGATTCAGCGTAACTCTTAGCAGCCCTGGGATTCATTCCTTGTCCCTCCCCGTATCTGATCACCAGGCCTGCCTCCAAGAGTCCGCTGGCTGGTTTAGAAAAATTCTCCTCGCTCTGATGATTCTTCTTAGGAATGTTCCATCCATGGAGCCCCACTCTGATTCCTGGATATAAATCCCACTTTTCCATGCTTTTGGAGTTGACCACAATCTGTCTCCCCAATATTGCCATGGGTCCTATTCAAATCACAATAGCCCCTTTGAATAAAGTCTTTCTTTCCATCTTTAGCAATTTTTTCTTTAAAAATGTTGAAAGATACTAATTGAAACTTGAAGTTTAGAATGGCTGCATAGGATAGTGGGGGGCGGGGGAGAGCAGGAAATAGGATGAAGGAAAAGATCTATTTTTTAAAAATACATCTTTATTGTTCAGATTACTACAGTTGTTCCTCTTTTCCCCTCCATAGCTCCCCTTCACCCGGTTCCTACACCACCCCATGCCCTTACCCCTCATCCATAGGTGTGAGATTTTTGTCCAATCTCTAAAAATCAAGTTAATAAAAAATCTGAAGAACAGAATAAATTAGTGAATATAATAGAATCAGGGGCATAGAAAGGGAGTGGGCTGATAATTCTCCGGGGGCGGGGGGGTACAGGAAAAAGATCTATTTTTAAAGGGGTGTGTGGTGCAATGATAATGTGGTATGAAATGAGAAATACTGTTAGTGCATCGTTCTGCCCTTGATGAAAAAAAAAATCATGTCTTTCTGAAATACTTATAATACTTCTTAGGTTAATCACAATCATAAATATTCAAGTTACAAATTACATGGGGCCTATCACAATTGCATATCTGTATTCCCATTTTAGAATCACAGGCTTTTAAAAATAGTAAAGACATTTATGGAAATAAACTCAAAATGTTATTATCCCACTCTCCAAAGTCCTTACTGGTCCTTGAATAATCTACAAATGGCAATTAGCATTTAACCTGAACCTATGGTTATGCATGAATGGTAATAGTGTTAAAAAACACAAGACAACAGGCCCAAAATGGAGTCACTGATGCCCAGCCCCACCTCATCAAACTGACACAACTTAATTACAGCGACTCCTCTCTCTCAGGGATGGCTGGTTGCCTTCTTATTTGTCTCATTTTGTGTCCTAAGACCCAAAAAAGTGTCCGAGCAGGGGCCCCAGGAAATGGCGGCACAGAAGAGTGGGGTGCCCTCTGTCTGTGACTGGCATCCTACTGACTGTTGCCAGCCCTCGGGAGGGGGAAGGGAGGTGGCTGAGTCCTTCTTTCTTTGATTATCTATGGGAATGGCTCTGGGTCCTGAGAGGGTTAGGATTTTTGCACCCTCTTTGGGGATGCCTCTTGCATGCATGGGTGGTGCAATACTACAGGCATACCTCGAAGATATTGCAGGTTCTGCTCCAGAACATCACGATAAAGTGAATACCGCAATACAGCGAGACACATGAATTTTTTGGTTTCCCAGTACATGTAAAAGTTGTCTGCTTCAAGGGCCGGAGATGGAGGCAGGGTCAGACTGCAGTCACGGCTGCTGCGGGGCCCGGGGAGCAAGGCAAGGCTGGATCGTCGACTCAAGGGTGGGCAGTGCCGTGTGATTTTGAATTGTGCACTGGGCTCCTAGTCTATATAATAAAAGACTAAGCGACTGTTACGGCAGAACAACCAGAACAACTAGTTGCTAAGATGTACACTACAACCAGGGGGAAGATGCTCAATGGAGCTGACCCCTGGTGGTCAGAGCACTCTCCCAAGGGGAGTCTGACACGTGTGTCATAGGTTCTCCATCACTGCACTATACTGTAACCTATTAAGTGTGCAATACCATTATATCTAATAAACAATGTACATATCTTAATTAAAAATACTTTATTGAAAAACTGCCGAAAGTTTTCAACCTTCAATTCAATGAGGAAACTATAGCTTCCTGAAAGTAGCATCTATATAACAAAAACTATATTATAAAAGTCTAAGAGACCATTATGGCGTAACGACCAGAACAACCAGTCACTATGATGTGCACTACCACCTAGGGGCAGACACTCAATTCAGGAGCTTTCCCCTGGTGGTCAGTGCACTCCCACAGGGGAACTGCCACTCAGCCAGAAGCTGGGCTCACGGCTGGCAAGTGCAGTGGTAAGGAGCAGCCAGCAGGTGGGCGTTAAAGAGCAAGGGATCCTAGACTGTGAGAAGGATGTTTGCCTGCCGGGGAGTGGGCCTAAGCCGGCAGGCAGACATCTCCTGAGGGGTCTCGGACAGGGAGAGGGCACAGGCCAGGCTGAGGGACCCTCCCTTCCCCCTGAGTGCACAAATTTTTGTGCACCGGGCCTCTGGTATATAATAAATACCTGAGACTGACAAACAATGGCCTGTGGATCAAACCCAGCTGACAACCTGCTTTTGTAGATAAAGATTTTTTAGACCAAAGCAAGACTCCTTCGGGTATAAATGGTCTGTGACTGCTTTCAGACTATGGAAGACAATGCTGAGTAGCTGGTGTTAATGTAAAAAGAAACCATTGAAACCTGTATAAAATTTTTGTGAGTTTATTTGAGCCAAACTGTCGACATATGCCGGGAAGCAGAACCTCAAGGAATTGAGATAATGCTCCGGAGAATGGCGGTGACATCTGCATTTATACATTTGCAATCAAAGGAAAGGGTGCTTTTAGTTAAAGTTTAATTTCAGACCATCCTTTGTGGTGACTTTAGGTCTCTGAGTTTGTAAGACCGCCATGCAGGCCTCCCCTGAGCTTGTCAGGTCAGCCTGTGGCCCCTTTAGTCCTCACTGGTATGAATCACAGAGCCTAAAATATTTACTCTTTGGTCCTTTAAGGAAAAAGTATGCTACCTCCAACTTATATTGTTAACTCTTCCTCTCTCTCTCTCTCTCTCTCTCTCTCTCCCTGTCTCTTCTTTCTTGTTTTCCTTCTTTGTTCAGAGAGAAACTCCACTTGTATTACTTATTATCACTCTCCCAGAGAAACACAATCTTTTGCAGGAGCCCAGATTCAAGGTCACTGGGATTACCAACGGAAATTGATCTTAGTGCCTCCATAGGTCTCAGTACTGAAAGCTAAAATTGCCATTGCTAAGTGCAAGCGGCAACTATTTTTTTTCATTTCTTAAAAGGGATAGTCTCATCTAATAAGATACATCTCAACCACAATATTTTTAGCTTATGTAGCTAGAACAGTGTGGAAATTTCCAAAGATGTTTGTTATTGTTCATTGAAAATGACCGATGTACTTAGAAATAAGATTGCATTCCCTTTGGGGGATCATATTTCTTTTACTCTGACATTCCTTTATGATGCAGAGAAGCCCATAAAATATTAAAGTATAAAAATATTTTTTAAATAATATAAAATATAGAAAGGACTTGCATTTGGAGGTTTTGAGCAACGAGTTTAAACCGCAGGGTTGGCCGCGTAGCAAGATTCGCAGACAAGATATTGATTAAAACTGCTGCAAACAGGCTGCGTTTGGACAGTTTGTGTTGGTGGCGAGGACCCAGCCACGAAACGGGCGGAAATAGAATTTGGCAGGATTAACAGCTTAGAGAGGCATGTGTTCCTGTTGGTAGAACTGTGGCTCCTGGAAAAATAACGGAGTTGGAAAAATTTACAGGATTTAAAAAAAAATCATCCTTTCCTTTTTTAATTTTTTCATTCGTGCCAGTCTGCCACCAACCACCTGTTCTTCCCATCACCCAGGGAGAAATTATAAGAGAGAACATCTGGGTAATTTAACTAAAAAATAAGATTGCTCATTACACTTCCGAATTTTCTTCCTACGAAATGCTGACAGTAAGAACACAAGAGGCTCGGTCTGGTCTGATGGCTTTCCTGCGAAAGTACATGAGCTTGGTTAACTGGGAGCATAATGTGGAAAAATATTTGTAATTAGAATTTAGGGATCTTTATGGAGTGACTGTCCTTTTCCCTCATGGAAGCCATTTGCAATTAAAATCACTGTGAGCTCATTCCAGAAATCTCCACTGATTAGGGGTGCTCGTCAAGAACTGCACACGTTTAACCAAGGCCCTGAGACGCGTGCCCCCGAGGGATATGCTCCCAGCACCCCCCTAGGAACCAGCTCGCTCAATGCCACTCTCCCCGGATGACTTCCCCTGATGCTGAAAACACTCTCCGTGTCTGACACAGCGTGTGGGTAAAGTTAGAGGAACGCAGGCCATATATTATTTACCGTGTATTTCAGATTGGAAAAGACCAATGGCCATTTAGAAGTTAAATCCAGTCCTTTTTAGAGAGCAAGCCAGGGGCTATCTCAACGAGAACTCTCACTGGGAGGCCGAAGACCAGAAATAACCCTCAAGCACCAAGGGACGCTGCCCTCAGGCGAGATGGGTGACAGCCCAGTGGGAGGACAGCTCTAACCTGCCTCGCTGATGCCAGCATCTGCGCTGTCTCACGCCCTGCCAACCAGCTCGGCACCTCCACTTCCCATGTTGGCATCTAACAACCATCACTTACCTCATCCCAGAAAGACCCCAGCAATGACGAGGCTCCTGAAACGCCTGCATCATGGCACCTTTGGTTTCATTCGGGCCTGGCTACCAGACAATCCCGGGCATGAGTGTGGTCAGCTCATCCCAGAAAGACCCCAGCAATGACGAGGCTACTGAAACGCCTGCATCATGGCACCTGCCACTTTTGTTTCATTCGGGCCTGGCTACCGGACAATCCCGGGCATGAGTGTGGTCAGTCATGAGTGTGGCCAGCCCTGGGGACAATCCCGGCCATTAGTGTGGTCAGCATGAGTGTGGTCAGCCCTGGGAATTCTAAATAAATGCATGGATTCCTGAAGCACAGCAGTAGGACAGGACAGGAGCAGATTCAGATAAATGATTGGTTTTCATGTTCTGTTCTATATGATGGTTAATGGATGAGCTCTGTGACATGTGCACACACACATGGGAACACCTGATTGATTTTACAATGACTGCCACATGGTTCTTCTCTCTAGGTACGAGGGAAATCACTGTAACCGTTTTGCTCACAAAACATGCGTGAAACAAGGACAGGTGTATTGTAAAAATGTCCTAAGGGTTTTAGTGGATAAGAGTTCATTTGAATGACAGAACTAATTTCAGAACTGAAAGGAAACTTAAAGATATTTCAACCCAACTCCTCATTTTAAAGTTCAAATAACTGAGGTTCAAAGAAATTGAGTTTTAGACTTTTTTTTTTTATTTTTTAAAATTTTTGGTTTTCATGTTCTGTTCTATATGATGGTTAGTGGATGAGCTCTGTGACTGATATGTGCACACACACGGGAACACCTGATCGATTTTACAATGACTGCATGTGTTATCCGCTGAGCCAAACCAGTTAGGGCTAGACTTTATTTGAGTAAAAAATGAATATAGACAAAACATGATATCCTCTTGAAGGAATATTTGACCAACATACATAAATTCAAAATAGAGTCACAAGTGAGGATTGTAAATGAATAAAATAATGATATTTGTTAACACTAATATCCAGTCATCTAAGCAATTCCTAAGGTATATATTAATACTGTCTTTATTTTTGTTGTGTTAAAAAGTATTTCCCCTTATTCATTATCACTAATTAACACTTAGAGTAAAACAAATAAGGCCAAAGAGAAGAAGGCAATGATTAATTGGAAGACAGGAAAATGGCAAGGGGAGGAGAAAAGAAGAAATAAAGAAAAAATAGATATAAATGAAAGCCACAAATTAAAAAAAAATATGTGTTTCATGTGTGATTCTTCCCTGGAAGAGGAGTAAAGACAACAAGTAAAAATACTGACAGGCACACAGGAATATGCTAATTAACTAAATGTACATGTAAAAGATTAAATCTCTTTAAGGCTTTAACATTTTAAAACTTGTTTTCAAGAACATATACTCAAAGAGACATCCACTGAGTGACGTAGGGTAGAATCCCCCATGGCAAGCTAGATTGTTGGGGCATCAGGTAGCTACCGAGACCAAGGAGACAGGGTTTATAGGATCAAACAAGGAAGAAAAGGGAGACAAGCTGCTTTGAAGAGAAACTCATCGATGAAAAGGTATATATTATGATGAGAGAGAAACATCGATCAGCTGCCTCCTGCACATCTCCCACTGGGGCTGTGTCCACAACCAAGGTACATGCCCTTGACTGGAATTGAACCTGGGACCTATCAGTCTGCAGGCTGACGCTCTATCCACTGAGCCAAACCGGTTAGGGCCAAAGGCATATATTACAAAAATAAAGGAGAAAATTGATCATGTATGCATCTGTCTCCCCATAAGGAAGCAAACACTGAAACACATATGAAGGCATGAGATAATAAAGAAATCAATGGCAAATAAAATGAATATCAAATGAAGAAATTCAACAACACCCACATTTTGATTTTGAAGAAAAAGAGAGAGAGAAATGAACACCGGGCAATACTGATTCTGCGATTAGAGAAAAGATACAAGTTGCAAATGTGAGAAAGGACCAATGGGCCTTATAGGACCTACCAAAAAAGGCAGATAAGCAGTGAGGGTAAATAAATAACCCAGGTCACTGAAGCCAAGTGTAATATTAGAAAACCAAGGGCATCTCTGTATTCCATCAATAACTGAACAGAAAATATAAAATGACAACCTATGGTATTTATGATAACATCAATAAAACACTAGGTATCTTATTAAAATCTACAAAACTATTAAAAAACAAAGAACTATGCTAAGTGTGTGTATACAGTATGACGGTAGACAGGAATTCTCACTTTTTATGACACCTGGTGCTCCCCCTACCAGTGCTGAATAAAGATGAAATGCAATATTGTTCACAATGGAAGTAGTGAGAGTAAGAGTTCATCGGCAGACTTACACTGTAAGAAACGGCAAAGGAAGTCTTCGGTCAGAAGGAGTACCATGGGAGTCAGAAAGCGATTGTACACACAGAAATGAAGAGCACCAAGAGACAATCAAGAAGACAAAATATTTTAATTAGTTTAATTGCTCTAAAAGATAGTGCGCTAACGCAAGCATGTTGTTTATAGCACGTGCAAAAAGTACTCTCACGCTTGTTTTAAAATGTAATAAAGGATGGACACATATTTAGAGGAGATAAAGTAGAATTATAAAAAAAATACTCAGTTAAGCTAAGAGACGTCAGAGCAAGTGAAAATGCTTAGCAAGTTCAATGTATTCCAATCCTATCAATGTTCACATACACTTAAATTATGTAAGCAAAACAACTAAAAGAGGTTTTCAAAGTAGACTCGGGGGTTAAATCTAACTATATGCTATCTAGTGGTAACTTATGTTAAACGTAAAGAAACAGGCGGATAAAAGATGGTTGGAAGTCACACCGCTCAAACCCTCACCAGAATAATGCTAGGGTACTAGATGGGTGAACTTCACGGTGTTCCAATGTGTGTGGTGCAAACTTGACAGCATTTATGAGAAAATTAAAAATCCAGAATTATCCAGACTCCTGTCTTTGTCCCGGATGGAACAAGTGGGCAGATTCACAACATGGATGTAGACGAGCTGGTCAAAACATCATCTGCTTTACCTGAGTTTACCCAGTGGATGGACAGTGGAATCCACCTTCACCACAGGCGAGCTGGACATTCACTGAGATGACCCACATCCTGATCTTAACCTCAGCACGAAGGCCACCACACAAAGATGGTCTCAGACCACCAATGTTTTCAACTCTGAATCCATAACAAAAAGACATCTAGATGATTTCTAAGCATTTAGAAATGAAAAAAAAAAACTCACTTCTGATTAATTCATGGGCCAAAAAATGTATTAATGGAAGGTAAAAACACTGTAAATGAAAATATATTAAAATGTGTGGGGTGGGTTGATTGGGGAGAGAGGGGACATATGTAATACTTTCAACAGTAAAGATTACAAAAAATTTTGTGGAGTGAAATCCCATGAATGTCACATAAAAACACTTAGATAATGAGAAAGAAAGGCCTCAAATCAATAATATAAGCTTTTACCATAATCTGGAAAAATACACTATTGGGTTGGAAGACATATTCTTAGGATATCAATTCTCCCCGTTTGGGTTTAGAACTTCAGTGTGCTCCCAATCAAAATCAGGTTTGGTAGATACTGACCAACTAAGTTAAAACTGACATACAAAGATGACAGAAATAGAAGAGCTAAAACAATTTTGGAAGAAAAGAAGCGCAAATGGTGTAGGACCCATCCTAACTGTGTCACAACTTAAGTGCAGTAGTTTTGAAAGAATAGACACATGGATCAATGGAACAGAGCAGAGACGTCATAATTAGACCCACATAAATATATTCAAGTAATTTTCGACAAAGGTGAAGACACAACTCTTTTGGAAAAGAATACCAGTAGCCTTTTCCAAAAAATTTTATGGGAACATTTGGACTTCATCGCACACAGAATCAAATAAACCTGCATGCGTTCCTCACACCTAATGCAAAAAATGTCCTTTAAGTGGATCACTGCCCAGTGATAAGTGTCAAATTTTAAACGATAAAACCTCTAGAAGAAAAGCCAAATGCCAATCTTTGTGATCTTGAGTTTCGAAAAGTTAACGACATGATATCAAATGAGTGGTGCTTATGACCATTGGACTTTATCAAAGTTAGAAAAGGTTTACTCTGTGAAAGACACTGTAAAGAGATTGCTGACAAAATAGAAGGACACCTTTAGGCGTAAATATTTCCAAAGCATATATGCAATAAATGACATGCATCCATAACGTACAGGGAGAAAATAATGATTCAAACCTACCGACAGGAAGGAAACAAATCATCAGTGAGCCGCAGATCTGAACAGAGATATTAATGACGAAGGTGTAATTGAAACGATGCTAAACACCTTTAAGCATGAGGGAGATGGGAAGTATCACCATAACGACGTTCCACCTCACTCCACTCCTGTAGGACAACTGACTCCACCCTCCTGACCTGGCTAGGGACATAAAGCACCTGTGCCTTCCATCCATTGTTGGGAGGATGCAAAATGTCACAGGTGCTTCCAGAACTGCTCCTCATAACGACTGCTTCTATTTCTTCGGATCTACATGAGAAAGATAAGGATCACATGACCTCGCTCAGAATGTATTTTGACAAGCATGTTGTGGTGTCAGTAGCGTGTTCCACATTATCAGAGTAAATTTGGCCCCAGAAGGGTCTTGGCTCCAAAGACTTTCCATGACCAGAGTCATGTGATCCATCCATTTCTTCCTTTCTGAATGAGAAATAGGCCATAAACCACTTCCCATGGCAACGGTCATAATCTAGCAAATTTTTAAAAATATATATTTTTATTGATTTCACAGAAGAAGGGAGAGGGGAAGAGAGATAGAATCATCAATGATGAGAGAGAATCATGGATCAGCTGCCTCCTGCACACCTCCTATTGGGGATGGAGCCTGCAACCTGGGCATGTGCCCTGACCGGGATTCGAACCATTACCTCCTGGTTTATGGGTGGACACTGAGCCACACCGGCGGGCGGAATATATCACTGTTAAATCTTAATGGAATCTCATCAGGCAGTTCCTTTCCTCCCTCGTTTTGGGAAAGCCGGGACCACACTCAGCCTTCCTTCCATGTGTCTAAAAGCCAAGCCAGGATTCACTGGCAGAGGAGCGGGCACAGCACAGGGAAAGGAGAAAGGGCCAAAGGGAGATG
>NW_006290032.1:1424338-1426847 GCF_000327345.1 Myotis davidii | reverse complement strand
AAATCTGACACCAATCTAGGTGTCAACAGTAGACCCTTCAAACAATGGGATTCTACCTAGCAATAAAAAGAAACAAACTATTAATTCACATACCTAGGAAATTAAATTCATTTTTTGAAGAAAAGAAGCTAACACTATGTGACTAGTGCTATCTGATTAAATGTCTATGATGGTCTAAGAAAAAGCAAAAATATAGAAATGGCAAGGAAGTCAGCAATTGCTCAGGTATGGAGATGGCCATGGGACTGACTAAGAGGGACAGAGATTGGGGGTGACTAAACCACGTCACATGTCATTGTGGTGGTGGGCAAATGACCACGTATTTGCCAAAACCTGTGGAATTACACAGTACACCGTGACTTGGCAGTGTATCTGAGGTCGAAAAATTCAATGGTGATGTGCAGAGAATTCGAGATGGAATGCAGACTGATACATCAATTGACCTGTGTTACAAGTGACTTGCACAAGTGTTTGAGGAAGTGGGCATGAAAAAAGTGAACTTCCATAACTTTGATGAGGAGTTTATGGTCAAAGACCCAAAGAACTGTACACAGACATCCGACTCTGGTAAATGTGTTTCCCACAGGCCTCAAGGTATCTCCCCCAAATATGTATCAACGACAAATTGAAGATGGTACCAAATTGAAGAAGGTGATGGCAGGCACCGCCTTCACTGAGTGACCGGGGTCATGTCACCAGCACTAACAGATATCGGTAAGATATCTGATAAGATGTATTGAAGAGGACCCTTCATCGCTGTGGTACCCTTTCCAAAAATATATAACTTAGGTTTAGTCAAGAGACAACATGACGTGTGCAAAGACAGTCAAGTACAAAACTCTTGACAAGAACTTTTGAAAATGTCAGTGTCATAAAAGGCAAAGTCTGAGGGACAGTTACAGATCGGAGGAGATTAAGAAGCCCTGAGAACTAAAAGCAAAGCAGGTCTTACACTGGGTCTTGCAATTCAATGTCAGAAGAATGAATCGCAAAGATGTGGAAACAGCCCCAGTGCCCATCAGTAGATGAGTGGGTAAAAAGCTGCGGTACCCTTACACAATGGAATTCTGTGCAGCTGTGAGTGCCCATCAGCAGATGAGTGGGTAAAAAGCTGCAGTACCCTTACACCATGGAATTCTGTGCAGCTGTGACAACGAAAGAGCTCTTAGCATTTGCAACAGCATGGAGGGACCTGGAGAGCATTATGCTGAGTGAAATAAGCCAGTCGGAGACAGACACGTATCACATGACCTCACTCATCTGTGGAATCTAATGAACAAAATAGGTACAGAGACACAGAAGCAGGGAACAGACTGTGGAACCTCAGAAGGAAGGTGGGGGAGGGTGGCTGGGTGGGAAGAGATCAAGCAAAGAACTTGAATGCAACTATGCATAACCCATGGACACAGACAATAGGGTGGTGAGGGCTGGCATGGGGGTTAGGGGTGGGGGTGGGCTAGAAGAAGTCAATGGGGGAATAAAAGGGTGACATGTAATACTTCCAGTAATAAAGATGAAAAATAAATAAAATAAAATAAAATAAAGACCAAAAGGAGAAGAATGACATTAGTGGAAAACCTGGTGAAATGGCAATAACATCTCCAGTTGACAGGACAGCATGGTACCGGTATTAATTTGTTTGTGTTTAGTTTTTGCAGTTGTTCCGTACTATATGAGGTATTAACATTAGGGGCACTGATGCCCGGCTGGCTTGGCTCAGTGGTTGAGCGGCAACCTATGAACCAGGAGGTCACAGTTCTATTCTAGGTCAGGGCACATTCCCAGGGTTGTGGGCTCGATCCCCAGTGTGGGGTGTGTAGGAGGCAACCGATCCATGATTCTCTCTCATCCCTCTTGCACACATTTTGTCTCTCATTTTTTGTCATTTCTTATTACTTTGATTTAGCACTAAATTAGCGGATGAGACAATTTTATTAACATTCAGTATCTGATACACAAATCAAAGCTACATAATCAATCAAATGCTGCAAAACAAGGGAAACATAATTAATTTTAAGTAAGTATGGGTGAAAAGTCAGAGATTTATGCAGACAGCAAAATGCCATAGCTTTAACAAGCAACACATTATATCTGGCTGTCATACGAAGGTTACAAAGTTCCAGAAATAAATATAAATCAACGTCTTAGCATAAAACACAATTTATAGAACATTTTAATGTGACACATTTTCAGAATACCCAGTTAGTTCTCCTCTAAACGATACATGATATACAATTACTCACTGTTCGTGCCTCTTATGATTGCCTGTGATGTGACACCTCACTATCTCATGATGATTATAATCACTTAGCCAAGGACCTGGTTAACCATGGCTTTGGAACAGGTATCAACCATGACTAATGACATCCTATTATTTCTCCAAAAAGAGCAACTATCAATTATCAAAATAAACAATAAACATTTTAAATACGTATTTGTCCTTTCTGGGAAATTGTGCATAAACATGCCCTGTGAGCTGGGGATGTGATTTTTTTTTTCTTTTTATGGC
>NW_006290032.1:1422177-1424071 GCF_000327345.1 Myotis davidii | reverse complement strand
CTGAGAAACAATATTCACTTACCTTTGTATATTTTAAATGTTTATAAATAACTTTTATATTTATTAGGTGAAACCTAAGTTTGGGGTTTCGTGGACAGAAAAAAATCTAATTGGTACAGTTTAGTTACTAGAATAAACGTTACCATGTGGTTTTCTTAAACCATGTTCCTGAATTTTTGTGGAATGCGTTTTCTAGTATGATTATATTTTTATTCTTTACTGAACTTACCTGATATTATTAAAAGTTACATTTTATGGACAAAATATATACAGTTACTGATATCTTCAGCTGGGTCTACTCTGAACGGTAATATTTTCCTGAATGGAAACACTGTTCCTATAGCTCATGAGGGACTTGATAAGCTCACAGTAAATTATTATAAACTAGAGGCCCGGTGCACGAAATCCATGCAAGGGGCTCGGCCTTTGTGGCCACGCCCCCCAAACACTGTCATTCCGGAAGGTCATTCCACTGTCCAGCCTAATTAGCATATTAGCTCTATTATATAGGGATGGAGAATATACTTGTCTAATTTTTTATAAATAAAAATCAACAAGACATTATTTATTGGGAAAATAATCTGGAGAATGCAGTGGGCTGACGCGTGAGAAGGTGGCAGGCAGTGGAACAGGTTCCTGCTTTTCACTTGGGCTTTGCGTCACTGCGAAGCCGCCGGGGCTGCTCTCCACGGGGGCTCCCGGCCCAACATGCTCTTCCCGTTTCCAACACCCAGCCCTCCTCCTCCTTTATCCTGTGTCTCTAACACATTCCCTCACGTCGCACGGAGTTAGTGTCACGTCAGACTCTGCATCGTCACAGTGCAAAGCTGCGGAGCAGTTTGGAAACATTGCCCTTCAGATGCCAGCCGATGGCTGCTCCCTCCCTGAAAACATCTACCCAATGCCAAGCGTGGAGCTACTGGGGAATTTGAGGACAGATGTGAGACCGTCACCACATGTTGAAAAGATTTTAAAGAACTGGTGTTGGGTTTTGTAAGTATTAGGTTTCTCCTTAAAACGTGCTTTCCCCTGCATTTATAATCAGCCCGTCAGTGGATGCTGACTTGGTCCTGTGATGGGGATTTTTTAAATCCCCTCATTCATTGGACATTCCTTATATTGAGATCTTCCCCTCTACTTACCGGTTTGCTCAGCCATCTATTTGTATCAGTAGGGATTCGTGGCTATTACTTTTACCTATTTTATTACGTAACCAGAGGCCTGCTGCACAAAGTTCATGCACGGGTAGGGTAGGGTCCCTAGGCCTGGCCAGCTATCAGGGACAATTGGGGCCTTCCTTCATTCTGTGCAATCTCCTGGTGGTTAGCACACATCACAGCAAGCAATTGAACTCCTGGTCTCCAGGTCGAACTCCCAAGGGAACCCTTTGCGTATTAGCCTTTTATATATAGAGGTAATCTATTTTGAGTCAAATCTCATTCTAGAAATAGGACAAATATCCACCAGGGAATTTGCAGATGAGTTTGGTGAGATAATTGAAGAACACAGAATTAGTTTCTTTTTCCCCCTTTTTAAAAAAATATTTTTATTCATTTCAGAGAGGAAGGGAGAGGAGGAGAGAGATAGAAACATCAGTGATGAGAAAGTATCATTGATCACCTTCCTCCTGTAAGCCCCACATTGGGGATTGAGCCTGCAACCCAGGCATGGGCTGCTGACTGGGAATCAAACCCTAACCTCTTGGTTCATAGGTTGACACTCAACCACTGGGCACACTGGCTGGACTAAATGCACTCTTTTTGAATGAACATATTACACTTAAATTGTCTCCCAGTATGAGAATCTTTGACCTCACTTCACAAACAAAGCTCATAAAGGTAAACAGGGTATCAACCATCACCCTAATAATTAGCACTAACTTTAGTGAACAAAA
>NW_006290032.1:1421017-1422145 GCF_000327345.1 Myotis davidii | reverse complement strand
CTTTTCTTTTCTTTTCTTTTCTTTTCTTTTCTCTCCCTTCCTTCATTCTTCTTTCTCCTTCCTGTCCCTCTTCCTCCTCTTCCTTCTCCTTCTCCATATATATATGACAAATAAGGTCGAGGACCTAATGGGTGACATGGTGTCTAATGTTGATACTACTGTATTGTCTAATTGAAATTGTCTAAGATATTAGGACTTTTAAGTGCTTTCACCACCACCAACAAAAAAAAGGCAGATATGTGAGGTAAATAAAAACGTGTGTTAAATCAGTGGCAGGAATATTTTCACAATGTATGCGTATATCAATCACGTTGTATACTTTAAACATATTACAGTGTGTTTGTCAACTAGCCCTCAATAAAAAGTTAAAATATGTTGAATTTATTTTTTTTTTAAAGAACGCCTTCTGGGCTCCGCCTCCGGAGGAAGCTGAATGCTGCTCCCAGGAGGGAGCCGCATGGATCTGGCCACGGCCCCTTGCGCTTGGTTCTGCAAGCGCAGGCCTGGGGCAGCCCCGGCAGAGCTACAGCCCGAGCCGCCGCCTATAGGCCGAGACCACATCGCCATGGAGACAAGGTTGTGTGGTCCACACGCGTGTAACTTCCTGAGGCCCCGCCCCTGCTGAGCGCTGCCCTGCCCAGTGTCTGCTCCTCTGGCCATGGCTCCCTGAGGTGCGGGCACCAGCCAGGGCAGCCGAGTCCTCCCTGAGTGCAGACACGCAGCTTCAGTTTGAGTTTCTATCTTATAATCCAGAGCATTTAAAGATTTGACACAGAGTCGACAAACGTGTTCAGCCTCTAGCAAACGTAATTCCGTTAGTTTTCCTGCCGAAAATGACCCACCAATGGAATAAATCACCATACAGTTCCCATAGGATGGACCAGCAACACGGAGGCCTGGGTGGGTGAGACTGTCACTGAATGTGATGACTTTCAACAAGGAGGCCAAACCCTATGTGAAGACTAACTAACACACTTGCTTCAACATGCGGGTGAATTTAAACCATTTTAACATTCGAAGGCATTCTGAGAAACAAGAGTCACTTACCTTTGTATATTTAAAATGTTTATAAATAACTTTTATATTTATTAGGTGAAACCTAAGTTTGGGGTTTCATGGACAGAAAAA
>NW_006290032.1:1419682-1419979 GCF_000327345.1 Myotis davidii | reverse complement strand
AAAAGAGACACAACTTCCTGAGTTTGGGTAGACCTGTATGCCTGTGGAACCATCCCCACCATCTGTGTCATACACACATGCATCACCTACAAGTTCCCTCCCATCCTCTAGTTATTATTTGTGTGGGAATATTGAGAACATGTGCTTATGCACCACGGTCATGGTTCAATCCTTGATGAGGGCACATGAAGAGAAGAAAAAAATAATTAACATAAAATCTACCCTCTTGCCTGGCTGGTGTGGCTCAATGGTTGAGCATCGACCTGTGAACCAGGAGGTCAGGGTTCGATTCTGGGT
>NW_006290032.1:1417684-1419524 GCF_000327345.1 Myotis davidii | reverse complement strand
ATAAAAACAGATATATTTTAAATCTCCCCTCTCCACCAGGTGTACAGTATCCAGTACAGTATTCATTAGTGGGCAGACATGATGCTGAGCCCTCTCCGGGGGGTCCTGAGGGGTTTGCTGTGAAGGATGGTGGCTCCTGCTTGGTGCTCTCCCTGGCCAGCCCGGCTCCCTCCCGTGTCTGCTCACTCAGCCCACCTCCCCGTCAGCGTTCTCCTTAGCGTGGTCCTTCCCTGAGGCACTTCCCAGGGACTTCTGCCCAAACTCTTTCTCCGAGCTGTGACCAACTCTCTTTTCTTTGCTCTGACTTAGTCCTTTCCCACCCCCAGCCCTTCCCGCATCCCTTCTCTGTATCCTCAGCAAAACTGCGTTTAAAGATGTAGGAGACATTGAGAGAGTCTCAGATTAACAACAACAACACTTCCTGAGGCCCCGCCCCTGCTGAGCGCTGCCCTGCCCAGTGTCTGCTCCTCTGGCCATGGCTCCCTGAGGTGCGGGCACCAGCCAGGGCAGCCGAGTCCTCCCTGAGTGCAGACACGCAGCTTCAGTTACAACAAAATTGAGAGAATAAGCAGAGGTACCTCAATGGGCCATTGCAGAGACTTGTGCGGCCTGACACAACACCTGGATATAGGGCGCTGAGCACCGGGGAGTGGTGAGTTTCTATCTTATAATCCAGAGCATTTAAAGATTTGACACAGAGTCGACAAACGTGTTCAGCCTCTAGCAAACGTAATTCCGTTAGTTTTCCTGCCGAAAATGACCCACCAATGGAATAAATCACCATACAGTTCCCATAGGATGGACCAGCAACACGGAGGCCTGGGTGGGTGAGACCGTCCCTGAATGTGATGACTTTCAACAAGGAGGCCAAACCCTATGTGAAGACTAACTAACACACTTGCTTTAACATGCGGGTGAATTTAAACCATTTTAACATTCGAAGGCATTCTGAGAAACAAGAGTCACTTACCTTTGTATATTTTAAATGTTTATAAATAACTTTTATATTTATTAGGTGAAACCTAAGTTTGGGGTTTCGTGGACAGAAAAAAATCTAATTGGTACAGTTTAGTTACTAGAATAAACGTTACCATGTGGTTTTCTTAAACCACGTTCCTGAATTTTTGTGGAATGCGTTTTCTAGTATGGTCATATTTTTATTCTTTACTGAAATTACCTGATATTATTAAAAGTTACATTTTATGGACAAAATATATACAGTTACTGATATCTTCAGCTGGGTCTACTCTGAACGGTAATATTTTCCTGAATGGAAACACTGTTCCTATAGCTCATGAGGGACTTGATAAGCTCACAGTAAATTATTATAAACTAGAGGCCCGGTGCACGAAATCCATGCAAGGGGCTCGGCCCTTGTGGCCATGCCCCCCAACCACTGTCATTCCGGAAGGTCATTCCACTGTCCAGCCTAATTAGCATATTAGCTCTTTATTATATAGGATGGAGAATATACTTGTCTAATTTTTTATAAATAAAAATCAACAAGACATTATTTATTGGGAAAATAATCTGGAGAATGCAGTGGGCTGACGCGTGAGAAGGTGGCAGGCAGTGGAACAGGTTCCTGCTTTTCACTTGGGCTTTGCGTCACTGCGAAGCCGCCGGGGCTGCTCTCCACGGGGGCTCCCGGCCCAACATGCTCTTCCCGTTTCCAACACCCAGCCCTCCTCCTCCTTTATCCTGTGTCTCTAACACATTCCCTCACGTCGCACGGAGTTAGTGTCACGTCAGACTCTGCATCGTCACAGTGCAAAGCTGCGGAGCAGTTTGGAAACATTGCCCTTCAGATGCCAGCCGATGGCTGCTCCCTCCCTGAAAA
>NW_006290032.1:1415765-1416671 GCF_000327345.1 Myotis davidii | reverse complement strand
AGTCCTTTCACACCCCCAGCCCTTCCCGCATCCCTTCTCTGTATCCTCAGCAAAACTGCGTTTAAAGATGTAGGAGACATTGAGAGAGTCTCAGATTAACAACAACAACAACAAAATTGAGAGAATAAGCAGAGGTACCTCCATGGGCCACTGCAGAGACTTGTGCGGCCTGATGCAACACCCGGATGTAGGGTGCTGAGCACCGGGGAGCAGCTGCTGATGGGGGGGATGGTGCTTCTTTGGGGGAAGATGAAAATTTGCTACATTTGACCAGGTGATGGTTGCACGCCCTGAGAATATACCGCAGTAAATTATTATAAATGGAGAATGTACTTAAGTCTAATTTTTGATAAATATAAATCAATGATAAGACATCATTTAATAGGAAAAATAATCTGGCATGCATACAATGCAAGTGAAGTGTAAGAAACATGGTATAATATAATTTAAGAGGTAAATACTATGGTAGGTGGATTATATCAGTAAAGCTGTTAGAAAGTTATGTTGACATTTAAGGTGACTGAACATAATGAATCAATAGAGATTTATTGTAGACTAGAGGCCTGTGCATGGAATTCGTGCACTCGGAGGGACGGGTTCCTCAGCCCAGCCTGCACCCTCTCACAGTCCAGGAGCCCTCAGGGGATGTCTGATTGATGGCTTAGGCCTATGAGGAGTGAGCCTGGCTTCTGGCTGAGTGGTGCTCACCCAGCACCCAGCCTGTGCGGCTGTGGGGGTGGGGGAGTGGTCCTGAGAGGGGGTCCCGCCTTGGCCGGGGAAGGAGCCACCTGGTCTCTCAAGGACTGAGCTGTTTATTTGCTAACTAGAGGCCCGGTGCACGAAATCCATGCAAGGGGCTCGGCCTTTGTGGCCACGCCCCCCAAACACTGTCATTCCGGAAGGTCA
>NW_006290032.1:1409702-1415740 GCF_000327345.1 Myotis davidii | reverse complement strand
TCACATCAGACTCTGCATCGTCACACTGCAAAGCTGCTGAGCAGTTTGGAACCATTGCCCTTCAGATGCCAGCCGATGGCTGCTCCCTCCCTGAAAACATCTACCCAATGCCAAGCGAGCTGCGTGCTCCAGGCTTCTGTGAACGAGCTAACGTTCTTCAAGTCTACACACGGCTCCCTCCCTCTACACCAGGCATATGGAACCGCGTTCCTGTGGGGTGGCATTGGGGTGTGGGGAGCGACTGCCATTTCCCCATGGTTAGGCTTTGGGGCCCGGCTGGGGCTGGAGGCCCCCCAAGTTAGCAGGAGGGATGTTTCTGTCCATGTCCACGGAGCCTGGCGCAGAACTTGGCTCATTTAATTAGCGCCCGAAATCATCTCCCACAGCACATCCTCTGTGGCAGCAGCACATGATGCCTTCCCAGAACCTGCTCCTCCATCAATTCTGGTGCGAAGTGTTGGCAGAGACCGGGTTCTGGCAACACAAATGACGCAGGCTTCCTTTCAAACTCCTGTTCGTTACCAAGACTTGTGGCGTCGCCCCGTAATGACACATCTTGACTCTCATTGTTTTATTTTATGGATCAAAAACTTAAAAAAACATTATATCCGTATCTTGCATCTAAATATTTTGCAATTACATAAGAGTCGATGAAATTTGCAGCATCAATAGAGTTTCAACCACTGTAGTGAAATGTGATTGATATGCAAAGCTGTGGACATTTAATAGACACAACTTCCTGAGTTTGGGTAGACCTGTATGCCTGTGGAACCATCCCCACCATCTGTGTCATACACACATGCATCACCTACAAGTTCCCTCCCATCCTCTAGTTATTATTTGTGTGTAGGAATATTGAACATGTGCTTATGCACCACGGTCATGGTTCAATCCTTGATGAGGGCACATGAAGAGAAGAAAAAAATAATTAACATAAAATCTACCCTCTTGCCTGGCTGGTGTGGCTCAATGGTTGAGCGTTGACCTGTGAACCAGGAGGTCAGGGTTCGATTCTGGGTCAGGGCATATACCCGGTTGTAGACTCCATCCCCAATGGGGGGCGTGCAGGAGGCGGCCGGTCCATGATTCTCTCTCATCATTGAAGTTTCTATCTCCCTCTCGCTCTCTCTTCCTCTCTCTGAAATCAATAAAAACACATATATTTTAAATCTCCCCTCTCCACCAGGTGTACAGTATCCAGTACAGTATTCATTAGTGGGCAGACATGATGCTGAGCCCTCTCCGGGGGGTCCTGAGGGGTTTGCTGTGAAGGATGGTGGCTCCTGCTTGGTGCTCTCCCTGGCCAGCCCGGCTCCCTCCCGTGTCTGCTCACTCAGCCCACCTCCCCGTCAGCGTTCTCCTTAGCGTGGTCCTTCCCTGAGGCACTTCCCAGGGACTTCTGCCCAAACTCTTTCTCCGAGCTGTGACCAACTCTCTTTTCTTTGCTCTGACTTAGTCCTTTCCCACCCCCAGCCCTTCCCTCATCCCTTCTCTATATCCTCAACAAAACTGCGTTTAAAGATGTAGGAGACATTGAGAGAGTCTCAGATTAACAACAACAACAACAAAATTGAGAGAATAAGCAGAGGTACCTCCATGGGCCACTGCAGAGACTTGTGCGGCCTGATGCAACACCCGGATGTAGGGTGCTGAGCACCGGGGAGCAGCTGCTGATGGGGGGGATGGTGCTTCTTTGGGGGAAGATGAAAATTTGCTACATTTGACCAGGTGATGGTTGCACGCCCTGAGAATATACCGCAGTAAATTATTATAAATGGAGAATGTACTTAAGTCTAATTTTTGATAAATATAAATCAATGATAAGACATCATTTAATAGGAAAAATAATCTGGCATGCATACAATGCAAGTGAAGTGTAAGAAACATGGTATAATATAATTTAAGAGGTAAATACTATGGTAGGTGGATTATATCAGTAAAGCTATAAGAATGTTAAGTTGACATTTGAGGTGACAGAATGAAATGAAAGAATTTTATTGTAGACTAGAGGCCTGTGCATGGAATTCGTTTCGTGCACTCGGAGGGACGGGTTCCGCCCTCAGGGGATGTCTGATTGATGGCTTAGGCCTATGAGGAGTGAGCCTGGCTTCTGGCTGAGTGGTGCTCCCCCTGTGGGAGTGCACTGACCACCAAGGGGAAGCTCCTGCATTGAGCACATGCCCCCTGGTGGTCAGTGCACATCATAGCGAGCGGTTGAGTGACCTTAGCATATCATTAGCATATTACGCTTTGATTGGTTGAATGGATGACCAGATGACCGGACGACTGGATGACTGGGCACTTAGCATATTAGGCTTTTATTATATAGGATAACAAAAAGGAAAGGGCAGAATGGGAAGATTTGAGGGAATTGGATATTTTGAGATCAGAAGGGAAGGGGACCTGGCAAAGGAAACTGCAGCGAAGAAGCCAACAGAGGGAAGAAAGCAGGGACAGGAAGCCAGGCAAAGTATTTTATTTTTATTGGTTTCAGAGAGGAAGGGAGAGGGAGAGAGAGACAGAAACATCATTGATGAGAGGGAATCATTGATCAGTTGTCTCCTGCATGTCCCACACTGGAGATCAAGAGCATAACCCAGATGTGTGCCCTCACTGGGAATCGAACCGTGATCCCCTGGTTCATAGGTCCATGTTCAACCCCTGAACCACACCGGCCGGGCCGTGCAAAGTATTTTAAACAGGAGACAGAGACCCTGCTGGGAGGCCAGTGATCTGATGGACAAGTATTGAATTTCTGATTGGCCAAGATGGAAGCTGTTGGCAAGTTTGATAGGTGGCTTTCGGTGGAATGAACATAAAAGGAAAACCCTAGAGTCCCATAAAGAGAGAAAAAGGAGAGATGTTATAGTGGGCAATTCAGGAGGCGCTTTGTCACAGCCAACAGAGGAGGAGGGTCTGTGGGGGAGCCACCGTTCCTGGGACAGGCTATGGAGGTGCCTGGCGCCCAAGCACAACACACATTAGATGGAAGAAGGGGGAGCACCACACGGAGGAAGGGGCAAGTGTCACTCTGAGAGCAAGTCCTGGATGCCAAGAGGAGCAGGGGTCCCCTGCAGAGCAGGGGGAGCTGAGCAGTTAGAGCAAGAGGGTGGGTGGTGGGGTCTCCACCCACAGCTTCAGCTGCAGGACAAGCATGCCTCCCATTGGCTTACGTTTTCTCACTGAGATGCAAAAGAAACCAGGAGTTGATGTAGTACAGAGTTTTGAAAGGAACGAAGAAGATGCAGGTGCGATTCCCAGAGATTCGAGGCGCTGACTGAGCAGAGAAAGCAGAACTCTGCCGGGCGTTGCAGAGGTGTGGCGAAAGGCTTGCGGCCTGACTTCGCTTAGCATACTGGTCTCCAGTTCCATCCATGCTGCGAAACAAGCCAGTCAGAGAAAGATTAACATCACATGACCGCACTCATTTGTGGACTATAATGAACAACATAAACTGATAAACAAAAACAGATCCAGAGACAGAGAAGCATCGATCAGACCGGCAAACCTCAGAGGGAAGGTAGGGGAGGGGAGGGGAGAGGGAAGCAGGAGAGATCAACCAAAGGACTTGTATGCATGCATATAAGCCTAACCAATGGACACAGGCAACAGGGGGGTGAGGGCATGAGTGGGGGGTGGGGGGCAATGGGGGGAGAAGGACCCATATGCAATACCTTAATAAAGACATTTAAAAAAAAAAGGCTTGCAACCATTTATTTAAGCGTCCTCTCTCACCCACTTGCTTTTGCTCAACTTTAAGTATGGAGAATGAAAAAACAGATTTAGCCCCAGCCAGTTGGATTCAGCGGGAAGAGCATCCACCTGTGGACTGAAGGGTCCCAGGTTGATTCTGGTCGGGGGCACGTGCCTGGATTGTGGGCTCAGTCCCCAGTGTGGGGGGTGCAGGAGGCAGTCAATCAATGATTCTCTCTCATCATTGATGTTTTGATCTCTCTCTCCTCCCTTCCTCTATGAAATCAATAGAAATATATTTTTTAAAAGAAAAAATTGGATTTAAACATAAGATCCGTATGATTATCCGACCAAAAATTAATTCTTGGATTTTGAATTTCAATACAGAGGCAGATGCATGTTGCAACCAGGTCACTGGACGGGTGAGCCCCCGCTGGCTCTAAGAAATCTCACCCCTGTAGTCGCGCTAAGCTCTGACCTGGAGTGAAAGCCGCTGCGGAGGAAGCTCCCATCCCAGGGGGATGGGAAAATATCTGCGGATAAGGCTTGGGTAGAAGTGCGCTTAGGGGACGGATTCCAACACGGTCCCTGCTTTCTGAGACCATCGCCGTCCATCACCGGACTCTAATGATGGAAAATCAAATGACCACTTCGAATACTTACGCAGACCGCGAAGGTTCCCACTTCCCACCAGCATTTGGGCAGGATCAGACATTATCTACGATGTTAACATGATTCATTAAAAGTGTTCTGAATGCAGCCGTGACCACATTGATATATGTTGTCATAAAATACAGCGTTTTCTTGTTTTGCCTGTTATGAAAAACACCATATTGAGCATTTGAGCAAGGTGTACGACAATTAAAAATCTGAATGGTCTCTAAATGCAAGTGTTTTTGTGAAACCCCTGCTGCAGGTCGCAGGTCTGGAGTTTGGAAGCACTGGCCGTGGCATCGCTACGTGGAGTTTTACTGCAATAACCGGAAATTTCTCAGGCAGAGTCCGGGGCATTTGCACAGATGACACCACCTTGGAGGGGGGGTGGGAAAATATATCTTCCTATATTTTCACTACTTTAGTTTACCCAATCTGGTACATTGCAATCACAGATATATCAGCATCCAGGCGATTTTCATGCCGTTTGCTTCCATGAGGAAAGACTAATCTTTTCCACTGAGCAGTGCGTGGCTGGCGTTAGCCCTGTGATGGGTGCGTCAGAGGCAATCAGTGTGAGGAGGCAGCAGCAGCTCTGCCCACCTGCCAGTCAGGAGCTGCCCTGTGGCACAGCCCAGGGTGCCGGCGAGAGGCCTCGGTGCCCGGGGGCCTCCTCATTTGCTGAGCCGCCCTCAGCTGGCCCAGCTCAGCGCGCTGCCAGCTCATGAATACAAACATCATCTAAATGAGAATCCACCAGACAGGGCGGAGGGGCTCTGTCTGCAGGGCCTTCTGTCAAGGATTGGGAGCTGGCATGTGTGTGTGTGTCAGGGTCGGGGAGGTGTTGGGGGTGAGTGAAAGTGAAGCAGGATGACTGTGGCCTCATTATGGGGGTCACCCTAGACCAGGTTGGTCCCACACGGCCCCGACATGGGAGGGAACAGCTCAGTCTCTAACCCAAAGTCTCCGGAAGCCTGAGCCACACGTGGCTGAGCACAGTCTTTGGAGCTCGCCGAGGTTCAAGGGGAAGCAGCATCCATTGTCCTTCCACCGCCAAAGGCCTCACCGAGTGTGTCTTTCTGATTCCCTCGCCTCATGCGGTTTCACATGGTAACTCAGCTGTCTCTTGCAGGTAATACCCAAAACAAAATCATTTTTGTTTCAATAATATAGGCAGAAGGCCATTTCATTCTTACTGTGGCAGCCACATTATTACCAATTCTAGAAATAGGTAAATGTATGACACAATAATATCGGGATTTAAGGCCACAATATATTTTTTTAAATCTATTGTTATTGATTTCAGAGAGTAAGGGAGAGGAGTAGAGAGAGAAACATCAATGATGGGAGAGAATCACTGATCGGCTGCCTCCTGCATACCCTTTACTGGGGATGGAGCCCACAACCCAGGCATGTGCCCTGACTGGGAATTAAAACTGTGACCTCCTGGTTCATAGGTCCATGCTCAACCTCTGAGCTACACCAGCCAGGCTTTTTCTTATTTTTCAATTGGCTGTTTCATGTACCTTTTTTCTCTTTCCCCATTTAACAGTTTCTGAATGCTGAATTAGATACTGAAAAAAGAAAACAACTGATTCAGCCTCAGCCTACCGAACCTTGGAAGGGCATATGGAGACCCAGCACGAAGGAGAACAGAGCTTACGCACCAGGTGGACTGAGCCAGGGCAAGG
>NW_006290032.1:1398180-1409545 GCF_000327345.1 Myotis davidii | reverse complement strand
TCGCGCATGGGAGCCTGGATGGTGACGGCGCTGGTGGCTTGCACTGTCCCGCCCTGCCTGCAGTATGCAAATTAGCTGCCATCTTTGTTGGCAGTTAATTTGCATACCGCTCTGATTAGCCAAT
The DNA here is from genome assembly GCF_000327345.1 of Myotis davidii. Lineage (NCBI taxonomy): Eukaryota > Metazoa > Chordata > Mammalia > Chiroptera > Vespertilionidae > Myotis > Myotis davidii. Next base: position 1,409,421 of record NW_006290032.1, on the reverse strand, counting down.
GGGAGGCATAGCAAAGGTATGGTCAATTACCATGTTTGTCTATTATTAGGTAAGACTAGAGGCCCGGTGCACAAAAATTTGTGCATTGGGGGGGGGGGGGCGTCCCTCAGCCCAGCATGTGCCCTCTTGCAGTCTGGGACCCCTCAGGGGATGTCCACCTGCTGGCCAGCACAAACAGGGACATAGCATCAAGTCCCCCTGCACCAGAAGACCCAGAGTCAAGTCCCCACCCACTTGCGTGTACCCCCTGGATGCAGCATTCAGCCTCATGGAGGGGCTGACAGGCCTGGATATTGCCATGATCAGCCAGCCGGAGTGGTGAAAAGCCTGACAGTGCAGCAACCGGGCTGAGGGGACTGGGCACCACCATCTTTGTGACGGAGTGATGGAGTGATGGTTAATTTCCATACTGCTCTTTTATTAGATAGGATCCTTTAAAAATCAAATTTCGATAGTAATGCCCTCACCAGAAAAGAACTATTGTACATTCCTTGATTGCTTAAGGCAACCTTAACACATAATACTACAAAATTCTCTTGAACTTTGGCAAATTCCTAATAATTTATTTTTCTTTCTGAAGTTGGATCTGCTTCTGTGTTTCCCCACTTTTAGATATTTTTCTCCATTCCAGAACAATTCAAAACAGGTTGTTGGTGTTCTTGGATAGGGAATCTTCACAATTAAACATGATGGACGAGCCCATTGGTTGGCAAGGTCATTAGTCAACAGAGCCAAATATCAACAGGACAACGATTGAAATTTCTTTTGTGAGCCAGATTTTTTAAACTTAAACTATATCGGTAGGCACATTGTTATTAACTTAATTAGGGTGCTCCTAAGCTGGCCTTTGCTAAAAATGTCCTCAATCTGATTGAGGTACGTTCACTGAGGTCGACCCCTTCCAACTCTCCCCCCCCCACTCATCTTGTATACTTGTTTCATCTATCTCCATTCGTTCATCCTCTCTATATGTCCAAACCATTTCAACATACCTTTCTCAATCCTCGACACTACATCTTCTTTCACGGCACAACGTTCCCTAAAATTAACTTAATAAACTTTAAAGTTTTAAGTCAACTTTGCACTGTAAGTGCATGCCTGCATGTGGTATTTTGTGGAAGAGCTACACTGAAGGGTCCAAAGAGCCTCATATGTGGCTCTTGAGCTGCGGTTTGCTGACCACGGCACTAGTCTCACTTTCGGATTCTATGAAACAGATGAACTGATGTTCTTATGACATCATTCCAAGGATTTGATTATCTCTCTTGCTAAAGCTGTAAATGTCGGTAATTGTCCCCAAATGTAGACCTGAAGGAAGCCCATTCTATTGGCCACTGTGGAGATGTCCACATTGAATTGGTGGCCACAGCGGAGCAGGCTTCTCACATTAACACAGGCTCTGGGGGGCCAATATTTGCATCTCACTGTGGGTTACTCCTAATTCCTGGTCAAAGATTGTGAAAAGTTTGACTAGAGCACAGTAATAATGACGAACAGAACATCTTTTATGGTTAAAAAGTATAGATATGACAATATTGTAAAAGATCATCCTGCTCATTCCGTCAATATTTGTAGCCAAGTTTTTATCAGAGCTATTTTTCTGAGTCGATAAATGCCCCACATGTGTCAGATATTATTGCACATTTTAAAATAGTGCCTGGTGTGGCAGTGTTTCAGTAAGTCTGCCCACAAAGCAATTAAAAAATAAACAGATGTAACTAATGAAAAATGGTGCTCATCTCTAAACACAAAATGCACAGTTTAGAATTGGTAATAAAATGTCGCAAAGAGAAAGTCATTTGAATTTAATTAAAAATCTCTTTTTTCATCATATTCCTACAACTATTGTAGCCATAAAGTGACAACTGAACTGATCATTCCCTACTCGAGTGTTTGCGATATTGAACTTATTGGGAGACGGTTGTGTTTTCATCATGAAGGTGGCCCATCCACGGAACCTCCTCCTGCTTAACTACAAGCATGCATATTTATTTTATTTTTTTAAAAGAATATTTTTATTGATTTCAGAGAGGAAGGGAGAGGGGGAGAGAGAGAAACATCAATGCTGAGAGAGAATCATGGACCGGCTGCCTCCTGCACGCCCCACACTGGGGATCAAGCCCGCAACCCGGGCCTGTGCCCTGACTGGGAACCGAACTGTGACCTCCTGGTTCCTAGGTCGACGTTCAATCACTGAGCCACGCTGGCTGGGCCAGCATGCACATTTTTTAAAGGTGATAAGCAACCTTGTTGATCAGAAAGGAAATTGTTTTTAGCATATCAAACACAAGCTAAATATTTTACACCGATCACATTATAAAGAGGGCATATTGATCAAGAACATAAATGAAATAAATAAAAGTTACTCAAAGGCGGTCCTGAAACAGGAGGTACCCACCCCAGTGGTGTCTAGCCGGTGAAATCCAAAGTGCCAATCACAGCAAAGAGAAAGCTGTAAAAACGCTGGAGTACTTCTGTGTCCTTTTGATCCAAGTTGCCAGCAGTTTCTTTTTGAAATGCAATCAAAATACAGTTTCAAATAAACATCTCACCTCCTTTGAAAGGTGACTACGACAGCAGTTCCCTTGAGCTAAGCATCAATCCCACATGAAAAGCGAATGCACAGTTGAAAGGAAGTGGGGAGAAATGGCTATGCCTGTGAGCAGAGGAGCCGGGACTCGGTGCTGACTGCAGAATAGAAAGCAGGCCTTCTGCTCACAGGCAGGAGACGGCGCTGCAAAGACGGCAGATGCCCCGAGAGGAGAGTAAACCCACCTTCCACCACGTAGAAGAGAAAGAGTGAAAACATTCTAAGCTCCGGGGATTACTCTTAGCAATTACAGGAATTGTGTAGTAGAAGTTCCAGTACCAGCTAGATAAAGCTGGCGGAATGGAAAGGAGAAAACGATTTTAAAGAGTCAGCGGATACACACGGAATTCTCTGAAGTGGTGAAATTTAGCTTTCAGAATCCAAAGAATAGCCAGAAAAAAAACCAAACCAAAACAAAACAAAAAAAAAACCCCAAACAAACAGCAGCAACAAAAAACCACACCAAAATCCTTCACAGGGCCCTCTAATGTCAAGTTCTGAAAGACAAAGTTAGATGCTACTGAAATTATGCCCACTGAAAGAACAAAGGGTCAGACACAGACTTGAAGAAAATATTGGCAAAACACACAAATTTAAAAAAAAAAACCACACAACTGCATCTGCAATGTATAATGAACACTAAACCTCAGTAATAGGAGAACAAACAAGCCTATTAAAAATGGGCAAAAAATATGAACAGAAACTTTGAGAAAGACATGAAAACGGTAAGCAAGCATATGAAAATGCACCGCACATCATTTTTATTACGCGATGGGAGAGTAAAACAACAATGAGATAAGTCTGCCTCCCTGTTAAAATGGCTATGGCACTCTGGCTGGTTTGGCTCAGTGGATAGAGAGTAGGCCTGAGGACTGAAGGGTCCCTGGTTCGATTCCGGTCAGGGCACACGCCTGAGCTGCGGGCTGATCCCAAGTAGGAGGGGTGCAGGAGGCAGCCAGTCAATGATTCTCTCTCACCATTGATGTATCTATCTCCCTCTCCCTTCCTCTCTGAAATCAATAAAATATATTTTAAAAAAATAACAAAATAAAATGGCATGAAGCCCGGCTGGCGTGGCTCAGTGGTTGGGCATCGACCTATGAACCAGGAGGTCACGGTTCCATTCCTGGTCAGGGCACAGGCCCGGGTTGCAGGCTGGATCCCCAGTGTGGGGCATGTATGAGGCAGCTGATCCATGATTCTCCCTCCTCATTGGTGTTTCTCTCTCTCTCTCTGCCTCTCCCTTCCTCTCTGAACTCAATACAAATATTTTTTTTAAATGGCTATGAAATGAGACAAAAGCAAAGCACACTCCCCATGGCTCAAGGCCTCGGAGCACGGGCCCCTCCCTGCGGGCGGGCGTTTTTTTTTCGGGCGGGCGCAGAGCTGGGCAGCGGCTCTGAGGGCCGCTCGGCGGTTCCTGCCCAAGCCCAGCCCAGTCCGCACAATCCGGGACCCGGCTCTCTGGGTGATCACTACCTGAACTGAAATCCGTGTCAACACGACAAGATGCATGGGATGGTCCCAGTGGCTCTATTCCCAACCCCCACCTGGAGGAGGCCGAGACGCCCTCAGTAAGGAGCTGGATGAGACCAAACAAATGAAAACACCACCAGCAGCCAAAACGCCAGGTACCCCCACGCCTGGGACAGTGCCCGGCACTGAGGGAGACGAGCCCACAAGCCGTGCCAGGGCGCAGATGAGTCCTGAACGGGTTTTGCTAAGACAGGGCCCTCCTAAAAGGCTGGGCGACTCCGGTCATGCCACAAGCTCAGCGACAGCGGAAAGGTGGGTGGGGAACAGGGAAAAGCAGGGGGTGCTCGGGGCACTGGGCACTATCCTGTAAGAAACTCTGAGAGAGGCCACACGCACGAAGCACAGTCACCAGCCACAGAGCTTCACTGCACAGAGTGCACCTCACTGCTTTTGTAAAATATATACATATATTTATACAACAATATATATATTGTTGTTGTTGTTATTGTTGAAAGTATTACATACATCCCCTTTTTCCCTTATTGACCCCTCCCAGCCTGCCCCCCTCCCCCCAGGCCTTCGCCACCCGTTGTCTGTGTCCAGGGGTTACGCACACACCCATCTGCGTTCATGGGTTCATCTCTTCTCCCCCCCAACCCTCCCCTGCCTTCCCTTGAGGCTCAGCAGTCTGCTCATGCTTCCGTGACTCCAGGTCTGTTTTCAATGATCAGTTTATTTGGTTCGTTAGATCCCACAGATGTGTGAGGTCATATGATGCTCGTCTTTCTCTGGCTGGCGTGTCTCGCTCAGTAAAAGAGGCCATCGCGCAGGCCGGGATAGCAGGGAGGATGCGCGAGAGAACAGACGATTTACCTGCCTTAGGCCTGTGCGCACCTGCGTGGGAGAGCTGGGAGCGAACCCGCCGCCCTAAGTAACTATGGGCATGGACAGTCCGTGGCATCAGAGGCAGCACACACCGCACAGAGGACACGCTGTGTGCAAGGAGGCACTAGGAGCCCCTGGGCCCTGGATCCTGGAATTGAGTGACGGGTGAATGCAGGGCAGAGGGACAGTGCCAGGTTCCTGTTGGAGTTGGAGTTCCTGACCCAAGAAAGGGCCAACTTAGTTCATCATTCTATATAATAAAGATGTGGTATGCAAATTAACCCTCACACCCTCACAAGATGGCTGCCTACAACCAGGCCAGCAGGTGGTTAGTGAGGAATGACCAAACGACTAAACAGCAGGCTGAGTGGGGTGACCAGGCCGACAGGGAGGTCAGTGAGTGATGACCAGGACAGCAGGAGGGATAGTTGGGTGTGACCAGGCCAGCAGAGGGGGCAGTTGGGGGAGACCTGGGCAATCAGGCCGGCAGGGGGGGGCAGTTAGGGGCGACCAGGCAGGCAGGCAGGCGAGCGATTAGGAGCCAGCAGTCCAGGGTTATGAGAGGGATGTCCGACTGCCCGGTTTGCTTTTTTTTTTTTCCCTCTGTTGAGCTCTCTGAGCTTTTATGGTTGATTTGTAGCTGCATCTCATGTAGCCTGGCTATTAGCCTGCACTTGTATTTTCAGTCCCATAATAACGCTTCGTGGTGACCCAAATCCTCCGTTTCAGTGAAGACATTTATGCATCTTTCCTCTTACAGTTAATTATTTTATGCGTGGCCAGCGGATGCACGCTTACTCAGATAGCCTGTGTGATACTTCCTCCCGTATCATGCCACAGAGTCCCCAATTTCTCTACACCCACTGAGCAAAAAATTCATGGCTGATTTTTCACAGAATCAACTGATGTTTTCCAGCTATTGGATGAGCGATAGTTACAGAATAAGCATGGCGCTTGCTGCTGTGTGTTGTGCTGCCCTGAAGAGACAGGGGCGCGGCCTGATCCCAGACGGAGGCAGCTTGGGATGGAAGCCTGAACAGGAGTGCTGTGGAGTGTTTTGAAAAATGTGCAAAGCAATTCCGGCTGCTGTGGTGACGGCCAGAGAGAACAGATGGCGGGAGCGGGCCTCCCCCACCCGTGACTCCCACTGCAATCAGCTCCTGCAGGAGGGAGAGTGGCTCAGGGACCGAGAGGTGGGCCTTCAGGCCGGCACTGCCCTCCGTGTGGTTTTCCATTCAGAAAACTGTTCCTGGGTTCCGGGCAGGGGGACTGCTCCCCCGGGCCCAGAGCACATGCACCCCACTGGTCTCCGTTCCTCAGACAGGAGCAACCTACTCACACTTCCACATGATCACCAGAAACAAGCAGGAGGCTGGGAGGAGCATACGGCTCACCTCATGGCGAACAGTCTGCAGGCACCCCGCTCTCCTTAGCCTGGACCGGGCCTTGCTGCTCAGCTCCACGCTGACCGGGGCCCGGATTGCCGTGGGCATGGGCAGCTCAGCACAGCCAGTCACCGGGGTGAGGAAGCAGAAGTGCCCAGGAGCCAGCATGGCAGAATGTCCGGATTTGCTTTTGATGGAAATGGTGAAAAAGCAAGTTGTAACTCAGTGCTATCGTCAAGTGAGGTTAACTCCTCTAGACTCCCATTCGAATACTTGGATTTCTTTTAACAGAAAGGATGGAGACCATGTAGGATCTGGTTTGCTCTGTTAGGAAGGTGACGATGAGTACTGCCAAGAAAGAAGTGGGCTGGCCAAGAGAGTTAGAGCCAGCAGACTCTTGGGTGTAAATTTAAGCTGAATGTTTAGACCTTCATCTCCTCCTGTGGTCCGCCCCTAAGCTGACACAGCCTGGGCAGGCATGAATTATCTGTTCCTGTTCTGTCACGGCGTTAAGAAATTAGAAAAGGCCCTGGCTGGTTTGGCTCAGTGGATAGAGCGTCAGCCTATGGACTGAAGGGTCTTGGGTTCAATTCCAGTCAAGGGCTTATGCCCGAGTTGCAGGCTCCATCCCCAGTAGGGATCATGCAGGAGGCAGCCGATCCATGATTCTCTCTCATCATTGATGTTTCTATCTCTCTCTCTCTCTCTCATTCCTCTCTGAAATCAATAAGAAAAAAGTATTTGGGCCCTAGCCAGTTTGGCTCAGTGGATAGAGCGTCGGCCTACAGACTGAAGGGTCTCAGGTTTGATTCCGGTCAAGGGCATGTACCTTAGTTGTGGGCACATCCCCAGTAGGGCGTGTGCAGGAGGCAGCTGATTGATGTTTCTCTCTCATTGATGTTTTTAACTCTCTATCCCTCCCCCATCCTCTCTGTAAAAAATCAGTAAAATACATTTTAAAAAGTATTTGGGAAAAAAAGAAATAAAAACATTAGAAAAGGCCAGCTTTTATCTACAAATGGAGAGGTTTTTTTGTATGTATGTTGTGGGGTCTCTGCTCCCCTGCAAGGGGCTGGACCTCCGTGGACGTGGGGCATCTGAAGAAGACATGGGAAGTCGTAGGCATATCGGAGAGACGTCACTGCAGACCATGGCCATTGCTGCCACAGGACAAAACAGTTAGACAAAACAGTTCTTCCAAGTAGCCGAACAACGCAGCCATCAGTAACACACGTTATACCAACTTAGACAGAACAGGCTCCTTGCCAAATGGTGACCTTGGTGTGCGGGTTACAGAGAGGTGCCGCGCACTGCACACAGGAAAACTGCCGTGTCATTGCCTCTGCACACACGTGTGCAAATTGGCCTTGAACATCCGGCGTGCTCTGATCAGGCTTCCCACACACGTCAAATGAAACGATGGAACAGGCTGGACCAGTTGTCCCACGTGGCTCCGTAGCTGAAGAGCCCACCTATGGGGCCACGGATGTCTTACTGCAGACTGGACAGCATCACTCGGAGGCAGACTGCTGGGCCACCCAGTGCCCTGCGCTGTGTTCTGCACACAAAGGCCATCCGGTGTGCTCTGATCAGGCTTCCCACACACGTCAAATGAAACGATGGAACAGGCTGGACCAGTTGTCCCACGTGGCTCCGTAGCTGAAGAGCCCACCTATGGGGCCACGGATGTCTTACTGCAGACTGGACAGCATCACTCGGAGGCAGACTGCTGGGCCACCCGGTGCCCTGCACTGTGTTCTGCACACAAAGGCTGCCCTCCGGACGGAGGCTCAAGGCCCGCAGCCTCGATGGTCTGATGGTCTGTCTGCCTTGCCTCAGATTTTTTCACTGTAAATAGATTTAAATGCGTTTGTGTGTTTTGTTTTGTTTTTAAATGTCAATGGAGTAGACATTTGAAGTGATGCCCCATGAGTGCTAGGATTCTGTTTTATGGTAGGAGGCATTCATTTACCCCTGGTAAGTGTAATTGAAAGAGTATTTAGCAGAGAGACATGAGAATACGTAGTATTTGGTTTGCTCTGTTTGAAACGCGTCTCCAAGGCCAACTTCTTTCTAAGGTCCCCATGTTGGTGCCACGCCTGGGGTGTAACAGAGCAGATTTAATTGCCTGATGCCACGTTGGCGGGCACGGCATTGCCTCCACAGTCGCGGCCATTACCTTCTGATTCTGAAATGCATTTCTTTCTCTCTCTTACACAAGATAGGCTATATTTCAACAACCAGGATGCAACGTGAAGTCAGACATTCTTCCCTTCCCATCTCCTTCGATAAAATACACGCCTTGCCCACGCTGGGCTGGTCACCACGATGAGGGGTAACAGGTTCTTATCAGAGGAAGGAAATAAGGCTTCCAGAACATTCCAGGGGAAGGACTCAAGCTGTGGGACTGTCAGGAGCGGGCCTGAAGACAGTGTCCGAGCCAACGCCAGCAAGTGTGGGTATCTCACAGGCAAGCGCAGATTACTGTTCACTAGATCGCAGGAGACACAGGAGATAGGACTTAGATGGAGGGACAATATTTTTGTTTTCCAACCTTCAGTCAGATCTTAATTAAGTCTCTGGCTTATCTACAAACTCACACGCAAACTCCTGTGGGCAGAAGCCAGGGGGGTGGAAAGACAAGAACAATAATGAATGCTAAACGTTTCAGATATCGAGCTCTGCCCAACACACACCATTTTTATCAAAATTACATCAAAACTAAAACTTCAGGCACTTTAGATGGAATAAAGCTCATATTTATAAGATTAAATACGATGGTAGTACTTAATTTAGAAGGAAATTTGATGGCATTTTAATTAGCACCAAGCTCATTTTTAGTGTAAACTGTTAATTTTACTTTTCCTTTTGGAATATTGGCTCATGTATTTTTTTTAAAAACAATTTAAACAAGTTAAGACATCTTAAATTGTTTTTCTTAATTTCTTCACAATACTGTTACACATGTGTAACAGGAAGTTTATAGAATTCTAAATTCAGGAAATTAGAATTCTAAATATAAACTCATCTTTCCATATGAGGAAAAAATGAGCTAAGAGTGCACTTGATATTTAAAATAATTTAGTCAATGTTAAATTCGCATATTTTAGTATTTCTTTCAAATGTCACCATGAAAATGTTAATTTTGATATTTTCCTCATTATGTTTAATCTGTTGGGATATATATTTTTCAGATGATCAATTCACAAATAAGATCGAAGTGTTTCGATGTTAGTTATCACCAGTTGTGAGCACCACACTCGGCTTCTTGACCCCCAAAATGGGGGCGCTGAACCCCCTGGTGTCTGAAGACTGCTCATAAGGTTTTGGCCTCAGACTCTTAAAAAATTATCTACAAACATTATTATCTGAGTTTTCCGGCAAACAAAAATCTAATAGCCCAGCCTGCGTGGCTCAGTGGTTGAGTATTGAGCTATGAACCAGGAGGTCATGGTTCAATTCCCAGTCAGGGCACATGCCCGGGTTGCAGGCTCAATCCCCAGTAGGGGGCGTGCAGGAGGCAGCCAATCAATTCATGATTCTCTCTCATTATTGATGTTTCCATCTCTCTCTTCTTCTCTGAAATAAAAAAATTTATATTAAAAATAATGAAAATAGTATAAAGGAGGATTCAATGCTTTACAACAAGCATCATATCCAAAGATAAAAAAAAAATATGTATGTGAACCTCAAAGGGAAGCTCTTCTTGAATTTCACAGCAGCCATTTTCCTTTTGGAAAACCATTTTTTAAACATTGACTCAGCAAAAGTCACGGTCCCTATCCCCCTGCAATTTCCACATACACGTCACGGGCTCAGCATGCCTTTCGCCAATGGCACCCTCTCGACTCTCTATTAGAATTCCTCGTTTAAAATTTCCTTGCTGTGGACACAATAGTTTGGCCTTTAATTCCCTTTCCCCAGTCCAGGTTCCTCAGGGACATTTTCATGATAAATTTATTTTGTTTTCTCATCCAAAGGGATGACTGTAATGGACAGAGGGTGGGCACAGAAGAGATGGAACAGCAGCCTCCCCACAGAATGGAGGAAAAGCTGATCTTGATAAGGTGTAATGTGGTGACGGTGCACTAAAGTGTTTGCAGTGGTTGCTTATATTGTGTCCATCTGTACAAATTGTGTTCTGACCAGATCGATGCTCGTGGACACATTAGTCTGATTTAACATGCTCTTGAGAAGCATCAGCATTGTTGGTTAAAAGTTAATTAAGTAATGGGAGGCACCTAGCCCAGTGGACCGAATGGTACTAGCTAGTTTCCTCCTGTGTCTGTAATATACATGCGTACATCCTATATAATAAAGAGCTAATATGCAAATGGTTGTCACATCCTCATGCCATCACGCAGTAACAGCTCAGAAACTCAACACTGGGGAGAGGGGAATGGGGACCAGCCAGGCACAAATGAGCTCATGAGAGAGGGATGGGGACCAGCCAGGCTGCGGCCCAGGAGAGGGACAAGCCGCATGCCCTGTGGTCCCGGGCACCAGTAGCTATGCCTGCGCCTGCAGCCTGTCCCAGGAGAGGGACAAGCCGCCCACCCTGTAGTCCTGACACCTGCAGCTGTGGCCAGCCTGGGCAAAGCTGGCCCAGGTCTTGGGTTCCTGTGACCACCCAGAGGAAGGAATCCTGGGTCCTGGGTACAGGGCCATCAGCCCAGCAGGGAAGCAATTAGAGGCCATCAGGCAAACAGGCAGGCAAGCAGTTAGGAGCCAGCAGTCCCGGATTGCAAGAGGCAGTTGGTCATCCCCCAAGGGGTTCCGGATTGGATAGGGTGCAGGCCAAGCTGAGGGATGCCCCCCATCCTTGAATTTAATGCACTGGGGCTCTAGTTATTACATATATGCACATGTAATACACACATTACATTAAATATGCTATACACTATA
>NW_006290032.1:1392881-1397983 GCF_000327345.1 Myotis davidii | reverse complement strand
AAATTTAAAAAAAGACAACAACACCGAAATGATAGGTGCTAACTCCCAGAGGCACTGCTTAGGATTAATTCTATAAAGCACTTGAAGCAGTGCCATAGGTAATGACTTCACCTTGGTTTCAGAGTTCATTCTCCTTTTTTTGTGTGTGTGTTTTTGTTTTTTGCTTTTTTTGTGTGTTCTTTTTATTATCTTCAGAAAGTATGTTCTTGAGAACCGGGTCACTTGTGATTGATAGTCATTTAGTTTCTTGTGAAAATCTAAGGCAGGTAAGGTAAATTTCTACTGGGCTTTCGTCTTTGTAATGGAACATCTAATCTAATAAAAGAGAAATATACAAATTCACCACATCTCTGCTATGCCACAAGCCACCCCACCAGCCAATCAGAGCAACTATATGCAAATTAACCCAACCACGATGGCGGTCAGCAGCCACGGAGCTTGAGCAAGCAGGAGGCTTGGTTGCCCCGGCAATTGCAGGCTATGCTTGCGCCTGCTGTAGCCTCCATGCAAGCCAACAAAGTTTCAATTATAGAAGATAAATAAATCCCAGATACCAGTTTCCAGCCAGCCTCCAAATAAAAGAGAAATATGCAAATTGACCGCACCTCCGCTATGCTGCAAGCCACCCCGGCCAACCAATCAGAGCGACTATATGCAAATTAACCCAACCAAGATGGTGGTCAGCAGCCATGGAGCTCGAGCAAGCAGGAGGCTTGGTTGCCCTGGTGATGGAGGAAGCCAAGTTTCCCTCCTGCCCTGGCTGGCTATAGTCTCCACGAAAGCCAACAAAGTTTCAATTATAGAAGACAAATAAATCCCAGATACCTGCTTCTAGGCAGCCTCCACTGGGAGCTTGGGTGGCTGGGGGCCATGACCAGTCTTCAAACAGCCATAAGCCTCTCACCCAGGATGGCCACACCCTCATGGGGTGAGGGTCCCCACTGGGGGCTTGGCCAGCCTCCAAACAGCAATCAGCCTCTCACCCAGGCTGGCCAGGCACCCCAGCGGGGACCCCCACCCAGAAGGGGGTGTGGCCAGTCTGAAAGCAGCCCTCAGCCCCTCACCCAGGCTGGCCAGGCACCCCAGGGGGACATGAACACCCTGATCCAGGACACCTTTCAGGGCAAACCAGCTGGCCCCCACCCATGCACCAGGCCTCTATCCTATATAATAAAAGGGTAATATGCAAATTGACCCTAACAGCAAAACTACTGGGAATGACTGGTCACTATGACACACACTGACCACCAGGGGCAGACGCTCAATCCAGGAGCTGCCCCCTGGTGGCCAGTGCGCTCCCACAGGGGGAGCTCTGCTCAGCCACAAGCCAGGCTGCCAGTTGCCAGTACAGCAGTGGTGGCGGGAGCCCCTCCCGCCTCCTCAGCAGCGCTAAGGATGTCCAACTGCAGCTTAGGCCTGGTCCCTGCTGGCAAGTGGACATCCCCTAAGGGCTGCAGGGCTGCCAGAGGGATGTCTGATTGCCAGCTTAGTCCCAATCCCCTGGGAACGGGCCTAAACCAGCAGGTGGATATCCCCCGAGGGGTCCCAGACTGCGAAAGGGCACAGGCCATGCTGAGGGATACCCCCGAGTGCACACATTTTTGTGCACCGGGCCTCTAGTATTTCTATAATATTTGATCTATGTTTGGAAATAAAAGACATGTCACAAACACTAGGTACCTTAAAATTCACAGGATTTTCAGCAGATGAAATTATTTAAGGACATTTGTGGAAAAAGGCTTACAAGGTTGCTACATTTGACAAAAAAAATTCAAATAATACCTTAGATACCTATTTTTGACAATTATTCTGATACCTCCTAACTCAGAGGAGGCTGTCTTAGTAATGCTAATTTTAGTGTAGCTTTAAAACATTTATTTCATCATGAATATTTACACTGTGATTATGCAGATATTAGCATGTTTTTAGTGTTCATTTTGAGGACCACAATGAGCATATCAACATGCAAATTAGTGATGTAATTTATATTTAATAGCCCAAAGCTTTATGCTAAGCATATAACCAATTAAAACATCTCACTTTTCCTAGTGGAGGTTCAACTACAATGTGGTAAGAATGAAGCTCAACACTTTACCTCTCAATATTGTTTATTCAAAGATTCCCCAAAAAATAATTTCAGAGATTTAGGGATGTGCCAGAATGACTTTTAAATTGACATACGTTAAAAAAGTGTGCCCTAGCAGATTTGGCTCAGTGAATAGAGCATCAGCTCTCGAATTGAAGGGCCCTGGCTTTGATTCCAGTCAAGGGCACATGCCCGGGTTGTGGGCTCAATCCCCAGTGTGGGGTTTGCAGGAGGCAGCCAATCAGTGATTTTCTCTCATCATTGTGGTTTCTCTCTCTCTCCCTTCCTCTCTGAAATCAATTTAAAATTAAGATGGGAAAAACTGAGGAAGTCTCGATTCCCAGTCAGGGCACATGCCTGGGTTGCAGGCTCGATCCCCAGTGTGGGGCGTGCAGGAGGCAGTCAGTGATTTTCTCTCATCATTGTTGTTTCTCTCTCTTTCGCTCTTTCTTCCTTTCTGAAATCAATAAAAAATATTTTTTTAAAAAAAAGAAGTGTGTGGGTATTGGAACACCAGATAGAGTTGATAAAATACAGACACAACCGCCTACGCTTCTTTTGTTTTGCCGAACGATTTCAAAGAGAGAAGGAAAATGAAAGACATCCATTAACAAGCCGGCTCAGCTCCAGCACAGCCAGGCCGAGGCCGCTTACACGGTGACTTACAGCGCGTTTACCAGGTGAAGGGAGGCTTTGTTCTCATCGGTGTGCTGCCGGTCCCCGTTTGGTCTTGAACTTGGCAGTGGCCACAGCAGCCTTGGCGCTCGGGGCCTCTTTCTGCACAGAAGGAAGCATAACTCCTTTTGGAAATCTGTCCCAGCCCAGAGAAATGGGAGACGAATGGCCGGGCAGCAGGGGCAGCGCTCGTCCTCCGGGATTCACCGTCAGTGAGGCGAGGGAAGAGGAAATGGAGTGTAAGGAAGCGCTATATTTTTCTTTTTTACAAAGAAAATTTTAGAGGACCCTTTCCCCCTCCCTACATGGGAGTCAGTTCTATGGGACTCTTCCCCTCTCCCCATGTGGGAGTCTGTACTTGTTCTTCAATAAATCTCCACCTTTGCTATAAAAAAGAGAACATTTTAAATATATATTGTTATTGATTTCAGAGAGGAAGGGAGAGGGAGAGAGAGACAGAAACATCCATGATGAGAGGGAATCATGGATCGGCTGCCTCCTGCACGCCCCACACTGGGGATCGAGCCCGCAACCCAGGCATGTGCCTGACTGGGAATTGAACTGTGACCTCCTGGTTCATAGGTCGATGCTCAACCACTAAGCCACCCCAGCCAGCCTAAATGATTGCTTTTTAAGCCACTGAATTTTGAGGTGTTTTGTTATGCTAACTGATGGCACACTCTTGGCCCCACTCATTTACCTTAACTCCTGGGTTATGACCTTCCTTCCTTCCTTCCTTCCTTCCTTCCTTCCTTCCTTCCTTTCTTTCTTTCTTTCTTTCTTTCTTTCTTTCTTTCTTTCTTTCTTTCTTCTTTCTTATTAGTTCAGAAATGGAAATATCTGAACCTCTAATCAGGGGTAATCCTGAGCCCAAGGAAGGGGAGATTGAGCTGGAGGGGTCACTCACTGGAGAAGGTAGAAGTCCTTGGTCTCCATCCCGTCACTCTCTCCACTGGGGGGTGGGGTGGGGAATGTGAGGGACAGAGAATGCGGGCGGCTCACTGGTTTGCAGATACCTGTCTGGTAAGTTCTGTGTAATCAGTGGAGAGTGACTGGGCGCAGAAGGACGAACTGGGTGTACTGGGGGTAAAGGAAAGGCAGGAACAGCAGCCGCTGCTAATCTGGTTCCTCTGGGCAGGGAGCTGCTGGGGATGCAGGAACCCCACCAATGGCTTCGTTTCCTAAGGAAGAACCCGCCCAAGCCCTCGGTCCCCAGGCAGGTGCATGCATTCCGAGATGGTTCAGTTTCTCCGAACCTCCAGCAGCCTGTGCAGGTGTCACTGACGAAGGCAACATGCCACCTGCAAGTGTTTACCCACAGACCCCACCAGCAGGTTCCCGAGGGAAGCCGCCGCATCCAGCAGGCCCCGTCGTGTGCAGGAGTGTGTGCTCATTTTATTTACAACCACGAATTCCTGCTTGTGCCCATCCTGGGCGAAGCAAGGAGGCAGAGGCGGAGGCGCTGTCTGTGATCCTATGTGCAGGCGTCTGGACAAGCGGCTGAGCGCTCACACCCGCCTCAGAAAGGGCGCCATGGACATTATCGACCCCCAAGCTGGGGGTTCTTGCTGTCACCTGCTGTGTTGTATGGTCCTCTCCACTCAGGAAGCATCGCTCCTCCCTGCACCCTCTGAGGCCACGGCCACTCCTGGCTGACCTGTCACAGGCTCTGACCCAGACAGAGGGGCCTGTGTCCATGTAAAGTGCAGGGGGTGGGGGGCAAGGAGCCTTCATGAGATGCTCATTGCGTGGTCCTTACATGGATGCACATACACACACAGCACACACCCACAACACACACACCCACACCACACACCTCCACAACATACCCCAATAGCACACACATCCATAACACCACCACACCTACAACATACAACCCACAACACACACACCCAGCACACACCCCCACAGCACACACCCACAGCACACAGCCCCACAGCACACACCCACAGCACACAGCCACACAACATACCCCCATAGCACACACATCCATAACACCCACACCTACAACACACAACCCATAACACACACACAGCACACCCACCACAACACACCTCCACAGCACACACCCCCACAGCACACACCTCCACAACACACACCCGCACAACACACACACCCCCACAGCACACACCCACAGCACACAGCCACACAACATACCCCCATAGCACACACATCCATAACACCCACACCTACAACACACAACCCACAACACACACACCCAGCACATACCCCCACAGCACACACCCACAGCACACACACACAGCACACACACAGCACACACACCCACAGCACACACCCACACAGCATATGAAAAGGCTAACCTCATTCACTAGAAACTAAA
>NW_006290032.1:1391186-1392702 GCF_000327345.1 Myotis davidii | reverse complement strand
CCCCCACACACAGTGCCTGCACACACACACACACACGCACACACACACACACACACACAGTACACACACACAGTACACACACACACAGTACACACACAGCACACACACACACAGTACACACACACAGTACACACCCCCACAGCACACACACACACAGCACACACACACACAGCACACACACACACAGCACACACACACACAGCACATGAAGAGGCTAACCTCATTCACTAGAAACTAAGGGGAAAAGACGATCTTATTTCGTAGGAGAGCCAAAAGAGAATAAATACAGATTAAAAAGCACACAATGATTCCTCAGTGAGGAAAACGGGCTGTGTGTGCAGTGCTGATCCAGGGTGGGGTGTGTCCTGGCAGTTGGCCTCATTTATAGAGCGACAGGTCAGGAAAACACTCATTCCATAAAACTTACATAAAAAATGGACAGAAAAGATGATGGACCCAGCGCTCACCATTCCCCAGAGAGTCTCACTAGGAGCCCATTCCTCATGTAAATGAATTCTCATGTAAATGAATTCTCATGTAAATGAGTGCCTCTGTCATTACCAACTTATCCACTTCCCTGAGCCTCTCATCAACTTACCTGGGCCGACAAGAGCCCTCAGGGGACTGTGCTGGGACTCGCATGGCATGCGGTGAGGAAGGCTGTGAAAACCGTGTTTCAGACATAATAGGGAGATGCTTGTCATTTTCATTAAAGTCATGTGGGATGTTTAGTAAATCTTTTATGTCACACATTTTAAGATTTTTGAGTAATGGCGATACAAGAGTTCATATATTTCTCAATTTTTAGAATGGACAGCTATGGTAAAGAAAACCATAATTGGGTTTTCTGGGGTTCTTTTGCTTCTTTTTAAGAAATCTTTATCCAAAATACAGAAACTGTTGTGAATGTAAAATAAAAAGACCAATTTGCTACTGATTGATTTTATTTCATGAAGAGCAAGAAGTAAACAGTGTTCGGAGGAAATTGGCCTTGGATATTACCATGTGAATGAACGAAACATTTCTGATTTACATTCTGTCAACCTCACTTTAAATGAACATTGAATAGCAAACAAAAATAAGCTAACTCATTGGCTGCATAAACTCTGTCTTAAAAACAACCACATGCTGATGTTTTCTGTGACTAAATTGTTGCTGCACCTGGATGGGGAGGCACAGCTCTGCACTCATGTTCACACTCGCCTCATTACATAAACCCACCCCTCCGCATGCAAAAAAACCCCACATTTCCAAAGGGTGTGGTTGAGAGCCTCGTCTCATCCACACACTCAGCCAGCATCCAGCCCACACTCTCATCCAGTCACATCTCTGAATGTGAACTTCAGGAGTGCTCTGAGAGTCAGCTGCCACCCGATTTATAATTCTACTAGAGGCCTGGTGCACGAAATTTGTGCATGGGAGGGGGTTCCCTCAGCCCAGCCTGCACCCTCTCCAATCTGGGACATCCCTCTCACAATCCAGGACTGCTGGCACCCAACCATTTGCCTGCCTGCCT
>NW_006290032.1:1387466-1391154 GCF_000327345.1 Myotis davidii | reverse complement strand
GTTCACCCCCAACTGCCCCCTCCCTGCTTGCCCCTAACTGTCCCCCTGCCAGCCAGGTCACCCCCAACTGCCCCCTCCCTGCTTGCCCCTAACTGCCCCCCCTGCCAGCCTGGTCACCCGCAACTTCCCTCTGTTGGCCTGGTCACCCCCAACTGTCCTCTGTTGGCCTGGTCACCCCCAACTGCCACTCCTGCCGGCATGGTCACCCCTCACGGCCTCCCTGCTGGCCTGGTCACCCTGCACAGCTTGCTGTTCAGTTGTTTGGTAGTCTCTCACTAACCCCTCTGCTGGCCTGGTGGTAGGCAGCCATATTGTGAGGGTGTGAGGGTTAATTTGCATATTATATCTTTATTATATAGGATGCGCCCAGCCCATCCAGAAAGATAACACAGCTCTCCAAATAACATAGCTGGAGAGAGAGGGGATTAAAACTTAAGAAAAAACATGTCTCTCCAAGCACACTCTGTGGCCTGGGAGAGAGCTTCAAGTGCACTTGGAGGAACAGGGCCCAGAGCCACCTGTGGTGGAGGAGATGGTGGGTCCTTGGTGTGTGAGACAAATTACAGCTGGACGTGGGCTCTGAGATTCGCCTCGGCCTGGACCACGCAGGCCACGAGCCATGGATGGTCTAGAGTCCAGACTCGGTTCTGGAGCTGCCAGCAGAGGGAATGGTGCCGCTGTGGACACTGAGGGGAAGCCAACCCATGAGCCTGGATGTGGGGAAGGGGCTCTGTGGGCCTGAGTGGGGGGAGGGGAGGGTGGATGGTGAATTGGAGGAGAGAGAAGGATGGCAGGGGCTCACTTTGTCACAGGACAGCGTTGGCAGTCTTGGGAGTCAATGTAAGGTGCGAAAATGGAGGGTGGGCTGGGGAGTTTACACAGAAATGTGTGGCAGAATAATTACACAGGCAAAAGAGAAGGAGAGAGGACAAGAGGAAACATACTTTTAAAAAGAGCTGTGTGGGGCTGGAGTGGAGACTTAAGACTGAAGACTGAAGACTGAAGAGGCTTGGCTTCTCCGCTGCAGCCGGACCAAAGGCCTGGGTCCTGGGTGGTGGAGGAAAACAGGTGCCAGCAGCCGGGGGAAGGAAGGCCTACTGCGTGAATCTTCGTGCAACGGGCTTCTAGCCCTATATAATAAAAGGGTAATATGCAAATAGACTGAATGGCGGAACAACCAAAAAACTAAAAAATAAAAAGAGCTGTGTGTTCATTTGCTTGGACGGCCGTAACAAAATACCACGACCAGGGGATTAAACACGAGAAATGTGTTCTCAGAGTCACAGAGACCAGAATCCCAGCTCCCGGTGCCGGCCAGTTGGTTCCCACTGAGGACCTTGAGCAGTAATCTGCTCTGTGCCTGTCTCTCTCCTGCATGCTGACGGGTGGCCGGTGATCCTGGTGTGTGCTGGCTTACGGAGACTCACCTGATCTTGGTCTTCCTTTCGCGTGGTGGACCTCCTGTGTGCATGACTGCCTTCAGATCCCCCTTGAGAGGAAGACACAGATCATATTGGCTCAGGGACCAATGGCTTCCGTCTGACCTCAAGTTAACTAACTATTGATGTGTTTTGTCATCCTGTCTCCAAATAAGGTCTCATTGTGAGGTGGTGGGGCCCAGGACTTTAGTAACAGATGAGTTTTTGGATGGACATGATTTAACCCATAACAAGTGGTGGAAAAAGAGACTTGTAAAGTATAATTAATGCTAATATTTTTGCATAAAATTTATAAAGTGAACAAGGATAGGGAGTAAGCACCAGATGATCCCGACGTACAGACTTGAGGATACGGAGGAACACAAATTACAAGAAGATGCTTCTCGTCAGATTGAGAGGCGTTTATTTCTGTGAATTTCATCTTGCTGAGTTTGCCATGGCCAGGAGTGTTAACGGTACACAAAGTCTGAAACGTTATCATGTGGATGGATTCTGGAAAGAAGTTAGTACATCACTCCAGAAATAAAACAAACAAAAAAACAGGCTACCATGAGTAATAAACAAAAATGTATACGAGGTATAAGTTGTTTAAATCCTTTACTGAAAATCAGAGGAGCCAGCCAGTGTGGCTCGGTTGGCTGGGTGTCATTCCATCCTTTAAAGGGTTGAGGCCTGGTCAGGGCACATGCCTGGGTTGTGGGCTCAATCCCTGGTGAGGGGCGTGAGGGAGGCAGCTGATTGATGTTTTGCTCTCTCTCTCCCTCTCCCTTCTTTCTCTCTGAAAAAAAAAAAAAAGCAGAGGAAATTGGGTTAGACAAACGAAACTCACCTTATGGTAGTTTAGGAAACATCTAAAGTCATTTAGAGTAAGAACTGTTGAAAATTAATGAATGGAATGATACCCACATCAAGCAGTTGAAACTCAAGAAAACAGGTAAGTCAATACGAATGCCAGACAAAACAGAACTACAAAAAAATCTTATAATAACACCCATGTGAATTTTTACATTGAATAGCTATAGTAATTAACAAGAATCTGGTGTAAAAATAAACATACATTTAAAAAAATCAAACATGTCAAATGAAAAGGTAAGAAATAAATGCAAGATAGAACAAAATAACATTTAAAAGTTGACCATCCCGTAGAAAATAAAACATTTAAGTTCATAGCATGTTGAGTAAGATGCTTTGCAGAGTTGACAAAATAAATCTATTGCACTTCACTCAGTGATCAGAGAAGCTCAATCTTTGGGGTGTGCGCTGCCTCGCGGGGGACAGTCTTCTTATGAGGCAGAAGCTTGGCCATCAACACAGTGGGCGGAGTCGTTTCTCCGGGTGTGAGCTGTCCCAGGGCAGCGGGACAGTCATGACTCTCAGGCACATCCATGGAGTCGCTACCACCTGGTGTCTGGGCCAACCTGGGCCCTGCTCTTGATAGAACAGGCTCTTTTCATTGGGAGTTCAACTTCCTTTGCTTGTGGCTACTCACCACCCTGTCTGATATCCAGCCCTGTTTGGGGCTTAATGTCCTTGGAAGGGACTAAAAAAGTTCAGGGTTTGGCAGAGGGAGAAAATGCAACCCAGAGGGAGGGCTCTGGAAGGGAAGCAGCCCCTCAGAAATGTCCAGAAGTGGGGCCAGCCCTGCATCTGTTGTCCTTGACTGCCTCCAACCTAGGAGTAGGTGTGAATTGGGTCACAGAAAGGCAGGTGTGAGCTGTGGGCCATTCTGAGCTGAGCAGCTCTTTGGAGCACAGCTGTGTGTAAGCAAGTGGGAACCTCTCAGGGCCAGTTATGTGAAGTCAAGAGTACCTATATATATAAAAGCTTAAGTGACTGTTACAACCGGTCACTATGGTGTGCACTGACCACCAGGGGGCAGATGCTTAACACAGGAGATGCCCCCTAGTGGTCAGTGTGCTACCACAGCCAACCTCCCACGATCTCTCCTCCCGGCCGGCCAACCCCGATGGTTCCTGATCGCCGGCCAGGCCGAGGGACCCCACCCCTGCACAAATTCATGCACAGGGCCTCTAGTCTGTCTATATGAGTGAAACATGCCCAGAATTTTAAAGAGGGTCGTAAACATGGACATGGGAATACATGAGACTTGTAACATTTAGGGTTTAGGCATTGTCTTACAATCAGTCATCAGTCTGCATTTGATGTTGTTTTTTTTATTGATTAAGGTATTACATATGTGTCCTTATCCCCCCAATGCCCCCCCTTCATTCATGTGCCCCCCACTCATG
>NW_006290032.1:1382145-1386582 GCF_000327345.1 Myotis davidii | reverse complement strand
GTCATTTATTGAAGAGACTGTCTTGACTCCATTGTATGCTCTTGCCTCCTTTGTCAAATATTAATTGAGCATCGTGGTTTGGGTTGATTTCTGGGTTCTCTATTCTATTTTGTTCTTTAAAATATTTTCCTTACCCTAAGATGTATAGTTCTCTGACTTAATGACAATTCTATTTTGAAAATGAGACCACATAATTAAAATAGGACCATTCTGTTAAACATTTGGAGATATGCCACTGTATGTAACATCCTGATAAATGTGCCTAACATGAATATTCTGAAATTTTAATAATGAAAAGAGTCACAAAATCATTAATCTCAACGACCTTTTAGGACAAAGTCATTTATGATCCCAGGAAAAGGTTTCAATAGATTGAAGAACATTTAGAGCACTTCCCATTGTGTCCCTTACAAAAGTGACATCAAACTCAGGCCTGACAGGGGACCAGTTCTACGTCTCTACCAGGTGCCTGGCTCTGCCTGGGGTCCCCTGGCTCTGCCTGCTCACCTGACTCAGCAGAGCTCAGGCCATGTTAAGTGGTGTCGTTCCTGGAAAGAGAGAGAGAGAGAGAGAGAGAGAGAGAGAGAGAGAGAAAGTTAGGTAGGAAAGGCTGGCTAGGAGCCCATAGCTCACAAAGGCACAATTTTAACTGTGTCTAAAGCAGCAGTTGTAAGGCTATGAGAACATTAACAAATGCATAGACATCACCAGGTCAGAAAATGTAACCCTCCTCCCAATAGAACATTAAAAAGCTGGAAATTATAAGAGCGAATCATGTATAGGGCGTCCCAAAATTCACGCAAGGTTTCAATTTCGAGTGAGCATTAACAACAACAACATCAAAAAATAAGAGCCTAATTTTACTTGGTTTATTGAATCAGATTCTAATATCTGTTGCCCTTTGATGTCAATCCCTTCAATTTGATAAGCATCACCAAGTACCAATTATGGCCCAGGAGCAGGGACAATGAAGATCAATGAAGACCACGGCTTTGTGTATGTGCCAGCAAAGCCGTGGAGGCCATTTACCCGATGTGCTATTCCATACATAACCCTAGACTGTATACTTTATGAATCAATAAAAATTTTCAATTTTTAATTATAATCTGTGTTTTCTATAACAATTACTTCTTGCGTGAATTTTGAGACACCTTATAGAAAAGAAAGCCGATGAACTATGGAAGCCATTGAGGGTCCCTAGCAGCCTCCCACAGTGCGGTGTGGAAATGATGGGCTTCTCGATAATTAGTGTCGGGGAAATGGGTCCTTTGGGGGTGACATCAGATTCCTAAGCACAACATTCTAAGTGTCCACTGTAGTTGGATTGTGAGCATCACTGTGACCCATAAAGCGGGAAACAGCTGGAAGCAAACATGTGAGACGCTCTTGATGACGGAGGGTGAGCAACAACTCCTCACCCAGGACACAGGCATTGACCAGAGAAGGGAAAGGGCTCACCCTGACTGCCCTCAGCGTCAGCTCTTCCGGTCTTCAGCCCTCGCAGCGGCCACACTCACAGGGAAGCAGCTATCTGCGACACTGGTAGCGGACCAAGGACCTGCTTTTAATGTACAGAGCAGCCGTGGGCATTAATGCGATGAGGCTCCCCTGTGCAGTAGCACAAGAGGTAGAAACCGTATTGTGTGCTTCTCACACGGGAGGCTGCCCAGCCCGGCCTGGGTGGCTCAGTTGGTTGGAGCATCACCTGTTCACTGAAGGTTTCAGGCTGGAGCCAGGGTCAGGTTACATGCCGGGTTGTGGGTTCCATCCCGCGGCACATCCCACTCAGGGTCACAGGCGAACATCGATCACAGCTGAGCGCCTTTGAAAGTTCTTTGCAAACCTGGAAATGCATGGCTGTGCAGCCCCTTTAAAAGAACATACTCAAAAGGCGGCATATTTCTTTAAAAATGTTTCAATAAATACAGTTGTTTTGGAATGACCCCCGCCCTGCAGGGACCACTTGCACATCAGCAACTTCACTGCAAAGCGGCACCTGCAGACAACAGGTTCTGATGGTTTTCCTGTCGAAGCGGGGCTGTCTCTGTGCCGTGTCCCTGGGAAGCAGGTTGGCGAGCACAGAGGGTTTGAGACACAGCGGAGAGCAGGGGCCAGAGCAGCCCATTGTTGCAAAGCCTCTGAGGCAGCAACGTGCAGGGGGAGAGGCCGGAACGGTGGTTCCCGGGACCTCAGGGAAGAGACAAGGCGAGTGAGTCTGTCCACGTGCTCGTTCCATTTAAAGAGATTTTTTTGGTCCTGGCTAGTGCGGCTCAGTGGATAGAGCGTCGGCCTGTGGGCTGAAAGGTCCCGGGTTCGGTTTGATTCCAGTCAAGGGCACATGCCCAGGTTGCACCTCAATCCCCAGTGGGGGGCGTGCAGGAGGCAGCCCATTAATGATTCTCTCTCATCATGGATGTTTCTGTCTCTCCCTCCCCCTTCCTCTCTGAAATCAATAAAAACATATTAAAAAAAATAAAATAAAGAGATTTTTAAAAAGTGCCTCTGGTGGCTCCTGCGTGAGCCGGTCCCTCCCCGAGGAGGCCTGTCTGTGGGATCTATGGCGGCAGGAAGCTGCGTCCCCGTGTGATGACAGTCCCGTAAATCGCAGCAAAAACAAACCCGAACACATTGCTTTCTACCCGACATCTAGAGCCCGTTTGGGGCATATTACCGGGTGTGATATATGTAAAGTGTTACAAATCCTTTTTCACGGGGCCTTTCGGTTGCTTAGTAACAGGGGAAGGGAAGGATCGATAAAAATAGGTCACCATTAAGTGAGCGACTTGCTTGTTTTTATGTCAGGAAATATAGTTTGAGGATAATGACGGACATAAATCCAGGTGCGCTGAGCCTGCCCACTTCCCCGGCCCCTCGCAGCCCTGCTCCCCTTCTGCTGAGATGCTGAACGCCAAGAGGTCGTCCCTCTTATTCTGCCACGGACGCTAACCACTGTTCTTAACAGCCCATCCGTGCTTCCAATTGCACACGAAGTGAGGCAGCCGCCCTGCCACTTCAAGGTGCTGCCCAGGCCTGTCATGGGGACCACCCCTACCCGGGGGTCTCCACCTCAAAGGAGCTGTTCTTTCCCTGCAAGCAACACAGAACACACAGCGGACGACCCCACGGACTGACGTGCACTCTGCCGTTCATGGTCACTGGGAGTCCCTGGGACGTTTCATTTGAACTGATTTAGGTATACTCGCGGCAGCCGAGTGATAGTCTAGGGGTGTGTTTGTTCACGTGACACGGGTTAGCCCGAAACCCCCATGCGTGTCTTTGATTTGATCATAGAAGAGACAGAAGCAAGATCATGATTTGTTTTCTGTCCTGAAGAGGCATGACCTCAGGCTCCGCTTCCAGATCGCCAGGGAACTGGATGAACTGGGAGGAAAGACATTTTTAAAAATTCAAGGACATGAATTGACCTCATTCCCCCCATAACCCCCCCCCAACACAACGGGAAGCAAGTAGACGCTAGGAGAAGTGACAGGCACGTGGGATGCTTGCCTTCATGTGACCGTCCACACGGACGCCGTGTTTGCTCACTAGTGGGCAAGTGGAAGTCCCCCCCTGCCACGCTGTGGCTGCTCACACCACACCGGAGAACGCTTAGAGCTGCAAGTGAGGAGACAGGGCCTCATAAGCAAGGGTCTTCAAGGGCGCAGACCCCACCGCCATGGAGGAGACCCAAGATCCAAGAGGCCAAGCAGAAGATTACATGGGCTCAGCCGGGACAGCGGCCGCCGCCCACAATGTGGAGGTGAGACGATGTCTGGAGTCTGGGTCCAGCCAAGGTAAATAGCGCAAGAACCCCAAACCGCCAAAATACTCAAGAAAAGAATCGTTTCTAAAGGCCTCCCCCCACAAAGCCGGGTCCGCAGTAAAACCACCCAGGTACCCAAGACAAGAACCAATAGCGGGTCTAAAAGTCTTCCCCCCCAATGCTCGGTCTATAGGAAAGCCTGCCCCTTAAGAAAGGGACAGAGCCAAGCTTCTAGAAGCTTCCCCTCCACAAAGCCAGGTCCACAGTGAAAACGAGCGGGGAGAGTGGCGGGCGTGAGAGGGAGCAGCAGTCATCCTTGTGATGGAAAGCAGGCAATGCACCTTGAGCTGGGATGTGAGTGGGGACTGCTAGTCAAGAAATTAAAGGAACCCGGCCAGTGTGGCTCAGTGGTTGAGCATTGACCTATGAACCAGGAGGTCACAGTTCAATTCCCGGTCAGGGGATATGCCCGAGTTGGGAGCTCCATCTCCAGTAGGGGGCATGCAGGAGGCAGCTGATCCATGATTCTCTCATCATTAATGTTTCTATCTCTCTTTCCTTCTCCCTTCCTCTCTCTAAAATCAGTGAAAAACTTTTTAAAGAAGAAGACTATAAGGTAAGTTTTAATGACTCAGGAGACATTTTCAAACTTTGTTCTCAGTTTCCTATTTGTT
>NW_006290032.1:1364732-1366772 GCF_000327345.1 Myotis davidii | reverse complement strand
GCGCCCCCCCTGCCACTTCAAGGTGCTGCCCAGGCCTGTCATGGGGACCACCCCTACCCCGGGGTCTCCACCTCAAAGGAGCCGTTCTTTCCCTGCAAGCAACACAGAACACAGAGCGGACGACCTCACGGACTGACATGCACTCTGCCGTTCATGGTCACTGGGAGTCCCTGGGACGTTTCATTTGAACTGATTTAGGTATACTCGCATCAGCCGAGTGATAGTCTAGTGGTGTGTTTGTTCACGAGACACGGGTTAGCCCGAAACCCCCACGCGTGTCTTTGATTCGATCATAGAAGAGACAGAAGCAAGATCATGATTTGTTTTCTGTCCTGAAGAGGCATGACCTCCGGCTCCGCTTCCAGATCGCCAGGGAACTGGATGAACTGGGAGGAAAGACATTTTTAAGAATTCAAGTACATGAAGGCATAAAGGCATAAGAGAGGAACCGAGGCAGGGGGCAGAACAAACAAACACAACGGGAAGCAAGTAGACGCTAGGAGAAGTGACAGGCACGTGGGATGCTTGCCTTCATGTGACCGTCCACACGGACGCCGTGTGTGCTCACTAGCGGGCAAGTGGAAGTCCCCCCTCCCCGACGCCACGGCTGCTCACGCCACACTGGAGAACGCTTAGAGCTGCAAGGGAGGAGACAGGGCCTCATAAGCAAGGGTCTTCAAGGGCGCAGACCCCACCGCCATGGAGGAGACCCAAGATCCAAGAGGCCAAGCAGAAGATTACATGGGCTCAGCCGGGACAGCGCCGCCCACCCACAATGTGGAGGTGAGACGATGTCTGGAGTCTCGGTCCAGCCAAGGTAAATAGCACAAGAACCCCAAACCGCCAAAATACTCAAGAAAAGAATCGTTTCTAAAGGCCTCCCCCCACAAAGCCGGGTCCGCAGTAAAACCACCCAGGTACCCAAGACAAGAACCAATAGCGGGTCTAAAAGTCTTCCCCCCCAATGCTCGGTCTATAGGAAAGCCTGCCCCTTAAGAAAGGGACAGAGCCAAGCTTCTAGAAGCTTCCCCTCCACAAAGCCAGGTCCACAGTGAAAACGAGCGGGGAGAGTGGCGGGCGTGAGAGGGAGCAGCAGTCATCCTTGTGATGGAATGAGCTGGGATGTGAGTGGGGACTGCTAGTCAAGAAATTAAAGGAACCCGGCCAGTGTGGCTCAGTGGTTGAGCATTGACCTATGAACCAGGAGGTCACAGTTCAATTCCCGGTCAGGGGATATGCCCGAGTTGGGAGCTCCATCTCCAGTAGGGGGCATGCAGGAGGCAGCTGATCCATGATTCTCTCATCATTAATGTTTCTATCTCTCTCTCCCTCTCCCCTCCTCTCTGAAATCAATAAAAATATGTTTAAAATTAAAAAAGAAATGAAAGGACATGAGCTGACGGTGAAGTGGCAGGTGGGTGACTGCACTGGGGAAGTGGAAACCAGAAAAACAAGAAATATAAATTCTGGAAGGAAATTGTATGGTGCCTGGAAAGGAGGTCCCATGGGTGTGATGAACAACAGGTTGGTCAGAGCAGAGACAAGGGAATGAAAGTTGAAGATAATGCTCAGATTTACATAGAAAGAAAGACATGGTGTGATATATGGATGCAACATCTCAAACTGACCAAAAAAAAGAGAGAAAATGTTGAAAGCAGTGAGACAAAACCATCACATTCCATACAAAGAATGGCTCAATTCTCATACATAAAAATGGGAAGACAGAGACCACAGAATGGAATCATTAATATTCTGAAGGGAAAAAGTACATCAACATATAATTTTACTTCCATTTAAAAGCCTTCAAAATAGAATCAGAATGATATAATTTTCTTATGAATGAAACCTGAGATAATTAATCCTCATCAAAACAATCCTGTATAATAAAAGCCTAATATGCAAATCTACTGAACAGCAGAATGACTGGTGGTCTCTATGATGTGCACTGACCACCAGGTAGCATTCGCTCAATGCAAGAGCTACCCCCAGACTGCAGGCCCTAGGCCAGTCAAAGTGGGTGCCAGCAGGGTCCCTCCAATT
>NW_006290032.1:1362626-1364648 GCF_000327345.1 Myotis davidii | reverse complement strand
TGCCAGCAGGCCCCTACCCCTCCAGATGACTCCACTAGTCACCCCAAAGATCGCCGGCCAGGCTTAGGGACCCTACTCATGCACAAATTTCATGCACTGGGCCTCTAGTATAACATAATAAAGCAAAATCTATAGGAAGAAATAAAATGACAAAAGATGAGCACCTAGATCTACAGGAAAGAATGAAAAACTGAAAGAATGATAAGTAAGACTAGGACAAAAAGACTAACAAGTTCTCCTATCGTCATTTAATAAAAAGAGATGTTCTTATGGAAATTGGATATGACTGAACAGTGCTGAGGAGTTGATGCAGTAAGTCGATACCGCAGATGTATGATTTGTGACAGCTACAGACCAATCAGTGGGTATAGCTAGACCTGTATGTGCTGAATCAAGCGTCTCATAATTACAATGTGGTTGAAAAATATTTACTTCAGCCCAGCCAGCGTGGCTCAGTTGGTTGAACACTGGCCCATGAATCAGGAGGTCATGGTTCCATTCCCAGTAAGGGTATAGGCCTGGGTTGTGGGCTTGATTGTCAGTAGGGGGTGTGCAGGAGGCAGCCTATAGATATTTCTCTCTCAGCATTGATGTTTTCTCTCTCTCTCCCACTCCCTTCCTCTCTCTGAAATCAATAAAAAAAAACACATTTAAAGAAAAAGAACAATATTTACCTACACTTGACTTTGATAAAGGATACATATATTCTCCTCGAAGTACTACACAAAACAGTGCAACCGCTAATAATTAAAACCCCACTAGAATAACTGAAAGGCCATACTAACCACACTCATTTCAATCAAAAGGCAGGAAGAGGGGAAGGGACAGTGAGCAAAACAGTGCTGCTGTCTCAGTCACCGGTTGACCTGCTCCCCCTAAACGACTGAGAATCCAGAGAAATCAGATGAAGCGCACGTTTTCAAGACCTTGGACATAGAGCAAAAAGGGGAAGTTATCTCTGAAAATAGGAAACTTCTCGGCCCTGTGGTCGCCCCATCTTCCGGCCTTGGAGAACGTCCAGGTTGTGGAGAACATCCAGGTTGTGGAGCACCTGGGGGACCCAGGTTTAGCCCAGCGCGTTCCCCGTGTGGAGGGGAAGGGGGTGAAGGTCTTGGGGACCAGGCAGCTGGAGCCTCCACCAGACAGTGCTGGACAGGAGAGAGGATCCTGGACTCTCCTTGCAGGGGCCTCACATCTCCCGCACAGCGTCAGCCAATGCCTGCTGTCCAGAAGGCGAGGCTGGGAAAGGGCCACCTGGAAGTCTCAGAGGACGTGGACTGAATTTGTTTTTATAAGACCCAACTGAGTGTTGCAACAGAAAAAATAATGACATGAGGGTAACACTACTCAAGATCAAGCTGGATTGGTTCTATCAATATTAGACCAATTCGACTTCAGAGCAAATAATATTACCAGGAATAAGGTAGGATATTCAGTGATAGAGATGCCAGTCTATCAAGGAAATATAACAGCATCAAATGTGTATGCATCTAATCAGAAAGCTAAATAATACAAGAAGTGAAAAATTATGGAATTGCAAGGAAAAATACACAAATCTACAATTTTAAAACATTTATATATATATATATTTGTAATATACCATATATTTGAGGGACAAAGCAAACAGATTAGTCAGGAGATAAAGGATCAACACTACCAGCCAACTTGACCTAAGTATCATTTCTAGAAAACTTCCCCCAGTAATTGCAGAACACACACTTTTTTCCCCCCCAATGAACATCAAGCATTTATCAAGATAGACCACATTCTGGGCTAGGAAATAAATCTCAATAAGTTTGAAAAGACTCAGGTCATCAAAAGTGTGTTGTTCAAATGCCCTGGAATTCAGTTAAAGGCAACGGCAGGAATCCCTGAGCAATCGGTGTATTCGGGTTCTCCAGACAGAACCAATGAGGTGAGCGGAGAGTCTTGGCCAGATTTCCCTTCCCAGGCCCCGGGGTGGGGGCAAGGCTGCAAACGCAGCAAGGGACACCCATGTCCTGCAGGTTTAATGAGAAAAGG
>NW_006290032.1:1360576-1362608 GCF_000327345.1 Myotis davidii | reverse complement strand
AGGGCCAGGAGTGCTCACAGTGGGTTTCCACCTCCTGCAGGAGAGGCAATTATGGTGAGAGCCACCCAGTGGAAGCTGTTAGTGCCACTGAACCCCACAAAAGCAACAAATCAATAGCAGTGCGACCTGGGCGGGAAGGTGCAGAGTTTAGTTCTGTCAGAAACCATCGCGGATGCAGAGGTTCTGATTCCAGGCCCAGGGCTCTTCAATCTCTGGTTTCACAAGGGCACATGGACAGGGTGTGGGTAAGGACGGGGGGTGATGCGCTCCTGCAGGTGGTGAATCCAACTGTGTTTGCTGTGCCAGTGATAGAGATGCCAGTCTATCAAGGCTGGCTGCTCCCTGGAGACGATCAATACAGATCCCGGCCCAGCCTGAGTGAGGGAGTCATTGTCTCACTTCTGATGAACAGAGAACGTCAAGATACCCTCACTGTGAAGCAGCGTTGTTCTGTTCCATGCGATGACACATGCATAAAGCTATGCCCACAATAACATTAACAGCGGACTTTCCAGAATAAGATGTTTTCATATTGCTGAGACACAGCTGACATACAGAATTCAGAGGTCTGCTAATACACACACTGTGCACTTGAAGAAAATGATAGATAGGCATAGAGGATGAGTGTACCT
The DNA here is from genome assembly GCF_000327345.1 of Myotis davidii. Lineage (NCBI taxonomy): Eukaryota > Metazoa > Chordata > Mammalia > Chiroptera > Vespertilionidae > Myotis > Myotis davidii. The sequence continues at coordinate 1,361,976 of NW_006290032.1, read as the reverse complement.
GTGAATTTGTATATTGTGTATGTGTGTTTGTGTGTATCACTCAGGGGATAGACTATTAGATACTCAAAATAAAACAAAATATATGAACCTCTTTGAAAAACCTTTCAAACTTAACTAAGCTGTATGGATTATCATTTAAAAGAATACCAGCCCAGCTGGTGTGGCTCAGTAGTTGAGCGTTGACCTATGAACCAGGAGGTCATGATTCCATTCCCGGTCAGGGCACATGCCCGTATTGTGGGCTCGATCCCTACTATGGGGCATGCAGGAGGCAGCTGATCAGCAACTCTCTCTCATCATTGATGTTTCTATCTCTCTCTCTCTCCCTCTCCCTTCCTGTCTGAAATCGATATAAATATATTTCTAAAAGACTAGCAACATTTCATGTTGTAATTTTCAAATGTCCCTGTGGATTCCAGGGAGCACAGGGAGGGCTTGGAGGGCAGGTAACTGAGGGCCAGTGGACTCCTGCTGCTCCAGACCTCACTCCTCGCTCCCTTACATTCCACCTCATCAACTGAGAACAGGGGTCCTGCCCCCAGCGGAGGGAAGGAGGCAGTGACCTGGCCTGGACCACACCCTGAGGCTCTGTCCTCACATCACAGGGATGAAGGAGAGTCCAGACATGCCCTCTCTCCCCAGGACAGCAATGCCTGCCACCCACCAAGACGCGTGTCATTGCGCCTTTGACACGATGATCCCAGCTCCCAGGGTCCCACACGTCACCCATGCTCACTTCCCAGACCCCCGCCCTATTCGTCTCCACACTTGCTTCTCCCAACATCCCCCACCTCCTAAAGCTCTCGGTCCATCGCCAGGGGGGTTCATCATATTCTCCACCTCTTCTCAGAACATGCCCTTCGTGTTCCTGCTCTGCAAATCTATTGCATCCTTGAAAACACTTTCCACAGAGCCCTTTAATGTTGTTTTTTTTGTGTGTGTTTTGTTTGTTTGTTTGTTTCATGTATGCCCCTCCCTTTGCTTCTATCATTTTGTTTGTTTGTTTGTTTCATGTATGCCCCTCCCCTTGCTCCTATCACTGAATTTGGATGCAGCTAAGAGTCCGTACCTGTCAAGGTCACTTTCCCAGTAATTTTCCTCCTGACTCTTGGGGCCAGGGGGCAGCCTTAGTCTTGAACCTGATTCTATTACCTGAAGCCTGATATTGTGTGTATGGTCTTCTAAGCACCTGGCTACCCCTTCTTTCCTGTGTGTTTGGTCCTGGGCAAACACGGTAAGTCATAACAGTCATCCCATGTGTGTCCGCTCTGCTCCCTTCCCCTGTGGAAGGAAGAGGACACATTCTTTTTTAAAAATATATATATATATATTATTGATTTTTTACAGAGAGGAAGGGAGAAGGATAGAGAGTTAGAAACATTGATGAGAGAGAAACATCT
>NW_006290032.1:1348976-1360181 GCF_000327345.1 Myotis davidii | reverse complement strand
CTGCTTATTTTTTTCAGTTTAGGACTAATTGCTCCAGTGAGTTAATGTGGAAAATGGCACTTATGGACATTTACAGTAATACACTATCTTTGCAAAAAAAATGGGATTACATGGATCTGGTGATTATATACAACATTTAGAACCACTGTTGAATTTATCTTTTTTTTTTTTTTGCAAATTTTGCCGCTTGATCCCCAAGGGAAATCGGCCTGAGTGACTTCGCCTGGTTTTGTAATTTGATGAAGCGGATTTCATTGACTGTGTGATGAGAAGTCTTTCTTGTTTTCAGAGATAATAAAAAATTAGGAGGAGCATTTTTTTTTCTTTTCCTTTTGTTGATTTCAGAGAGGAAGGGAGAGGAAGAGATAGAACATCAATGATGAGAGAGAATCATTGTTCAGTCGCCTCCTGCAGGCTCCCTAGTGGGGATGGAGCCCTCAATCAGGGCATGTGCCCTGACCAGGAATCGAACCATGACCTTCTGGTTCATAGGTCAACGCTCAACCAGTGAGCCACACCCTCAGGCAGGAGGGACATATCTTGAAATTAGGTGATTTCTCATAAGAAATGACCTGAGTCTGATAAATCCTTTATGTGCAGTTACCTCCCCACTGCCCACATTTGTTTAGTACTTACAGGGAAGTTCAAGGGTTGCTGGTTTTTAATCTTGACTAAGTTCGGTTGATATATTTTTCTAGGCATCTTCCCATTTGAATTTAGGCTTAAATATTGTTGACGTGTAGACCTTGACGATCTGCTCTTTTCCTCCTTCATCTCTGCAGCATCTATCGTCATCCTTAACCCCTCCCCCAATTCATTATATCTCCTCTCAGTTCCTCTGTCATTCTCGCAATAAATATTTCCTTTGGGGTAGATATTTACGAGCTGTTTTAAGGCTACAATTTTCTCTGGGAGAATGTAAGAATGCGGATGCAGCATTGATTCATATATCCACACCCCTTAATTTATTACGGTTCTCCAGATTCTATGTGAGCTGTACGGAACTAAAACTTGGCATTTAATTTCCAGAAACTGTAGAGTTTTAAATATGGTCAATAGTTCTTTAAAAGGGAATTACAAAGAACTCAGGAAGACCACCTACTAACTCTCTGACTTAAGGTTCAGACAAAGAGAAACTGAGATGTCAGGTGAATTGAAAGTAGAAATATACCCGAGTGGCTTTCTGTGCCCCGGTTAGCTGGAAACCCGCTGTGGAAGGCAATGACATAGAGTTCTCTTCTGTTGTTGTCTGAAAGGTATTGAATTATGTGATGCATATCATATAATTTTTAATCAGATCAGAGTAACAAATACATGATTAGAACATACTATTTATAGCAAATATCACTAAATGACTAAAATAAATTTCTCTATCAAAAAAGAATTAGAGCCTTGACCGGTTTGGCTCAGTGGATAGAGCATTGGCCTGCAGACTGAAGGGTCCCATGTTAGATTCTGGTCAAGGGCATGCACCTTGGTTGCAGGCACATCCCCAGTAGGGGGTGTGCAGGAGGCAGCTGATCAATGTTTCTCTCTCATCGATGTTTCTAACTCTCTATGCCTCTCCCTTCCCCTCTGTAAAAAATCAATAAAATATATCTTTTTAAAAAGAATTAGAGTAACGAAGGTCATGATTATAGCCGCTCCCTTTCCTTGGTTGCGTTTTGTTGATAAAGCTGCTGACAAGCATTTAAACGCTGTGCCTGAGGGGCCAATGCCAGCTACCCTCATGGAGGAGGAGCCTGTAGTGTTTCCCAGGCCAGTGAAGCAGGAATCAGTGAGCAGTTAGAGGAAATGATGGGTATCTAAGATTTTGGAAGAAAATGAATTTGGAAAATAAATAATGGTACATTGCAGCACTGTTTTGTGTTAGTTATTTATTTACCTTCAAGAATCCATCGTTCTTTCAATAGGAACACCCCACCCCACAGAACTTTTATTTCACTCATTTGTGAACATATAGACCACGTTTACTGTTATTTGTGTCTAGGAAGTTAGATTTTGCCACAGGGACATGTTTTACATTCTTATTTTTTTTCAAATATATTTTATTGATTTCTTACAGAGAGGAAGGGAGAGGAATAGAGAGTTAGAAACATCGATGAGAGAGAAGCATCGATCAGCTGCCTCCTGCACGCTCCCTACTGGGGATGTGCCTGCAACCAAGGTACATGCCCTTGACCGGAATTGAACCTGGGACCCTTGAGTCTGCAGGTCGACGCTCTATCCATTGAGCCAAACTAGTTAGGGCTGTTTTACATTCTTGATGGAGACTTCTGCTTGCACTTTTCCTTGGCCTCCTGTTCATACCTCGAGAAAGGAGGAAAAGATGGGGACTCAGGACCCACAACTTCCATGAGGTTCAGATGGTGAGAGTATGATGTCCTCCTTCACTGGCTAACAGCGAGACACTGGAATGTTTAGCCTAATTCGTTTCATCGTCACATTAAATTTTAGCTTGGAGCAGTGGTTCTCAACCTTGGCTGCACATAAGAATCACCTGGGAATCTTTATAAAATCCTGATTTCTGGGCCTCACCCTCCGGAAATTCTGTTTCTTTGTTATGGGGTGGGGCCACAACATTAGTAACAAAGAAACAGACTTTCCGGAGGATGAGGCCCAGAAATCAGGATTTTAAAAAGATTCCCAGGTGATTCTAACGTGCAGCCAAGGTTGAGAACCATTGGCTTAGAGCATGGGAAATCATGAGGCTCTCAATGATTGGAAATGTGGATGAAGGATTACTCCCAAGTTAACCACTTAGTTTATTAATATACGTATTGAAGAGAAGGGACTGAGAGCTTCTGACTGATGTGTTTTGGGAACTGACATACCAGCACCCACGAGGAACGTTGGGAAAACCTAACGCAATTAACTTGCCCCGTCTCTAGTCTATAATGTTGATGTTTAAATTAAATGAAGCCTTTTTGTCTTTTTAATTCTAAAATTAAATCCCATGAATCAGTAAAGACTTGAAACATCCATAGGACAATCGATAATTCGATTCCTACTTCATTGTCATGTGACGTATAACCAATTACAGTAACATTCATGGAAACTACCCACGTGCTTTATCTGGGCCAAGGACCTGGGCTCTCCCGCCATCGGCCTTGTCGGAACTCAGTTTCTCTCGCAGGTAACACGGCCTCGTCGTGGGCAAAGCAACCTCTTCCTGTCCACTTCCTGTCCACTTCCTGCCCACTTCCTGTCTGCTTCCTGTCCACTTCCTGCCCACTTCCTGTCTGCTTCCTGTTTTTTTAATTCTAAAATTAAATCCCATGAATCAGTAAAGACTTGAAACATCCATAGGACAATCGATAATTCGATTCCTACTTCATTGTCATGTGACGTATAACCAATTACAGTAACATTCATGGAAACTACCCACGTGCTTTATCTGGGCCAAGGACCTGGGCTCTCCCGCCATCGGCCTTGTCGGAACTCAGTTTCTCTCGCAGGTAACACGGCCTCGTCGTGCACTTCCTGTCTGCTTCCTGTCCACTTCCTGTCCACTTCCGGGCCTCTATTTCCACAAGTTGTGTTCCTAAACTGGTTCTCTTCCCTTTTACAATTCAGAAATTCTTCATGTTTTTCTTTTTAAAAAGTTATAGAAATTTCTCTATTCTCATAATCAGTTGACTTTATTATTATCACTAGGATGTATGGTCTATGAACCTAGAAAATACATGATTTTTATCTTTCTTCACAGTTTTTTTAAAATATATTTTATTGATTTTTTACAGAGAGGAAGGGAGAGGGACAGAGAGCCAGAAACATTGATGAGAGAGAAACACCGATCAGCCGCCTCCTGCACACCCCTCACTGGGGACGTGCCCGCAACTAAGTCACATGCCCCTGACCGGAATCGACCGTGGGACCCCTCAGTCCGCAGGCCGATGGTCCATTCACTGAGCCAAACCGGCCAGGGCCACAGTTTTAATCCTAATCCTCAGGATTGGGCCTGACTCATAAGAGGTAACACATGTTTGTTTCATGAATACAAATGCACTCACTTTGATGGGTAAAACATAGTACAGGTAGGGAACCTCAAAAGAGAATGTTTCCAATGGCTCACTTAGAAGTGATTCTGCATTGTTAGAAGGGTTTCCTGGGTTTCACTGGTGAGATATTCAAACATATCTTTTAGGTTTATTATGAACATAGTCCAAAACGTCAATTACAGTTTTCAATCATAGCCACGTGGTTTTCTATCCTGATCTTAATCTCCATTTTTCTGATTTTATTCTGCAATAGCTTTAACGTTGTAAATGGCCCTAAGTTGTTGCTGGATAAACCTGCGCATGGGGGACTCCTTTATCAAAAATCACTCCTCGTTCGGGGATACTGGTCATGCTGTGAGGAGCTCTTTGGGCTCAGGTTCTAAGACTAAATTTTAAAAACTCACCAGGGAACGTCTGCAGGCCCACACAGGGACAAGCGTGTCCATATATCAAGTAGCAGAGAAATTTAATCCAAGTTTGCAGAGAACTAATTAGACTCACGGTTGGTGTTAACGCTTGATGGGCTGGTGTTGATAATTATTGTTGTTGCACAGATAATTAAACTATCTATTAAAAATGAAGTAAAATCAGGTATTCGTGGGGCATTTAACAATGTTTAAAAACTGTTCTTATGATGGAAGGAATCTCTTGAATATGGATTCAGATCTCATGTTAGGTTTCCACCTGTGTGTACCTTGGAAAATTCCGAACTTGCAAACCAAGCAAAAGGCTAAAATCCGTGGGTAAGTGAAATCTGGTTATTGCTGAATCCTGCCTTCTCTAATTGGAATTTTTCTTTAGCGCCTTAGGAGAAAATGTTCAATTACTGGGACTTTTCAAAAAGCAGTGCATTCCTTACCTTTGGGCCAGTTCCCAAGAAAAAAAAATGTAAATGTACCTTCCATCAAATTTTGCTTTCTATCAATAAAGTGGGAGCCATTCTATTGTTAGTAGCATTGCTTGCAAACGTAGCTGAGATGGCCGTATAAGAGAACCAGAACGTTACACTTGTGATCCCTCTGTAGTGACCATGAAACTGACCTCTCGTACTGAAGACATCACAAATGACTTTCAAAGAAAAGAATACAGCCCTACAGGGAGGGGCCACCCAAGGACTTAACTTACTAGGTAAGTAAGAACCGCAGCCCACAAGAGCGCGATGGTTTGAATACTGTGGGGGCTGGCAATGGGCTTGGGGCTGGAACCTCAGCAGAGCACATGGACTCAGTGAGTGTTCCCCTGCCTTTTCCTCCCACTGCTTCCCTTTCTTTCTGTTTATGTATTGATTGATTGATTGATTGATTGATTGCTGCTTCCTTTGTTTTCTTTCCTTAAGCGGAGAAGGAAAACATTTACGTTCGCCAACATATACAGAGTGGAAAAGATGCAGATTGCTCTGGGAAATGGATCTCTGAAGCGCGACGTGGATTCAACCCACACTGTGCCCTCGTCGGCTTCATAGGTGACTGGATGCATGTTTACATTTTACACGCGGCACAGCTCCAACTCAACTGCTTTCTTGCTCTAAGACATTTGCAATATCCAGAAACGCCATCTTTTTCTCTTTCCTTTCTCCCTCCCTTCCTTCTTCCCTCCCTCTTCCTCCCTCCCTACCCTTCTTCTCTCCTCCCTCCCTCCCTGTTTCCCTCTTCCTCCTGCTCTTCATCCTCCTCTTGCTGCTTTTCATTCTCCTTCTGAAGGAGTGAGGACCCAAGGCCGCCTTCTGTGCGGGCCTTTCCCTCCTCACGAAAAGGGGCGGATCTCAAGCGGCCAGCATGTATTCTGAGAGGGTAGTAATTAGTGAGAGTGGACTTCCCAATTAAGGCTTCCTAATTAGCAATAAAGAACACACCTTCACTGCATGTTAATGACAGCATCGATGTCTGACAATGGCCAATCCTCTCATTAAGGCAGGAGAGGACGGCTAATTAGAATGGGTGTAAGTGGCCTCTCACATAATCAGAATGCTCGTCTCCTCTAATAGCTTTGCTCTAAAACTCAAAAATAACATGAATGCTGTTTTACTTTCTACTGATGAATTGCCATGGATTCAGTGGACTGTAGGACAAAAACAAAATTATGGGAAGTAGTCCAACCAGCATGGCTCAGTAGTTGAGCCTCCACGTATGAACCAGGAGGTCAAGGATTGATTCCCCATCAGGGCATGTGCCCAGGTTGTGGGCTCGATCCCCAGGGCAGGAGGCAACTGATCAATGATTCTCTCTCATCATTGATGTTTCTTTTTTTTAAAATATATTTTATTGAGTTTTTACAGAGATGAAAGGAGAGAAGAGATAGAGAGTTAGAAATATCGATGAGAGAGAAACATCGACCAGCTGCTTCCTGCACACCTCCCGCTGGGGATGTGCCCCCAGGCACATGCCCTTGACCGGAATCGAACCTGGGACCCTTCAGTCCGCAGGCTGACGCTCTATCCACTGAGCCAAACTGGTTTCGGCTCAGCCTTGATGTTTCTATCCCTCTCTTCCTCTCCCCTCCTCTCTGAAATCAATAAAAAAATATTTTTTAAAAAATTCTGAGAAGTAGATACAAACGTGCCCCTCTCTGTCTTCTCTGAAATCAAGGACAGTTGCAGACGAAGGCCTTTGTGTTGTGGAGAGCAGCAGTCACCAGACACCTGCCTTCGATGGCTCCTCTATAGTTCCAGCTCCCTTCCCACTACAGAATGGCAGCTAGCATTCCATTTCCATTTTGAACATGGATTTCAATGTTCTATTTTAGGGACAACGTAAGAAAAGGATGTGACACTGTTTATAGGTCTGTCATCCTGTATAATAAAAGCGTAGTTTGCAAATTATCCCCTCGACTGGGAGTGTGTCTGGGAGTTTGACCAGGGGCAGGGCCTGCTGGGGGAAGAGAGGGGGGCCCTGGGTGGCAGCTGGCAGCCACTTGGGACCCTACAAGTGCAAGAATTCCGTGCACTGGGCCTCTAGTTAAAAAAGAATTCCCCTGCTTTTATGTCATTAAAAATATTTCTCCTGTTTTTCCCTCTCTGTTAATAGTGACAAAATTTTTTTCTTCTGCAGTGGATATTTCAGGATATAAAAGCTATTAAAATATTGTTGAAATGGGTTTGCATGCACTCCGTCTTGAAAGATAATGTCTATACAATCGCATGTCTGTTCATATGGACAAAGTAAGAAAATAGAAGAGTGTACACACACAAAGCAAGAACATAGTAACATCAGGAAATCTAGCTCAGCGACCCCCGCTTCTGGGCCAGTTGTCAATTTATTGTGTCTCAGCTCCAAACTCATCTCCAGTGTGAGCTTTCATGACACAGGGATTTCCGCCCGGCCAGCGTGGCTCAGTGATTGAGCTTTGACCTAGGAACCAGAAGGTCACGGTTCTATTCCCAGTCAGAGCACATGCCCTGGGTTGTGGGCTCGATTCCCAGTAGGGGGCGTGCAGGAGGCAGCTGATCAATGATGCCCTCTCATCATTGATGTTTCTATGTCTCTCTAACTCTCCCTTCCTCTCTGAAATCAATAAAAATATATTTAAAAAAATAATAACAGGGATTTCCTTCAAGCCTTTCTCTATTCAAGTAGCACTGCACTGAGGATTCAGTAGAGGGCGCTGCAGAGATATCGCAGGAGGAAGGGTTCTGGCCCAACTCACTGCTGTGAGCTGTCTGGGTGTGGATGCTGACATCAAGTAAACCCTGTGTGCTCAGCCTATTGGCTTTAAACTAAAAAGAAAGGAAGAGAGGAGGAGATGAGCAGGGGAAGAAAAACAAGGGAAGGAGGGAAGAGGAAAAAGTTCAGGAATAGGAGAGAAAAGGGGGTGGAAAAGCATTGCAATTAAAAAGGTGTGGGAAAGGGTGGGTTAAAGAGTTTTCCGGGCCTATTGAGATTTTAGTTGGCTGTTGCCCATGTTAAGACTTGAAGGAGACATGCTTAGTTCATCTGGGAACTCACTCATCGTTGGCGGGGCGGCTAGCAACTTTGGCACACACTGCTCTAAGGAAATGTTGGGGAGAAAGATCGTCGTGTTATTTTAATTTTTCATTGAGTTTGAATCATAGCTCCAAATGGAAGGAAAATATGTTTGTGTTTTACAGTGAAGCAAGTTAAATTAAAAATGTTCCAAGAACTTTGATGTAATATGTCAAAATTTGGTCTCATAACTTACGACAAAATATCTGCTTTGAAAATTTACATCCCAACTCTAACTGGTCTGGCTCAGTGAATAGAGCATCTGCCCGCAGACCAAAGGGCCCTGGGTTGGATTCTGGTCAAGGTCATGTACCCTGTTTTCGGCTCGATCCCCAGTAGGGAGCTGCAGGAGGCAGCTGATCAATGTTTCTCATTGATGTTTCTAACTCTCTATCCCTCTCCCTTCCTCTCTGTAAAAATCAATAAAAAATATATTTAAAAATACAATAAAATAAAAATTTACATCCCAAGATTCAGATAAAAGTATGTAATCCAGTCCTGCCAGGTGTGGCTCAGTTGGTTGAGCATCCTCCCATGAACTGAAAGAACACTGGTTCAATTCCCTGTCAATGAACATGCTCAGGTTATGGGTTCAATCCTGGTTGGTTGTGTACAGGAGGCAACCGATTGATGTTTCTCTCTCACATCAATGTTTCTCTCCCTCCCCCTCCCTCTCTCTTTAAAATCAATAAAAACATATTTTTAAAAAATAATGTAATCAAGTAAGTAAATATTATTGGTTTTCATCACAAAGTTAAGAGAATCATATAATGGGGTTTATTTGTGATTAAAATATTCATAATGCTGGTATAAAATGAAGCAGCTGTCATCTGTAACAAATTAGTAAATTTAATGATAAAATAAGACATCAATTTATATTAGAGACTTAATGTTGAAAGAAAGGTGAAAAACAGAATATTCAATACTAGAGTCCCGGTGCACAAAATTCTTGCACTCGGGGGTCCCTCAGCTTGGCATGTGCCCTCTTACAGTCCGAGAACCCTTGGGGGATGTCCGACTGCCAGCTTAGGCCTGCCAGGGAGCAGGCCTAAGCCAGCAGTCAGACATCCTTAGTGCTGCCTCAGAGACGGGAGAGGTTTCTGCCACCACTGCTGCACTCGCTAGCTGTGAGTCTGACTTCTGGCTGAGTGGTGCTCCCTCTGTGGGAGTGCACTAATCACCAGGGGCCAGCTCCTGCATTGAGCGTCTGCCCCCTGGTGGTCAGTGAGCATCATAGCAACTGGTCATTCTGCTGTTTCATCAATTTGCATGTTAGCCTTTTGTTGTGTAGGATTATATCAATTTCAGATTGTTGTATATGCTGGGAGCCTCATATTTGTTACCATGGGAGTGTGTGAGATTCAGGGATAGTATAATAATTGTGGCATATTGAAAGCAGGAAAGGAAGGTCATACAATTAAAAATAAAAAAGAAGGTTACATTTGGCCTGCATGGTTCAGTGGTTGAGTATCGACCTATGAACCAAAAGGTTAGGTTCAATTTCTGGTCAGGGCACATGCCAGAGTTGTGGGCTCCATCCCCAGTAGGGAGACGTGCAGGAGGCAGCCAATCAGTGGTTCTCATCATTGATGTTTCTATCTCTCTCTTCCTCTCCCTTCCTCTCTGAAATCAATAAAAACATTTTTTTTAAAGAAGGTTATAAAAATCACCATGGCATCCAGACTTCCACATTAGTATTATTGTTTACTATCTTCTTTAACTATTAAAATCAACACTAATCTATTTGGGACAATATTGATAATGTGGGTTTTAGCACAGAACAGGGAAGGTCTGCCGTAAGGACACCAGCTCGCAGAGCAGGACCTGTGATTAGCGATTTGAAGTGGCCCCTGGGAGCCACACCGTGACCAGCAGGATCCCAAGGTCGGAGCGACAGCCTGTGCAGTCAGCAGAACAAGGAAATCAACAAATAGATTCCATACTCACAGGCCTTGGAGCTCTCTCTGAAGACAGCATGACGCCTTCTTTAAATATGTATCCCATTTTAATTTATTTAAAATGACATTTGTTACATTTTTTATCAAATACATATGGTAATTGGCTTTGGGAAACATTTGCATGTTAATCATGAATAAAATATGTAACAAAAATGAATGTCACCTATAGCAAAATCTATGCAAAATACTAGCATAAAGCTAACAGCAGTAATTCTCTAAATGGATAAAGATAAATCACATTCAGCAAATTGTAAATGGAGACCAGAGAAAAAGCATTGCAAAACTTTCCTTGAGGCTCCTGACCTCGGCACCTACACGTAATTATTTTAAATACTAAAGTTGCTTTTCCTGATATCGCTGATGGATTGCTCCTGACAACTTTTCTACTTCCTAATGCAATTTTTGTGAAGATTGAAGCTCAAGTGCACCGAGGTGCAGCAGTACAGCTGGGATTCAGTGTGAGGAATATGGAACACGGGTAATCTTATTAAGGGGGAGCATCTTGCCTGGTTTCTATTTCTATTTAATAAATGTTTACGTTGGCAAACATTATGACCATTGTTGGGAATTACGTTCAAGATGTCACATCACCTTCTCATTCTTTTAGGCTTTGTCAGTAAACGTGCCGAGGAGAAAGCATTTGTGATATATTTATGTTCCAAGTGTCGTTTATTTAGGGATTTCTCTCATATAGCGTTATGGTGCTGACTCTGAGTCATAGATTGAAAAGAAATTTGGAGAGATAATTGGCAATTTTAAATCCTATATAATAAAAGCATAGTATGAAAATTTTCCCCTCAACTGGGAGTTTGCCCAGGGGTTCGACCAGGGGGCGGGGGTCTGCCAGCGGAAGTGAGGGAGGCCCTGGCCAGCAGCTATCAGCCCCTAGGGACCCTACCAGTGCATGAATTTCATGCTGGGCCTCTAGTCTATAATAATAAAAGCGTAATATGCAAATTGACTGAATGTCCAAACAGTGAAATGACCATCTGGACACCCTCCAGATGACCTTCTGCTTTTATGGAATTGACAACTTAGAAGTGTACACCATGGGCTCTGCAGAGGGAGAAAAATTTTCCTCCCACCCTTCTAGGTTCTTTGGCTGGTCTATTCTAATAAAAGCGTAATATGCAAATTGACTGAATGTCCAAACAGTGAAATGACCATCTGGACACCCTTCCAGATGACCTTCTAGATGAAGCCAGGACTTGAGGGCCGAGGCAGCTGTGCCAGGGCTGCTAAGGCTTATTCTTCCATGAATTTCGTGCATCAGGCCTCTAAAGTGTA
>NW_006290032.1:1345107-1348902 GCF_000327345.1 Myotis davidii | reverse complement strand
GTATATGTATCATGTATTTCTTGGTAACATAGAGTGGTAAAATAAAAGTTTCACATTACAAACCAGGAAGCACAAAATTAATTCTGCTTTTATGGAATTGACAACTTAGAAGTGTACACCATGGGCTCTGCAGAGGGAGAAAAATTTTCCTCCCACCCTTCTAGGTTCTTTGGCTGGTCTATTCATCAAATTGACATAAGACAGATTAACAAGAGGAAAAACAAGTTAAATGATGTACTTACAGGAGCCCCATAAATATAGGGAACCCCCAAAGGCAGCCAGGTGACTGAAACCTACCTGACACCCTCAGCTGAGGGAAGGGGAGGGGTTGAGGACTCAGAGAGAGGAGGATCTTTCATAGGAAGGCAGTAGAGAGGTTTGGGAAGCAATGGTTGCCCTGCTACTCAGGTAAGTTGCTGAGGTAAAAAGGAATCTCTGGCAGTAGCTCTCTGCCTGGGACAGCCCCCCTTTCCAATGTAACTTGAGGTGCCGAGGGGAAGGGGAAGAGCTTTGCCTGAATCTGTTGGGTTTTGATAGCCTTGACTCAAAATAATCCTTATGTTGAAGAGATACATTTTGGGTGGTCTGAACTGCTCCTGTTACCTGTTATTCCAGAATGCCTAGGTGTGATCCCAATTCTTCCATTTACTATTCATGTAATTGCAGGAGAATTACCTAACTCTTCTGTGTTACAGTTCCATTATCTATGTGAGAGACTAATATGAGCCGTTAGTCATAGATATAGGCAAATTTATACACATGCATATCAGTTGAGATGTGTTTAATGTATTAGGTAATGCTGTGATCTGAAGGTTTGTCCCCTGCAACTTTATATCTTAGAACCTAATCTCCAATGGGATGGGATTAGGACTTGGGGCTGGTGAGAGGGGATTAGTTGGTGATGAGAATGGGGCCCTCATGAGTGGGATTAGTGCCCTAAGAAGGAGGCCCAGAGAACTCTGTGCCCAACTTCTACCAGGTGAGGTGACTCCTGGAAGATGTGCTCTGTGGTCAGGTGGGCTATCACCAGACACTGAATCTGACAGCACCTTGGTCTCTGACTTCCAGCACTCAGAACTGTGAGAAATAAATGTCTATTGAGCCTAGGCCACCCAGGCTGTGGTAGTTAGTTGTAGCAATTTGAAGGGCCTAAAGCAGTTAATACTAATTAACGCATCTTAACGTGCTTAGGGCCTACTCAACTTAACGATATGTACTCATTAAAAATTAGTCATTGCAGGGTTTTCCTTGGCCAATGCTAACCATTCCTTTTCCAGAGTATTGTCTACATCCAAATCCACTTAATTTATTACTATAAGTCAATGAAAACACAGGCCCTAATTTGCATATGTTTGCTTTACACTGGAACCATTTGCAATCCATCTGCCCTTTGACCTGGCAGAGATGAAGCCCAAAAGCAGAGCGCTGACATCGAAAGGAGCAGAGCTAACGGGCAGGACGCTCCCCATTGTCTGCATGGCACAGTGTGACTTGCATTCTGGGCGTCCTGCTGGTCAACCAGATCTGCAAGGGCTTGTAGATGAACACACATTCCTTTACAAGGAGCTTCAATGCTCCCAGAGAGCTTTGTCAGGGGAACGTTCACATTAAGCATTCCACACCATTTCTGATCCTGGAGGCTAGAGGTTGTCTTGCTAAAATATTCTTTGTAAGCCTTTTCTTAAAATTATCGTAAAGTGATGGATCATAGCACCCAAGGGCATATGCAAAAGAATCTTCACTCCCCTATCCAAGGTCAAGCTAAATGAGATGACCGTAGGCATTTTTCCTTCTACACTTAGAGATATCACTTGCCGTTCTTGTCAGTAACTTTCATTACTTTGTTTTACTTTTCTTTAATGGACACTACTTTTTTGTGCTGGCCAGGCACACATGTATCTCTGTCTGCAATGAGCTCAGGTATTTTCTGGCTGAAAAGATAGGGTTGTGTCCGTCTGTCTTAATTTAATTACGTGTAATACAATGCAAGTCTGAGTCAAAGTGTTGACATGGAAGAGAAGTTGAACCATCGGAACTTGCAGAGAAAACACAAAGCAGCGATCTCACTCGCACCAACTACCGACGCTCATCCGCAGACAATTTAAAAACTATGTCAAAATGTGTTCAGAGACACACAATGAAAACATCTTGAAAGAGTGCAGACAGGGTAGCATCTGCAAAGCCACCAGGGGCCAGGTCAGAAGCCACATATGAATAAAACCCTGGCTATAAAACAGACACTCTCCCAGCAGCACGATGCCATGCCCCCTCTCTGATGTCTGGCAAAGACTGCACTCAATCATGGGCCATCGTGGGTCCTGCAGACATAGTTTATGTGTCATAATGAAATGCCGCGGTCAGAATCCTCTGAGTGGGCAAAGCTCCGGGAATAAACGTGTCACCACGTAATAAATCCAAGTGGAGCAAATCAAGGAATAAATATAAAACGTTGAGGATTTCATCCATGTTGGCCACGGTGGAGACTTGGAAGGACCGGCCATGTCAGTGTGATGAACTGCAGAGCAGGGCTTGGCGGGTTTTCTCAGGAAAAAGTCTTGTAGGAAAAGCAAGGTCACTCTCTTCTTACTTGTAAGAACTTGGAGCATCAAACTTGGAAAGGACGCGTTTATATTGAACACAATAAAAGGGAGCCTTTAACTTTCACTCTTGATTTATTTTTAGGTTTAAATAAAAATGGTTTTGTTATAGCCTGGCAGGGGTGCCTCAGTGGTTGAGCATCAATCTATGAAGCATTAGGTCACGGTTTGATTCCCGGTCAGGGCAAATGCCCTGGTTGTGGGCTCCATCCCCAGTAGGGGGCATGCAGGAGGCAGCCGATCAATGATTCTCTCTCATCCTTGATGCTTCTATCTCTCCCTATACCTTCCTCTCTGAAATCAATAAAAAATATATTAAAAGTGGTTTAACTGTAAACAGCTATGATAGATCCTCCCTTCCCCCAACTGGTGGGCAGAGTATGAGGTAACCTGCAGCCCAGAAATACCTGAGTGACTAACCATGTACCTTATATGGATTATACATTGAACCACCAATCAGCACCTGCCAAATACCCTAAGCCCTTGTCTCTAAGTACCTGAGTGCCTAATTATGTACCTTATCTGGACCATATATTAAGCCACCAATCAGCGCACGCCGAGTACATTAAGCCCCCATTCCTTCCCATACCTTCCCTCAAAGGAGTGCTCACCTTTGCACAGGTTGCTGCTCTCCCCTTGTGAGACAGCCTGGCAGGTTTTTCCCCTAATAAAGCCTGTAATCCTGGTTTTCGGCTCCTGATTGGTCTTTCAAGCTACATCATCAACATGGGCGACAGAGTCTAAAAGTCCTCCTTGGGATGAAGTAGGGTCAACATCAAGTTCAGGGACCCGGCCGGGGGCAGGACTCCCATTTTCACCAGCTTTGTCTCAGCTAGAGCTTTGCCCGTTTACTCTGTGTGCCTAAGGGGGTCTCCCTGAACTCTAAGAGACGGCGTATTTCAGCAAGAGCCTGGAGATGGAAGGATGCGTCACTTGTGACAGAACTCAATTATAACTTAATTAAAACTGAACATAAACATGAAACAAATGCATCTCGTTTCCAAGGCTAGGCACTGTCATATCTCTTTGACACTTTTGTCAAAAAATACCTTCAAAGAAGTTGCCTGATTTCCTCTGTGTAGTTTCTGTTCATTCATATTTTCTAAGTTGCTTGCCAGGCTTAACACCCATGTTCCTGAATCCAGTGATCAATTTTCAGGACCTCCCCACGTGATGTAGCGACATAGTGTGATGCAGC
>NW_006290032.1:1334852-1345088 GCF_000327345.1 Myotis davidii | reverse complement strand
CCCCCCCCTTCTCCATGCTCTTCCCCTGGCCCCACAGACCCCGTGTCCCTGGGAGGCCTCCCTGTGCTAGCAGCTGTTCCTCTCTTCTCGGGCCTCTTCACACTGGAATGTCCCAGGGTACACGCTTTGGTCCTTATTCTTCTAAAAAAATCAATTAAATCTATAATCTTAAATATATAAGTCTGCATAAATCCATAGATATTATAGATAATATGATTGTGCCCATTTTACAGCTCAAGAAATAAGAGTCAGAAAGTTTAAATTGATTCTGATAACAGAACAATGAAGTGGTACCCATTCCCTCAAAGTGACTCCATAGAGTTCTGACAGTATTTTCTCCACTAAAGACCATGTGTTTGTAATATTATATATATATATATATCATATTGCAAATACACTCACACAAGTACATACCCATAGAATCCACAAATTACCTACTCAGAACCTATGATATACCAGGAGTAAGAAAGTTCACTGAGAAGAAAATGACATAACTTCCCTAAAAAGTTGTAAATCTAATTGAAAAATAGTATGCCCGGCCACCATGGCTCAGTGGTTGAGTGTGGACCTATGAACGAGGAGGTCATGGATGGATTCCCTGTCAGGTCAGCTGCTTGGGTTGTGGGCTCGATCCCCAGTGTGGGGCATGCAGGAGGCAGCCGATCCATGATTCTCTCTCATCATTGATGTTTGTATCTCTCTCTCCCTCTCCCTTCCTCTCTGAAATCAATAAAAATATTTTTTTAAAAAAAGGAAAGAAAAATAGTACACACATGAGATAATCTCTATGAGATACAGAATTGTTCCTTCGGAAATGTTAAGAAAAAAGGGTTATTGTGGACTCTGTGTTTGTAGGGAGTATGCAGAACCAACCCAGCTGGAAATGGAGGGAAAGGTTTGTGTTGCATCAAGAACAGACGCTGCCATTGAGATGAGCACGGAGGCGCCTGAGTCTGGAGGGTGTGTGTGTGGAGGTGACTGTGGACGTCCTTGGGGAGAGGAGAGTCCCTCCAGGCAACCGAGGAAGGGACTGTCCTGTGACTGCTCTTCCCGGGCACCGCTGCCCAGGAGACAGCATCTCAGACACCTTGGAACACTATCGAATGCCCAAAGGTGTGTGCAGCCCTACGGCCGAGACCTTTCCGAGGGTCCTAATGTCCTCTTGGGGTGTCCATGGTCACAGGTGGTCACGGTACTGAGTGCACGATCCCACGGTAGGGAGTGGCAGGGTGTCTGTCCGGTTGTCCTTTGGCAGGACGGCCCTGCCAGGCGTGAACTTGAGGACCTAACCGTGTACAGATGTGTGTCCGATGGAGCTCACTTTCCTCATTCTCTAAAATCTCTGGACAAATTACAGCGGGAAGGCGGGGGAGTGCTGATGGGGGGAGGTAAGAGATCAAGCAAAGGACGTATATGCATGCATATAAGCACAACCAATGGACACAAGACACAGGGGGCGGGGTGTTGAGGGCATGTGCCGGGGAGTAGGGGAGGCCAGGGGAAAGTCAATGGGGAAAGAGGGAGACATATTTGCTACTATTTGTAATACTTTAAACAAGAAAATAAAATTAAAATAAATAAATAAATAAATAAATAAATAAAATATGTGGGCCCTGGGGCGCTGAGATAGTAATTGTCCATCGGGGTCTCGCGATCTGAGGTTGGATTTGTCTATCACTCTCGGCATTTGCAAGACGATAACAAATAGAAACCTTAAGAAAACGAAATTGGATTCCATTCTCAGAAGGGTGCTCCACTCGGAATTTACTGCCATCCTGACCCACACTCCATCTTCCTTAAATAGATATAAACAACACTATTGCTGGTTACCAAGTTACTCTATTTCTTGATGGGTTTTTATTATCGTAGGATTCAGAATACGGTGCATGTATTAGTCCATGTGCACTAAGTGATGTTTTAGAATTTATGTTAGTACAGTTTTCTGTAGTCTTGAGCTACTCAAGAAATCGGGGCGATGTGGCTTCTTTATAATAATTATGAAAAATGCTGCTTGCTTAGAAGGTCAAGAATAAAGACATTGTATGCTCAGCTGGCATGACTCAGTGGTTGAGTGTTGACCTATGAATCAGGAGGTCAGGGTTTGATTCCTGGTCAAGGCACATGCCGGGGGTGCAGGCACCATCCCCAGTGTGGGACGTGCAGGAGGCAGCCGATCCATGATTCTCTCTCCTCATTGATGTTTAGAAAGGCCACCTCTGCAGAAACGCAAGAACTTTTTCCACCCACACAGCCACAAATAACAGCTGTAGGCCTTTCCTTCTATTTCTCCATTTATGAAGGAAAATACCCCCACATGTTCCGACATCCAACCACCTAGAGCTACACAGGGTAAAGCTCTCCCAGGCGGTGCTCCCTCTCGTTTCTTTTTTTTTTATTTTGTTTTTTTTTACATTCTCTGTATACATTCAGAAGCAGTTTGTGGACATTCTATTTCTCCATTTATGAAGGAAAATACCCCGACATGTTCTGACATCCAACCACCTAGAGCTACACAGGGTGAAGCTCTCCCGGGCGGTGCTGCCCCTCGTTTCTTTCTTTTTTTTATTTTATTGACTTTTTTACAGAGAGGAAGGGAGAGGGATAGAGAGTTAGAAACATCAATGGGAGAGAAACATTGATCAGCTGCTTTCTGCACACCTCCCACTGCGGATGTGCCCGCAACCAAGGTACATGCCCTTGACCGGAATCAAACCTGGGACTTTTCAGTCCACAGGCCATGACCTGAGCCACACCAGTTAGGGCTGCCCCTCGTTTCTTGAATTCCACCCCAATGTCCTTAAGTAAAGACCTGCTTGGTTTCTCACCTTTCCCTCCAGAGCCTCTTAAGCAAAACCTTCTGCTTACATAACCAATGACCACAGATGTGTGGCTTCACGCCGCCACTTCTTTTTTGAGCCTCAGAGCCCCAATGAGTCCTCAGTCCTGGATGGACAGAGCAGGACTGTGTGTGTCCCCATGACGTTCCCAACAGCTGGGACAGCTCGAAGGCGCTCCCACAGCTGCCTCTGGATGGCTGATGTCTCATTGGCTCAGAATGTGGCCCCTGGGCTGACAGGGCTGAAGGTCAGTCAGGTGCCTGTGCGGGCGCCTCCGCGTGGCTTGAAGGCCACCCGTGTATCTGGACGCCCAGGGCCCAGCTCGTTCCGTGGCCCAAGTGCACGCTCCTTGCTGTCAGCATCGCTGCCACACGTGCACTCGGAGCCCCATTGTCAGTAGCTGCTAAGAATCTCAGGACTCGTGGTGGAACATGAGCAGGAGGCCCTCTGAGCCTGGGGCTGTGTGACGGACAGGAGTGTGGCCACCAACTGGCTTGTGGTCACAGGGCGTTGCCTCTGGCACACGTGTTCGTAGTGACTCACAGACCTGCCTGGGGCAAAGGAGAAGGGATGCACTCATCTCGGCAGGAGAGGGTCGCTGAGGGGTTTGAGCCTGTTCAGAAACCATCGCACACTGTAAGTGAGGACAAGTAGTACGGCCCGGCCGGCGTGGCTCAGTGGTTGACATCACCTATGAACCAGGAAGTCACGGTTCAATTCCCGGTCAGGGCACAGGCCCGGGTTGTGGGCTCGATCCCCACTGTGGGGCGTGCAGGAGGCAGCGGATCCATGATTCTCTCTTATCACTGATGTTTCCCTCTCTCTCTCCCTCTTTTTTTCTCTCTGAAATCAATAAAAATATTTAAACAATCAGATGATTTTTTAGTATAAACCACTATTTTAATTTCTAAAAGGTGAATGCGAGAACTGTAGAAAAATAAATATATTTCTAAAAATTATACAGAGTTAAATAAAAGGAATTACAAAACGGTGTGGTTTGTTCTAAATATTGTATACATTACTGACAATCTGTAATTATTTTATTTCCTAACTTTGTGAATGCTAGAATAAAATACCAGAAAAATAGCTGAATCTTTCAAATCTTTTTTTCCTCTCACAATTTATTATTGCATCTTATGATACTTCTTATGAATTGTTGATGGTGATTTTGTTTAACTCAAATGTTGTTCTGATTCTATTTTTATAATTATGAATTGTATGGTGAAAGGAATCATTACACTCATTCACTTTAATTTTTTTAATGATCTTTCTCAGTAGAATAGGATTCTACAAAATTCTACGTATTATTGGGTGTGCCGCAGAATTGTGACTTAATTCAGGTTTTTATACATTTCCTGACTTAAAATCAAAGACGTAGAGCTGAACATACATAAAGAGAACACACTCAGAAACCCATAGTAACAGCATTTCGAAATGTGTGATCTTTATGTGAGCGGCTGTGTCCTTTTATTCTCACACCCTTCCTTTCAGATCTAGCCGAACTTTAGCAAGTTTCACTTTCTGGGAAGAAAACCGCCAAGTGCGTGCCATTGTCTCATAACTTCCCAATTCTGCTAATCTCAATAATTGTTTAGGTCCCTGACCTTTAAGTGCAGTTCTGACAAAGGAGGTTGGTAACATGTGGCTCTGAGATATTTGGCACAGAATGAAATGGCCCGCTTTAATTAAAAGCTAAGTTATTGTTAGAAAGAAAGGTCATGCTAAGGAAATGCCACTTCTGAGCGCATTAGGCAGCGCCCTGCAGTGTGTGCTGCATGGACACGTGCGGTCAGCACTGGCATTTCGAGGGGATGAGGAGACACGCATGGTTTCGCTTGGAACATTGCTATGTTCTCATGTTGCCTGTGTTCCTCTCAAAGTGTTTTTAATCCGTTAAATGCTAAGTGCCACACTCTTTGCATTTTGTCTTGGTGACTCAAATGCTTCCCTGATAAGAAAACATACTTACAAAGTTTAAAAGAGCAAATGTGATTCGGGGAATGTTTGAAGGTATTTCTGGACCACAAAGTGTATGCTTCACACCTACACACTGAAGTTGTGATCATCGTATAACCTACCTTTCACTGATGGAATATAAGATGTGCAGTTCATAATGGAATCAGTTGGAAGCATGGGGACTTCATTCTTCGTATATTTCCAATATTTTATTTGGAAGATTGACCTGCTGTAAGATACATGTCTTTTTAAAAAATATATATATTTTATTGTTTTTTTACAGAGAAGAAGGGTGAGGGATAGAGAGTTAGAAACATCAATGAGAGAGAGACATCGATCAGCTGCCTCCTGCACACTCCCTACTGGAGATGTGCCTGCAACCAAGGTACATGCCCTTGACCAGAATCGAACCTGGCACCCTTGAGTCTGCAGGCAACACTCTATCCACTGAGCCACACCGGTCAGGGCTAAGATACATGTCTTATGGTGCTACTTCCTCCAGGAACAGTTTGAGATTCGGGTTTTGGTCTTTTGCCCTAATAAGTCAATAAGTGTGACGCCCCGGATTCTGAGAGGACGTAAGAGAAGTATCTCTGATATGGGACAAATTAAAGATCTTGATATCAGCAAGAAGTGAAAATTATTTTCTTTTAAAATTAATCGTTTTCACACATACACAAAAAGCAGTTCTATCTTTTCATTCCCCTCATCCTGTGACTCTCTGCTGAAGCAGACAGACGGGGCCTGAGCTGGCCACTGGCTCCTTCAGGCTGAGCTCTGACTCGCGTCTCCAATTCCCACTGCAGGCGAGTTTGGGAAGGCGAACAGCCGACACACAGCTTTAAAAATACTAGTCTCTCCCGCCGCTGACATGGTTGATTGTCGACCTATGAACCAGGAGGTCACAGTTCGATTCCTGGTCAGGGCACATGCCCGGGTTGCGGGCTCGATTCCCATTAGGGGGTGTGCAGGAGGCAGCCAATCAGTGATTCTCTCTCATCATTGATGTTTCTATCTCTACGTCTCCCTTCCTTTCTGAAATCAATAAAAATATATATTTAAAAAAATAAAAATATGGGTCTCTCATTCTTCTGAATTATAGCTCTCAGTTGGCAGGACTATACATTTGCTACTCAGACTGTATACTAGTATTTCAAAATACTGTAGCTCTAGTATTTTGTTTCTTCAGAGGATGAATTTTACTCTTTCACACATTGGCAGTACACCATTTCAGTTGGCAAAGGAAAAGAAGTAGTTGAATCTCTATGTATCTAATTTTTGAAGGATGACAATGAAGATATTGTCCATTTTATTACTCAATATCTCTTTTTGAATTTTATCGATTTTTTTTAGAGAGAGGACAGGACCAAGAGAGAGAAACATTGATGTGAGAGAGAAACATTGATTATTCGCCTCCCACACTCACCCGGTCCGCAGCCTGGGTACGTGCCCTGACTGGGAATCAAACCCGCCCCCTTTTGCTGTATGGGACGGTGCTCCAACCAGCTGAGCCATACTGGCCAGGGCTACTCAATAAGTCTTTTATTAAAGGCAAATTTAAAATTTAATGTTCAATTTCAAAGAAAAAACTTCCACATGCATTTTTACTTCAAAATCATAATTTTCCCTATAAATCTTATCATTGTGTTTCTTCTCATAATGACTAATAGGAAATGTTTATCATAATCTATTAACTGCTTCTAATTTATGATATATATATCTTTGTATAATATTATCAATTTTAGCTTTATTTCATTTATCTATACTTACAATCTCCTGCTCTCAATTCCCTTGTTAACTTATCAGATAAATATTGTTTATAAACTATTAAAGATCACCACATATCCTATCACTTTAATAACATAACATCATATTTTAATTATTTAATTGCCTCTGTGTAATAGTCCATGACTGAGAAATGGGAACTCTTGAGTGAGAGATGAGATCCCGTTGGATATGCTCAAATGCTATTATGTACATTGAGGGAGTAACATGGGTTATCTGTTCATAGATGTATACATTTGAAAGAATATTATGTGTGTTTTTTTAAGATAAGCTATCATTTTTGCCCTATCCAGTTTGTCTCAGTGGATAGGGCATCTGCCTGCGGACTGAAGGGACCTGGGTTCAATTCTGGTCAAGGGCATGTGTCCGGGTTGCAGGCTTGGTTCCCAGTGGGGGGCATGCAGGAGGCAGCTGATCAATGCTTCTCTCTCTTTATTTATGTTTCTATCTCTCTCTTCATCTCCCTTCCTCTCTGAAATCAATAAAAATATATATTTTTTTAAAAAGGAGAAAGAAAAGATAAGCTATCTTCTTGAAGCCAGAGCACAGTTCTAGAAAGCGTCTTGAGACAGCAGTAAGAGATGCAAGCTTATCCAGCCTCAGGGAGGGAAAGATAAGGGGCAATTGGTAGTTAGGCCTTCATTCACTGGGTGGAGATGAGGTCATCTTAGTCCTTCATCTAGAAATAGTTCAAGCAATGTCAACATCGAAACTTGAAGGTAATTATACATCTCTGGATTGACAGTAGGTGAAATTAAAATATGATTTATGTTAAAATATTCCATCAAATGCATCATTGTTCAGCATTTCCATTAAAATAATCCATGGATTCATTAATCAGATATGGATTGAGTACTGTCTTTAAGCATTACTCTCGACAATAAAAAAATCAATGGTGACGAAGAGGGAAGGGCCCTGCCCTCAGAATTTATGTTATAGTTGGGAGAAACAGGCAATAAGGAATTAAAAATAAATATAAGAGAAAAGGAAGAAGCGATGAAAAGTGCCACACAGATCACTTTACAGGAGAACGGTGATGTGCTGGTGAGCAGGGTGGACAGGAGAGGTGTTTCTCACCAGGTTGCGCTTAGGCCGAGGGAGGAGTAGAAGAAACGGGATCAGATGAAAACATTCAGGCAGAACAAGTGGCAAAATCTCAGCTGGTCGCAATGTTGAGGTTGTTGGAGAGATGAAGAGCAAAATCTGTGGTCTGAAAAGAATTGTCAATGACAAGAGATGCATTACCTGTGGTTGGAAAGGCAGGTTAATGCCAAACAATGAGGGAATGAGTTGACATCTTGGCAAGCAGGAGGCCTGCAGCTCTGTGTCTGAGTTACCTATATCCTATATAATAAAAGGCTAATATGCAAATTGACCGAACAGCAGAACAACCGGTTGCTATGATGCGCACTGACCACCAGGGGGCAAATGCTCAATGCAGGAGCTGCCCCCTGGTGGTCAGTGTGCTCTCACAGGGGGAGCACTGCTCAGCCAGAAGCCAGAAGCTGGGCTCACACTGGCAAGCTCAGCAGTGGCAGGACCCTCTCCCCCATCCGCAGGAGTGCTAAGGGGATGTCTGACGCTCCTGGACTGGACTGACAGAGGGGTGTCTGACTTCCAGCTTAGGCCCACTTGGGCCTAAGCCAGCAGGTGGACATCCCCCGAGGGGTCCCGGACTGTGAGAGGGCACAGGCCAGGCTGAGGAACACCCCCCTCCAGTGTACAAATGTTGTGCACCAGGCTTCTGGTATGTATATAAAATATGCAAATTGTCCCCACAGGAGTTTGACCAGGAGACCGATCGCTCGCTATGACATGCGCTGACCATGAGGGGGCGGAGTGAAATGAAGAAAGGCCATGGCCCATGGGCAGCAGCTGACAGCCAGGGAAGGGAGGCCCCAGCTGGCAGCCGGAAGGCCCTGATCAGCCCTGATAGCCCGCCAGGCCTAGAGAGCCTACCTGTGCACAAATTTCATGCACTAGGTCTCTAGTGTATTAATAAGGTAACTCTAGGCTCTGTAAGTTTAATGATTAAATAAAAACATGGACACGGCAATCTGTTGGGATGATATTAGTGTAATCCCTGGCATCTTGGACTAGGTGGTAGTGATTGAGTTAGAAGCACATGGACCAGAGCAAGGCTTTAGATCAGTGATTTTCAACTGGTGTGCCGCAGATATTGTTAAAGTATGCAACACCTGGCTACTCAGTCAAGGGCATGGACCTTGTTTCCCTTAGATCAGTAGTTCTCAACCTTCTTAATGCAGTTCCTCATGTTATGGTGACCCCCAACCATAAAATTATTTTTGTTGCTACTTCATAACTGTAATTTTGCCACTGTTATGAATCGTAATGTAAATATCTGATATGCAGGATGTATTTTCATTGTTACAAATTGAACATAATTAAAGCATAGTGATTAATCACAAACACAATATGTAATTATATATGTGTTTTCTGATGGCCTTAAGCGACCCCTGTGAAAGGTCGTTTGACCCCCAAAGGGGTCGTGACCCACAGGTTGAGAACCGCTGCCTTAGATGGTCCAATTAAAAAATGACAACTGCCAGCACCACCATAGCTGTCCGGAGTGAATGGGTCAAAATTCTACATAGTATTTGTCAGATTGGCAAAAAGACATTTTGGGTGTGCCACAGAATTTTAGTGATTACCTTATGTGCCATGAGATGGAGGGGTTGACAATCACTGCTATAGATAGAGATAATAAAGCAGCTAATGTGTCTGATGTTTACGGGAAGCGGTAAGGGAGAAAAGATAGTCAGGGAAATGTTTTGTTGTTGTTGTTAATCCTCACCCAAGGATACTTCTTCCATAGATTTTTAGAGAGGGAGGAAGGGAGGAAGGGGGAGAGAGAGAGATGGAGAGCAACATTGATGTGAGAGAGACACATCAATTGCTTACCTCCCACACGAACCCCAACTGGGTCCTGGGATCGAACCTGCAACTCAGGTACATACCCTCACCCAGGAATCAAACCCATAAACCTTAGGTGCACTGGCCAAAGCTCTAATTATTGAACAATACTGGCCAGGTCAAGGAAACATATATTTTTACTGAGTGGGGTCAATGGTGTAACCTACGACTGCAGAATGGAGTGGGTGGGGCCACTGTGTGAACTTATTGCAGAATTCAGTGTTGGTGGCGTTGAACTTGAGATGCCTGTTATGGGCCTAACCGAATACCTGAGGTGAGCATGAGGCTTTAAGATGATGGTCTTCAGAAATGGAAGTCAGAGCTGGAGGTAGAGGGTGGACAGCCATCACCTGGGCATGGCTCTGACAGCCATTGAAACAGTTAAAATCACATTGGGACCTAAGCTGTGTGTCATTTCAAATTTTAGAAGCCGAGCAGTTAAGGAAGGAAAAGTACTCAGAAATGAAGCAGCCGATGCCTTAGGAGAATATTAGAAATGAGATGTTCAAAGGTCAAGCGAATATAGTGTTCCCGTAAGGATAAAGCTGCTGCTTTGAGCAATGGACCTAAAAGAATAATAAAATGTTCCACAAATGAGTGAGATCATGTGATATTTTTCTTTATCTGACTGACTTATTTCGCTTAGCATAATGCTCTCCAGCTCCATCCATGCTGTTGCAAATGATAGTTCTTTCCTTTTTACAGCAGCGTAGTATTGCACTGT
>NW_006290032.1:1328463-1334831 GCF_000327345.1 Myotis davidii | reverse complement strand
GTGGGAGAAAGGGTGGTAATGTGGGGATAAGGACACATATATAATAACTTAATCAGTAAAAATTTTTTTAAAAAGAATAATAAAATAAAAATGAATACACAAAAAACCCAGATTTATCAACATGGAGACCATTGCTTATGTGAGGAGAATTATCTAAGGAACAGTAGGAGAGGCCCCACTTAGGAGGAGAAGAGAGGTTGAGAAGAGAGTAAGTGAGGGAAGAAGGGAGGCAATGCCTCTAGTGAGTTGTTTACTGAAAATGAGAGATAATGCAAAATAAAGCACAGTTAGCAAGCCACGCCGCCAAAGGGTGGACTCCGAGCCCAGAAAATATTTAAAAATAGGACTAGATCAAGATAATTGTCACGAATGTCATCAATTGGGGTGTAGAACAGAATGCGATGCCAAAACAATATTTATAAAGACAACAAATGGAACACAACTCAGCCTTCATAGAAGCCAGTCCAACCCTGTTACTCTGTGAAAAGCGTCTTTAGTTTCTTTCTTTCTTTTTTTTTACATATATTTTTATTGATTTCAGAGAGGAAGGGAGAGAGAGATAGAGATAGAAACATCAGTGATGAGAGAGACTCATGGATTGGCTGCCTCCTGCACTCCCCCTACTGGGGATCGAGCCCACAACCCAGGCATGTGCCCTGACCTGGAATCAAACAGTGACTTTCTGGTTCATGGGTTGATGCTCAGCCACTGAGTACACCGGCCAGGCTGGCACTGCATGCTTCTGCTATTGGAAAGTCACTTCCTATAAGAGAGCTAACACATTGATGGCATCAGTTTGGCTTTTATAATGCTGACTGAGTGTAATTCAGAATCATGTTTGATGTGAGATACCTCAACAGGCAGCATTTTCACTCTTCTCAGAGAAATTTTTTTTTACATATATTTTTATTGATTTCAGAGAGGAAGGGAGAGAGAGATAGAAGCATCCATGAGAGAGAATCATGGATCAGCTGCGTTTTGCACCCCCACACTGGGAAGTGAGCCTGCAACCGAGGCATGTGCCCTGACCAGGAATCGAACTTGGTTCCTGGTTCATAGGTTAATGCTCAACCACTGAGCCACACCAGCTGGGCATGTGCCCTGACTGGGAATTGAATCATGACCTCCCAGTTCATAGGTTTATGCTCAATCACTGAGCCACACTGGCTGGCATGGTCTCCACTTTCCACACTTGGGTGAGTTGCAGAAATATCGGAGACTGTATTGGAGTCTTATTTCTATCCCTGCGAGGAATTGGGTTGTTTTAATAAGGCACGGGGGAAGACGGTGGTTAGTGAAGACACAGGACTGGGGGGTGGAGTTTGCGATCTGCGTAGGTAACGTGTGTGGCCAGGATTGCACAGAGCCAGCAGGTATCATGCCGTCACGTGCTTAAAATACACACAAAAGGGCACAGTGACCGCTGAAGGTGCACTGTGAACATGGAAGGTGTGTGCCATTAACTCCAAATACAAAGCACAGAAACACACAACAAAGAAGCACAGTGGATATGCTGACACCAGACATACGAAGCGCTCACTCTGGAAAGGAAAACGTATGTCGGCATCCACCAGGCCCAGCTCAGGCCCGCGCACACACTCTCCCATCATCACACATCTCGGTAAGCGGTGCTAAGGGCATCGTTGGTAAAGCCAGAATACATGTCTCCATGTCTATCATCGTTCGCTTTACAAACCCGGTACAATGGGCCATAACCTTGAGTGTGTGAATAAGATTAAAAATAAAAAGATGAAAGGGACATCACCGATGCGGGGAAGGTGACGGCACACTCTTTATTTAAAATGAAAGTGCTTGCACATTTGTGGAGTCTTAGCCAGGTGAGTAAGGTTTTAAATTCTTCGTTTCTACTGCATGTCAAGTATATGTTAATGGGGACCCAAGGACAGACCATGATCGATCATTCCACCCCAGGGTGAAGCGTGTTGGCGCTGACATTACCATCCAACCACCTAGTTGGCTTGTCCTTGTTATACTCTGTTTATTCAGCCAGGGTAGTCCTTTAGGAAAGCGCAGGATTAGGAGGAAATTCAGTTGATCAATTTATAACGTTGATCCAGGCCACATAGTCCCTTCAGGTGGTGCCATAGGAAGGCACTGGCCTCTGAACAGAGATCCTTCGAACTGTTAGATCTTCCGTCTCTACCTTCCTCTAAGAAATGTGTCCACTGCTATTGAATTAAATGCATACCTTAAATTGTCACCAGCAGCATGATTATGAAAAGACTAGAGGTCTGGTGCATGAAAATTCATGCACTGGGGTGGTGGTGGATCCCTCAGTCCAGCCTGCACCCTCTCACAGCCCGGGAGCCCTCAGGGGATGTCCTACTGATGGTTTAGACCTGCTCCCCATGTAAGTCTGGCCTCCCTCTGTGGGAGGCAACTAGGCGGCCCATCATCACCCCTCCACTGCTGCTGGTTGCTGCCACCTCTCACCCCCCCATTGCCACCCCCCTCCCTCTGCCCTCTGGCAAGTGCCTTGGCTGGTCTAGAGCCACCTGCTCACAGGCCCTGCCCCCCAGTGACTGGTAGTTCCCCTGTTTGGTCATTTTGCATATTACACACTTTTATTATATAGGATATAAGTTATTGACTGGAAGTGCAGGTAACTATTTTAAAATACAGGGTGGGACAAAAGTAGGTTTACACTTGTGAGCACACGAAACACAGTTTATTCTTGTATTAGTATTTATTCACTAGAGGCCTGGTACACAGATTCATGCACATTGAAAGAAAAGTAATTAGGAGAAGTATATTTTTTAATATAGCTTTATTGATTTCAGAGAGAAAGGGAGAGGGAGAAATAGAAACATCAATGATGAGAGAGAATCATTGATAGGCTGCCTCCTGCTCAACCCCCTACTGGGGATCAAGCCTGCAACCCAGGCATGTGTTCTTGACCAGAATCGAATCTGGGACCCTTCAGTCCACAGGCCCAAGCTCTATCCACTGAGCCAAACCAGCTAGGGCAGAAGAAATATTTTAGAGTCCAGGGAGGGACTGCGGGAGGATGGACAGCCAGGGAGGGACTGTGGGAGGGCTCCAGGGTGTGTCCGGCCCATCTCACCCAGTCCAGATCGGCCAGACCCCAGCAGCAAGCTAACCTACTGGTCAGAGCGTCTGCCCCGAGGTGGTCAGTGCACATCATAGCAACTTGTCGAACAGTAGAACAGTCGAATGAACAGTGGGACACAGCATATTAAGCTTTTCTTGAATAGGGTTGTTGTATTATTTCTGTATGAACCACTGTTCTCCTACCTTTGCCCCACCCTGTAAATTCCACATGCCATCTCAAAGAACCGTGTGTTAGCCAGTTGTCCACAGTGTGAGCTGGCCGACCTTCCATGGGGAGAGCTCACATTGACATCAGCCGACTGTGCTCCTCCCGAAGATGAGAAATCCACGGGGCCAGGGGAACATGCCCACCCAGGCTACCCCCAACCCCTCCCAGCCATACTCCGGACACCCAGGCTCGAGTCTCCTGCCCTGATGGCCACAGTCCACCTCCATGACCTGCTGCCTGTTCTGTGTGTGGGACCCATGAGGGCAGTCAGTGTGTGCCAGGGACACGCGTGTCCTAGGTGCCAGACATGACTTGGATGGGGCCCATGTGAGGTGGGTGCAGAGTGTGGGTGTGTGCAGAGTTGTCCACACATGTGTGCCCATGGCCATGTGACGTGGATGGGACCAGGAGAGAAGAGAACTGAGGGCCGCTTCCCCATCTCGCCCTAATTGCTCCCCAAATAGTGGAAGCAAGTCTGTGTTTTATTCTGGAAAAAAAAGGGAATATTTATGCCGCAGCACCTGGCCGTGTAAGGCTGCCAGGAGCGATTCTTTTCCAGTTGCTGACTTTGTTAGCACACTAGAATACTGGATGCGTTTGACTGTGAGTGGGTTTTGCACTTTTCGCCTGCTAAGCGCAGTGAGCTAGCAGTTTTCTCCTTGCGCACAGATGGTCTGTTATTCTGTCTTGATCAGAATCAAAAGTCCCTGAAATGCCTTCGATTTCCTGTGAACCTCTTTTATTTCAGAGCGACTGTTAAATACGCCTCCACGTAGCCACCCACGGAAATCCCTTTGCATGTATCTGTGACAGGACCGATTCTCGCACAGGTGTAAACATGGTAATTTTTGTAGGCATTTAATAAACGATGTTTTTTAAGGAACGGGGTATCGTATCAATGAAAGGAAGACTCATCATGTCACCTACCGGAATTTTCTCATTTTAGGGAAAATCACGTCTCCCACAGCAGGGTTGCTTATGGGTCTGAGTCACCACACAAAACACATATTCAGTCTCTATTTCTAGTGACAACCACTTTGGGATGCAAAACATACACACAGAGCAAACTCATTTAGTCTTCATTAAAAAATGTCAACTCCAAAGGAAATGTATGGACATTATGTCAGCGGATACTTTCAAAGTTTCATCATTTCACTAACAAATTCACAGTGACCAACATGCCTCCATTTCTATCTTTTTTCTAATTAAGGGAAAATTCATGATTAAACATTTTACAAGGACATACGCTTAGTTAGAACAGACATAAGATACTTCTAAGATTTGAAGGATGAAAGTTAGTTTCTGGATTTGAAAAAATAAAGATGGGCAATCCCACCATGCTGGAAGAAATCCTTTTTTTTTAGCTGAACAAGGATGCCTGTGGGAGGAAAGCTAATGAAATAATTAATTTTATGGCATTGAGCTGTGACAGTGTTTAAAGAATGTAGGAGAGAGTGGAATATCTCAAGTGGGTGTCAATGCGTGTCAGCTGTGCGGCAGCCGTGTGTTGACATGTGTCAGCCGTGTAATCAGCCCCAGCGTGGATTGCCATTCCAGCGGATGAAAGCATCTTGCTGGGAAAATGAAGCTTTCCCGTCGGAATCTGTGTCCGTAGGGAGCACCCAGGCTCAGAGGAAGCCCTGCTTTCAGGATTCGAAACCCTGAATACACATTTCAGAAGCAGGTGCACAGTGATCGTTCCTGTGGTGGGCAGAGCCTCCACGTGCTCTGGTCAGAAACACGGGCATGGGCCAACGTGGAGGCAGCGCAGGCTCCAGCACCGCGGCCTCTTCACACGTGACCCTCCTAATCAGGACGCTCGGCGGGAGACCTCCCAAATCAGGGACAATCAGCGGCTCCTAATAACATTAGGGCAGTCCTTTGAGTGATCGGTAATTTCCTAATCAGCGCTGAAGACTTCTCTGCAGCGAGGAATGAAATCGTGCACTCCAACAAAAAGTAAAAAGAGCCCGGTCGGCGTGGCTCAGTGGTTTGAGCGGCAACCTATGAGCCAGGAGGTCATGGTTCGGTTCCCGGTCAGGGCACAGGCCCGGGTTGTGGGCTCCATCCCCAGTGTGGGGCATGCAGGAGGCAGCCGATCCATGATTCTCTCTCATCATTGACGTTTCTATCGCTCTCTCCCTCCCTCTCCCTTCCTCTCTGAAATTAATACAAAATTAAAAAAAATTTAAAAAAAGAAGGAAACAGCGTGAGGAGGGTCTCTGTTCACTCTGGGTTCCTCCCAGTCAAAGGCCGGTGGAGTGAGGCGCGCATCATGACCTCACTCCTGCCCTCCTCTCCGCTGCTCTCCGCCTTCTCTCAGGGCCCAACGATGTGCAGATACGTAAACTGAGGTGCTCACTGTCCCTCCATTTCCTAACAGACTATGAGATAAAGTGAGAAAAAAACAAAAGCAGGGAGTGCACAGGGCATCCCTGGGGATTTCAGCCCCTGGGGATTCGGGGAGAAGGGATGGTGGGAACACAGTGTGTGTGGACACAGCTCAGGGGGCTGCAGCTGGCATGGTACCCCTTCCTGGCTTTCAGCAAGCGGCCACCTAGAGTCCCTGAGCGAAAGGTGTGCCCATGAAGGGAAGGGCAGGCATCCACAGACAGCCCGCTTCACCCTCGGGGCCCGGGGTCCTATCCCTGCACGTCCCAGGCTGTTTACGTCCCAGTTCCTACCAGCTCAGTAACCCTCTCCTTCATCTCTAGGCTCCACGCACAGCTCATCTCACAGGGGAGTGTGCACCCGGACAGGTGGTCATGCACATGCATGCAGGACCCCACGTCTGCGTTTCCTTCAACTGCCCTCGGTCATATTCTTACCACGATGACAGCAGCTGCCTGTCTTTCATTCTGAGCCATGGTGAGGTCATGTCCCTCTATCACAGATGAGAAGACGAGGTGCAGCTAAACTACGTAACTCAACGCCATGCAGCCTCGGGAGGAATGGTAAAGCTGCTAGTCTGGGTCTGAGATGTTCTCTACATGACTGTGCGATTCTGCCTTCTGTTTTATTTTTTTAAATATATTTTATTGATTTTTTTACAGAAGGAAGGAGGGGG
>NW_006290032.1:1324222-1328064 GCF_000327345.1 Myotis davidii | reverse complement strand
GGTGTGGGGGGGGGGTGCCCACTCTGCTTTCTCCCACCTCCCTAAAATGTCGCCAGTGGATTTCATGTAACCCACATACGATCTCCTCTTTGGATTGGAGTGTATAAAATAAGGGGGGGGGGGCGACATTGCCATGCTTCAGATATCATCTCCCACCGTTGAGATTGTGCTTCTCACCGTGTGCGACGTTTCTGGACAGTTTAGCTGAAAGACACTCGCAGAAATTCTTCACAGGTTGGAACATTTCTTACGTTGTTGACAAATGCCACACACGCACACATGTGCGTGCACTTGGTTCACAGTTGCCGCCTGTGGGGCTCTTTCACGTTTGTCCATTTTCCTTCCTCTTTCTCATGGGGAGCAAGGAGGCAGCGAGTGAAATCACCAGTGAGTGTGTGATATGAGACTGAGGATTTCCTGTGGAAAGCGGGTGGGCGGAGGCTGGGAGGACACATCCATTCATCCAGTCATCCATCCACGGACGGAAATTAAAAGTTTAACAAACAAACAGTGATGGTGAGTAGTCACGACCTAGGCCGCTACCTTCCCTGACAAAGGGCAATCTTTTTTTTTTTTATAGTGTTTTTATTAATTTCAAAGATGGAGAGAGAGAGAGAGAGAGAGATCAATGATGAAAGATAATCATTGATACACTGCCTCCTGCACACCCCCTACTGGGAGGTGGGGGGGGGATCGCGGGGGATCCAGCCCGCAACCAAGGTACATGCCCTTGACCGGAATCGAACCCGGGACCCTTCAGTCCACAGGCCGTCACTCTATCCACTGAGCCAAACCAGTTAAGGCTGCCTTCTGTTTTATTTAACCAGTGAACACACTGGTTAGAGACCCTCATTACAGTGACTGGGGAATTCTGAGTTTTTGAGCCGAAGGTGTGTTTTGCCCTCACGGTGGACACGTCAGTAGCGCTGAGCAGTATTCCCATCCCCGGCCCCCAAGACTCTCTCTAGAATGTTGTCTGCCATCACTCAGCCTTCCTCCTGGTCTTCTGGCTCCTCCTCACCTTCCTGCTCCAGGTCCTCCTTGGCTGTTGCCTCTTGAGAGTCGTCCCTCTTCACCGAGGCTCTGTCCTTGATCTCTTTCATTCTTCCTTGGCATTTGCTTCCGGCTGTGCTCGCCCGGTTTACGACTTCCTCCACCATTTGTAAGCAGTTGCCTCCACAGGCAGATCTCTAGTCCACGTACCACTCCTTGTTGAAGGCGTTTCTAGCTCCTCGCAGAGGTAGTAGCCCTGTGCCCCACAGGAATCTCCAATTCAATACGTCCACATCGTTACACACTATTCACTCTCTGCACTAACGGCAATTCAGTCAACCTCGTCTTCCACGGTATAAGCCCCAGAGTTATTTTTCATGGCCCGGTGTCCCTCCTCCTCACCAGCTCACTGGTCACAGTTACGGGGTGAAGTCTTACTCCAAAAGGCATGTTGGAGTCCTGACCCCTCTGACCTCTTCACATGACCCTCTCCGGAAACAGGAGGGTTTGCAAATACAGTTACGATGAGGTGTTAGCTGAGTAGCGTGGGGCCAAGTCCTGTGTGACCGCTGTGCTGGTCGGAAGAGGAGGAGAGACTGGGGCACAGAGGCAACGCTGCCACGTGAGTATGGAGACGATGAATGTAGTTACGGGGCTGCAAGCCCAGGGCAGCCAGGACGCCAGCAGATGCATAAAGACCCAGAAACGACTCCTCCCCAGACTTCTCAGGGGGGGAACAGCACTGCTGGCACCTTCACTGCGGACTTCCAGCTTCCAGGACATTACACAAGTTCTGTCGCTTTAGCCCGCCCCGTCTGTGCTCTCTTTAGGGCAACCTTGGAATCCAACAGCCTCTATCGCTTGACTCTGGCTTTTTCCTGCCTATTTTCTTTCTCTCTCTTCAAATCAAGGTTTTTGTTTTGTTTTGTTTTGCTTTCTCTCAACTATTTCTAAGACTTCCCTTAATATATCTCTCCCTTCATCCTCAAACAATGGCCAGATTGATCGTCTAAACACACACTCCAATTCTGCCACTGCCCTGAGGAAGCGTTCGCTGGCTTCTCATTGCACACAGGAGGACAAATTTCAAGTTTCTTTCTCTTTTTTAAATATATATTTTAATTGATCTCAGAGAGGAAAGGAGAGGGAGATATGGAAACATCAATGATGAGAGAGAATCATTGATGGGCTGCCTCCTGCACACCCCACACTGGGGATCGAGCCCACAACCCGGGCCTGTGCCCTGATAGGGAATCGAGCCATGACCTCCTGGTTCATAGGCTGATGCTCAACCACCGAGCCACACTGACCGGGTCAAATATTAAGTTTCTAAATGGGGCTGACAGCCCCCCACTCCTACGGGCCAGCCTCCTGGGTCACCTCCCAGCCCTGTGTTAGGAACTCCATGGACACTAAACTGTTTCCTGTTTCTTGGCTCTTCCTGTCTCTCCTCACTCCAGGAAAGAATGATGCACCTCTCGTTTCTAAGGCAACCGCCCCTCCTCCACCTGGACCCCTTTCCTCTCCTCAACACTTCATCTCTCAAGACTCAGCTGAAAGGGATTTAGTTGGTGAGCAGATCCTAACTCCCCAGCGAGGTTAGGAGCCCTGGCACAGGCTCCCGGAGTCAGGGCTGCCTTCATCTCTCATTGTCATTCCTTCTAGAAGTGCCTTTCCTGCTAGACTAGGAGCCTGGGAGGGAGCATGGCTCCTGACCCCCAGGAGGCCCTGGGGGCATCTGAGAGGCCCTGGAGGTCATCCCATCAGGTCTGGGCACTCTAGCCCGCCCACACGGTATCGCCAGGACTGTTATGCTGCGAGCGAACGCCAGTTATTTCAAAATGCACACATCATCCCCGGGTGTGCATGTTTTATGAGAGCTGTGTTTGTGATCAACCTCACCTAAATGTTTAGTATATCAATGGCCGTGTTTTAACAAAGTGAAAAAACACACAATGTTCTTGTAAACCATTCTAGGTCAAGACGTAAAAAGAGCGTATGGTTTTATACGTGCATAATAATGTCTGTTATCATGTATCTGTTACTGTTGTCTGAGGTCACTTCAACTGGAGAAGTTCTGGAAACTATTTTTTTCCTCTAATTTTTTTTTAAAATGTGAAATAACAGGTTTCTTGGAATAATAAAATAGGGAGCATGTAATTGGAGTAAAATAGTAATGGCAGCATTTACTATGTTGCATGACCAATTTTGAAACCCAGACTGTGTTGTTATGTTTAGAATTTACTTTAGGAAAATAACTGCATATGAAACAGGTAACATGGTGTATTGTTTTGGTAAAAAAAAAAGTTTTTATTAATTTCAGAGAGGAAGGAAGAGGAAGAGAGAGGTAGAAACATCAATGATGAGAGAGAATCATTGATCGGCTGCCTCCTGCATGCCCCTGACTGGGGATCGAGCCAGCAACTCAGGCACGTGCCCTTGATCGGAATCGAACCTGGGATCCCTCAGTCCACAGGCCGATGCTCTATCCACTGAGCCAAACCAGCTAGGACAGCTTTGGGTAAAATTCAGCTAACCTGTCATCAAGATTCAGGCCAAAGAGAAAAAAGAAAGTTAGTTGTTACGTTATTCACTGAATGGAATCTCCATGACGGAGCCATTCTGAAGGATTACCATGCTTCAGATAGGACCCCCCAAATGTAGCTAACATATTGAATACATTCCGATGCATCCCTTCTATTACACCTTTTCTGCATGCCATAGAAGCCACTGCGTCTACTTCCTTACAGGAAAAAGGGCTCATTTCTCCTTTTCAGGCAGCGATGCTGCTCAGCTTGCTCCGGACGGAGTCTTGCCGCTGCCTCACGGCGATGTGGGGTGAGGGTGCT
>NW_006290032.1:1318756-1323743 GCF_000327345.1 Myotis davidii | reverse complement strand
TTTTTTAAAAAAAATATGTTTTTATTGATGTCAGAGAGGAAGGGAGAGGGAGAGAGAGAGAAACATCCATGATGAGAGAGAATCATGGATCAGCTGCCTCCTGCATGCCCCGCACTGGGGATGGAGCCTATAACCCGGGCATGTGCCCTGACAGGGAATCGAACTGTGGTGTCCTGTTCATAGGTGAACGCTCCATCACTGAGTCATATTGGTTGGAGCAGAACTTCATTTCTTTTTTCTTTTTTTAAAAATATACTTTTATTGATTTCAGAGAGGAAAGGAGAGGGAGGGAGAGATAGAAACATCAATGATGAGAGAAAATCATTTATTGGCTGCCTCCTGCACGCCCCACACTGGCGGCTGGTGGGGAAGCAAGCCCGCAACCCCAGGATGTGCCCCTGGCAGGAACCGAACCTGGGACCCTTTAGTCTGCAGGCCGACGCTCTATCCACTGAGCCAAACCACCTAGGGAAGAACTTCATCTCTTAACCACAGAAGTTGTCACTGGGAACTAGAATCACTTTTTAAATGACTTTAACGTGTAATCACCTACAAAACCAGGTCATCACAGGACAGTACTGTGCAGAGCCAGCCTAGTCTTCTTGCAAACACACCGTCACGGGAAGTGCTCCACGGAGAAAGTTTGAAATGCCAGGGTTTTCGAGTCAGCGTCATACAATCTAACTCAGCAGCTTGCTATTTTAAGCATCAGTCTCCGAAGAGGACATGTCTCCTGGACATGTTAAAGTCCAGGTCACAAAGCTTGGAGTAAATGAGACAAAGAGAGACAAGTGACAGAAACAGTGTCCCCGACGTGACGTCTATGTTTCCTGCTCCACGTTCATGTGAAAACCTGTGACTCAGCCCGGCCTCTGCTTCCCGGGCGTGGAGGCTGGTCCTTGGGCAGAGTTCCCCTGAGCCCCGCCCCCCTGCCATCTGTGTCCTCGTCCCCAGAGCCACCTGGGCAAATGCAAGAGGACAGAGCCGATAAGCCAGGTATCTCTACATGACCCTCCTTTTCCCGTTTAATGAATATTATGTTCTCACCTGGCCGGCATGGCTCACTGGATGAATATCAACCTGTAAACCAGGAGGTCAGTATTCAATTCCAGGTCATGTCCAGGTTGCAGACTCAATCCTCCGTGCAGGGCGTGCAGGAGGCAGCCGATCAACCATTATCTCTCATCATCTATGTTTCTAACTCTCTCTCCCTCTTCCTTACTCTCTGAAATCAATAAAAATGTATTAAAAAATTGTTAAATCGTGTTCTTGAACAATTGGAAACTTTGAAATATACTGCATGCTAATAATAATGAAATGGCTAGGTAAATTGTGGCTCTTCCATACACTTGTATATTCTATAGCCAGCTAAAATTGTGTTAATGATTATGTTAAAATACTTATAAGTCTAGGTGACAAAGGATTTTCATATACATAAAACTAGAACTAGATTTCACATACAACATGTATGTAATCTATGTGAACAATACTTTCAGATATGTAAAAATATCATTAAAAACACAGAAAAAAGAGAAGTAATACATATAACTTGTTTATGAGTAAAAGCATAAAATAAAGTCCCTGTGGAAAATAGGTTGCTTTTTAAAGTCATATTATCTTACTAATAGAGATCACTTGAATAAATGAAAAAAAGCATTCAAGGACAATTGCTTTGATACATGTGCTGCCAACATAAGAATGATTTTAACCTTTGGAGTGCCAACCAATATCCTAGGAACTATGCTAAAATTGCCGAGGCATTTTTTGCTGATTTTACAGCAGTTTAGGGAAAAAAAATTATGAATCTCAAGTAAATGAAGCTACATATTCAATATCTTCCATAACATTGTCATCTTCACAGCAAGAATTGACATATTTAGCAATATCATTATCACTAACTAGAGGCCTGATGCACGAAATTCGTGCAAGAGTAGGCCTTTTTTCCCCGGCTGCCGGCACCGGCTTCCCTCTGACACCTGGGGCCCGGGCTTCCCTTTGGCCATTGGCAGGCACTGGCTTTGTATGAAAGGTCATCTGGAAGGACGTCCAGCCTAATTAGCATATTATACTTTTATTATTATAGATAAAAGCAGACTTAGAACTGGACACTGCAGGTGGAGCGCCATAGCGCTCCCAGCACTTTTGGCGAAAGACAGGAGGAGCATGATGGCGCTCCCGGCACTCTAGGGGTTAAGTAACACTTTCTTCAAACCTTCCTTCCCTCTCTTGAGACACAGGCTCATATAGACCTGAGTTTGCCCTCAGTATTGAGCATGGGTGGGACTTCCGATAAAGGGGGCGGGTGAATTATCATTTTGGGGTGCACTGGCTCAGAAAGGTGGCATCAGTAGGTGGGGTGCTGCCCTAAGCAGCTGGTATGCTGTTCGTTAGATGGGCTGAGAAATACAGCCATCTGCTCCCACAAGCACCGCACCCGCCCAGCTTTTACAGTTGACTTTCAGAGGCTCCTGGGAGGCAGGGCCTGGCATGTTTGGGGAGTTAGGAGCTTCCAGCTTAGCCTGAACACCTCTGCAGTCATGATTATCAATATCCGACCTTGAATTGCAGGTTAAAGTCTCAAAGATTTTTAAAAAATGAAGAAGAAGCAGTTCTGGGAAGAAATTAAAACAAAACAAAACACGGAATTGTAAGTGATGTGATGCACATGGATTTGGAAGATTGACATACCAGACATTCAAGCAATGAAACCCTCTGGCTCCCCAAGATGAGCCCCTGCTCTTCCATTGTCGCCCGTGGTGTGCGGTTAGGGGTCCTGCTCACCCTTCTTTCCCAATCATAACGGTGGGTCATTGAGGTCATTTCCAGTCACCCAGGGCCCTCAGGGCTGCAGGAAGGAGCATCCCTCTCCAGTCGCTGGGCCACTCACCCTGAGGCCCGTCCTCTGAGGCCTGAACCCAAGGAGTCAAACACCAGGCAGATGGCTCTGACTTCCTGGGAAGTCCCGCCCCGGCCTCTGCCCATGGCCTGGTACTGCCACTCAAACCTTCTCCACTGCACCTGATCCGGCACCTCTGTCTCCACCATCCACTCCAGGACGCCCTTATGCAGTCGGCGCCCTCCTGCATGGCTGTGCTGGGAGAAGTGCCTGAGGAGCCACAGAAACCCACAGGACCTGCTGAGTTAAAGACAGCGTGTCGGTGCTGGAGGGGTGAGCGTGTAAAGAGCTAAGAGCTAAGGGATCACCACAGAACCGTCACCTGGTAACAGGATAGAATGCCAGTCGGTTCCACCCTCATCGATACTGCCTTTCCCTCTCCTGACACCGAGGCCCTTTCTGCAGCCAAGTGCCCACAGCCCCCATGCCCTGGCTTCGCCGGTTCCTGCTACTCCTGGCAGTGCCCGTCTTGTTCCAGCTCGAGGCCATGGTCTACGGTTCTAATTCTCCCAGATTTAACTGGACTGTGAAGACCAAAGGCATTTTCAAAAATGCTGAAAAAAAGGAAAGCCGCTGTCACCCTGGCTCACTGAGCAAAGTCGCAGAGACTGAACATGAACAGCCTTTTCCTCAAGGCTCAGGTGGTGGTAAGTACACAAAGGGGGACATGTCCCACTGCCTTCCAGGAACATCAACCTGATGCCACAAATTGAGTTTTTACAAAGTCCAGAGAGAGAAAACCCCAGAGAAGCCAGGAATTAAAGCAAGATGCGTGGAATGAGTGCAAGAAGGGGAGTTGTGGGCATTTAAGAGGGTGAGCCAGACCTGGTGGCTGAGGGAACACGGGGAGAGAAGGGGAGAGAGTGTCTTATTGACCCTGAGAGCACCTGAGAGGGGGCGAGCCATGCCATGTAGACGGGATAACGTGCTGCAGATGCGGTTCCGCGATGCTGGATTCGGTGAGATTTCTTGTGTTCACACTGACCTGAAAGGCCGGCCAGAAACTCAGTGGCCAAGTCTGGGCTGAAGCCGCCCTTCGGAAGCACGAATCCTGGCACGGGCAGCATCGCTGTGGGCCCTGAGGGAGGACATGCCAGGAAGAGGTGGCCGTAGCGAGCTCCACGGGCCTGGGAGGGGCTAGGGAAGAAGAAAGTGAAGATCTTAAGTACACACACTTTTCAGGCTGTCTGGTGAGGGGGAGAGAAAGGAGGAGAAGTGGAAGCAGAAATATATGGTTAATGGGAAAGGATATAGAGAAGTTACTGATTTTGCAAATTTCATATTTCTACGCCCCCGATGGCTCATAGATTTTACTTTTACTGAAAATCTCTTTTATTGCTGAGGGTCTAATTCACCAATTACTCACGGCAGCTTTGCGTCTTCCCATGCTCTGTCTCGGCGCCTCAGGATTTGTGACCACAATATCTTAGTTTCAGCCACTTTCCCCAAATGCTTCTTACTAGTGGGTGTGCCGACTGAGACCCCTGTGGGCGAGATTAGCTTCAGACTCTCGTCTTCTCTCCATGGCCTTTTCATTACTGCCTCGTGTCATCAGCGCCCGGTAAGCACAGGTTAACTACGCCAGCTCTGCTTCCCATCCACTCAGCCATCCTCTCATCCAGCGGAAGTCCATGAGGCGACTCAACTGAAGCCGTTTTCCTTACCTCGGTGGTTACTAATCAAACTCATTTAAGCACCTTTCTAAAAAATATATTTTTATTGATTTCAGAGAGGAAGGGAGAGAGAGAGAGATAGAAACATCAATGATGAGAGAGAATCATTGATCTGCTGCCTCCTGCACGCCCCCTACTGGGCTTCGAGCCTGAAACCCAGGCATGTACCCTTGATCTGAATCAAACCAGGACCATTCAGTCCACAGGCCAACACTCTATCCATTGAGCCAAACCAGTAAGGGCCAAATCAGTTTCATTTAGAAAAAGTACCCCATATGGCTGTCCATCAACTGTGTGCAGAAGAGAAATCATTATTATAGACTGTTCCCATAATAATGATAACTCCTTTAAAAATTCGGTTAGTTATGACAAGTGAAAGATGAGATTTGGATATAGAATTCATAGTAAATGTATTTCC
>NW_006290032.1:1296753-1318635 GCF_000327345.1 Myotis davidii | reverse complement strand
TAAATTAAACTCTGATTGATGCCACAGTCTTAAAATGGCCCTTCAAATTATAAGGGGTTTTTATATGTCATGTATTCCATGTAGCTTTACTGTGTTGGTTTCCTTTATTTATATTTTGTCTAACCTACCATAAGGGTTTACCTGTGAGTCCTATGATTAAAATAGGACCATCCCCAAAACAACAAGAAAGCCCACTGCATGGGAGTATATATTTGCTAATGATATTTCAGAAAAGGGTTTAATCTCCAACATTTACAGAGAACTCATACAACTTAACAAAAGGAAGATAAACAATCCAATCAAAAAATGGGCAAAGGACCTGAATAGACACTTTTTGAAAGAGGACATACAGAAGGCCCAGAGACATATGAAAACATGCTCAAAGCCACTAATAATCCGAGAGATGCAAATCAAAACAACAATCTCACACCTGTCAGAATGGCTATCATCAACAAATCAACAAACAACAAGTGATGGCAAGGATTCGGAGAAAAAGGAATCCTAGTGCACTGCTGGTGGGAATGCAGACTGGTACAGCCACTGTGGAAGACAGTATGGAGTTTCCTCAAAAAGTTAAAAATCGAACCCCCATTGACACGGTAATCAAACTTCCAGAAACATGGATCAGAAAGGATATATGCACCCCTATGTTCATAGCAGCACAATTTACCATAGCTAAGATTTGGACACAGCCTAAGTGCCCATCAGCAGATGAGTGGATTAGAAAACTGTGGTACATCTACACAATGGAATACTATGCAGCTATAAAAAAGAAGGAACTTTTACAATTTGCAGCAGCAGAATAGATCCAGAGACAAATGGCAGGGGAAGAGGTTGGGCGTGGGGGTGGGGGAGGATTAGAGAGCAGCCAAAGGCCTTGTATGCATGCATATTAGCATAACCGATGGACACAGACACTGGTGCAGTGCGTCTTTCCTGGGGTGGGAAAGGCTTGGGGGCAGGGGGAGGCGGTCAAGCGGGGGACAAAGGAGACATATGTAAAACTTTAGACAATAAGTAAGTTAAAAATAAAATAAAATAGAATCATCCCCACATTATCTTTTTTACTTCATCACCAATATGCTTTAATCTTTCGCAATGATCTAACTTTCACCCCTCTGACTATGACGCATTATTTGTATACATATTTGTGAAATATTAGCAGTTTTATCATTGCAGAGCCTGTGTTGTGTCAGGTGCTCACTTTTGCCCCGCCCCCCCAGGGTTATGTGCTCATTAGGAGAGCTGCTAAGTGATGAGGAACTAGAGCACAGAATGGCCGCACACCCAGTGGGTTAACTTAGGTCGCCCTGGTGAGAGGGCCTGTTGTAAATGCAATGCCAAGACTGACGCATTTATATAACCAGCGACTCCTCCTGAAATCACGTGATAGAGGACTCAGTGAAATCCTGCTCATAAGTCAGCACATATACGATTAAGCATTTAGGTACCACAAAGACGAAAATACTGTGGTGATCCCTGCAGCCAGTTATAATGTAATAACTAAACAGTTTAATACTTATGTGAGGCTAATAAAATTCCCTGACAAATTAACTTCCTAAAGTGACCTCTTTTAATAAGTATTTAATATCAAACTTATTCTAAATAATTTTGGAGTGTGTTCTGCTAACACCAGAGCACACGCTTATTCTGCCTGCCAGTAATTGAATAGGGATTAGGCCACATGTGTGAGTCACTTGGTCAGGCGCTGGAGCTGGGATACAGTGAGCTGAGCTCATCCAATCTGGAGCCTGAAGGTCATCTTGAAGGTCATTCCCACATGAGACAGGCTAAGACATGGGAAAGGACAGCCTGACTAGGAACTTAATTAATCAAGTAAGATAGAAATCTTAACTCTTCAGAGGCTCAACAGAGCATAGTAGACACAGCTGTGCACCTGGGATGCCGGGATCTGTAGGAACTCAAATCTGTGCAGAGAATTGTGGCGCTACATTGAGCACCGAAGCTCACGCAGTAGGTCTACTGATGTCATACACACACGTTTGTGTCTGCACTTTTCTGAACGGAGGGAAACTTCCCTTTATTTTCAAGAGATGTCAGGATGGATGGTTCCTCTTGGGACCTGGGGAAGCTCCCAGGAAGACTGGCTGGGACCTCAGGGGTGAGTGAATGAGAGTCCTACCTGAGAGGTAGGACTGAGTGTGTGGTCCCAGCTGCTGTGGTCTTGCAGGGCCCTCACAGCGGGTCGGTGTTGGGCTTTGCCACAGGTGCAGTGACAGCGGAATGACGCACTGGTCAGGGGCCATCGCTCTGCTGCTGTGTGTTTTGGTTGGGAATTGAGTCTCAACTTGCTGACATTTCAGTGTTAAGATCCGCAAAGTTACTGAAGGAAACACTCTATCACTTCACAGATTCATTTCCATCCGGTGGAGTAGCTACACTGAGGAGATCATCTACAAGCCACATTGGGGGGAACATCTATATCCAAACTGGTGAGATTCCCTCAGAGCCACTGTGCCATAAACATGTCAAGGAAATTATAAAAACATACAGTTCACCATA
Organism: Myotis davidii; assembly: GCF_000327345.1. Taxonomy (NCBI): domain Eukaryota; kingdom Metazoa; phylum Chordata; class Mammalia; order Chiroptera; family Vespertilionidae; genus Myotis; species Myotis davidii. The sequence continues at coordinate 1,316,112 of NW_006290032.1, read as the reverse complement.
GAAACTGTCCGTGGAGAGGAATACATGCCTGCTAAAACGGACGAGAGCTTTCAGAAGCTATTTGAATGCTCTTTCATAGACTACTTTAGCACATCTTCAGCAGTTTGCATATGGTAATTCATTTCTGAAGAAAAATCGTTTTGACTTAAATGGTCAGCCTTTTGGAGTGAGAGTCTGCATCTGGATTATATATTTATCTATAAAGATGGGAAGTTAGCATTTGGATATCCCAGATGCATGGAAAACAAACTTTTTTTTTTAAGGAAAACACTAGATGTAAAAGAACTATGACTTATCCTACATAATAAAGAGCTAATATGCTAATTAGATTGAACAGCAGAACAACCATGACCTGATGACCTTCTGGTCGAAGCCTGGGCTGTGAGCGCTGAGCCCCTTGCATAAATTTCGTGCATCAGGCCTCAAGTACAGGAATAAAAAGAAGAAATGAAAAATGAAAAACAAAAAACAAAAACAACAACAAAAACTGTGACTCTTTGTGAGTGCCAGGGAGCCTCAGGAGAAGCACTGGGGATGGACGGAAGTGCACAGTCTGGGTACATTGCACGCTGGGTCTCAGGAAAGCCTGGGTCTCAGGTGTGGATTAGGTGGAGGGTCAGTAGCTATTGCCCATCGTAAGGGACACAGGCTGAGGACAGACTGTGAGCCCCAGGACAGTGGCTTCATTAAACTGAGAGGGCCTCATGGAAGGGATGGAGAGACACTCCATCTGCTGGGTAGAACTCTTTATTGTGTGTGTTTTTTGGAGACTGCAACTTCCTATAACTATTACTGTCAAATACACAACACATTTGGACATAAGAGAGATTTTATTAAAAAACGACTAGATAAGATCTGAGTATAAGATCCAGGAATGTCTCAGAGAACAGGGAATCAGAACAGGGTTGGTAGGAAGTGCATGGTGGAGCAGGCTAAGTAATGGAAGGAGCAGATGGCATGCTGGGCACGGTCCAATGGGAATCTGCCCTGTTCTTGGGATGAGCCTGCAAGGAGGACCTTATGCACCTGAGCCCAGGGGTGAACTTAGGGTCAGCAGCCCATGAGGAGGAAAAAGCCTGACAAAGGTTAGGTCAAGTCATGTCAGAAGGTAAGGAATGGGGGCATGTGAGCATGTGGTCATCACACACAGATGATGGGTAGAAGGATGGATGGATGGGTGGATGGGTGGGTGGATGGATGGATGGAGGGAGGGAGGGATGGATGGAAGGAAGGATGGATGGATAAATGGACGGAAGGAAAGAAGGAAGGAAGGAAGGAAGGAAGGAAGGAAGGAAGGAAGGAAGGATTGGATGGATGAAGAGAGGGAAGGAGGGAGGGATGGATGGATGGATGATATATAGAGAAATGAAAATAGAAAACAAATTAATCTAACAGCATCTAGATAATAAACTTAGGTCTATTTGACCACAGGTAATGTTACAAATAAATTCTTATGCCCTGACTTGTTTTGTTCAGTGGTTAGAGCATCAGCTCTCAGACTGAAGGGTCCTGGGTCTATTCAGGTCAAGGGTGCGTACGTCCATTGCAGGCTTCATCCCTGGCCTTAGTCAGGGTTTGTGTGGGATGCAACCAATGGGTGTGTCTCTCTCACATGGATGTTTCTCTCTCTCTGTCTTCCCCCCGTCCCTTTCCATTCTCTCTCTAAAAAACAAACAAACAAATAAATTCTTATGACCCTGCCGAAGACTACTACCTTTTCTGGGCCTCAGGTCCCCGAGTGGTATCATGAAGGCATACACGCTGATGGTCTCTGGGCCTACATAGGCCCAACACTCTGTGATTCTCTGAATCCATGTATGAGTATGCTGGGAGAGACACCCTAGAATTCAGACAGCTCAGTCAGGAGAGGGGTGTGCAGTGGGGGGCATGGAAGTAGGGTGATGAGCAAGGCGTGGAGCTGGGCCCTGACGCTGTCCTGGTGGGCTCTGCACGGAGGTTTTCACAGAATCCCTTTGCTCTGAAATAAGGTGATTTTTCCCTCTTTTACTCTTCAAAGGTGGAGAAAAATGCCAGAAGAAAATAAAATGGAAGCCAAATAATATAACCAGTAACTAGAATAAATAGTAAATATTGGAACAGAGCTTTGGAAAAGCAATTTTTTTTAGCCATTCTGCAGAGAAAGAAATGTTGCTGCAGCCCCATTGGAAAGCACCCTAGATGCTGAACGAATTACTCCACGTTCCCAGGAGAAATCACATCAGATAGCACATGTCTGTGTTCCTGAGTCATTGGGGTCTGACCAGGTGAATGCAAGAGCGTGAGCATTCATCCTGTCATTATACGGAAGAGGGAAGGAGTGAGTAAATCGGGTAAGATGGTTTTGGAGCTCCTCTGAGCACCCTGTCTTATTAATCCTGCCAGTGTCCTCATCTACCCGCCCGCCGCCCCCCCTGAGTGCTCTGATATTCCAATGAACTGTGCTGGAGGCTGGGGACAAGTGTGGGCGGGAGCCTGCCACTGGGCCGGTTCAGGGCACCTGGTGACCACGCCGGGCGGAGGTGCCTGCTGGGAATAATGATTGCTTACCATTCAGTTTTTGGAGAATCAAATTATGCCCCTTCCATATACAGGAAGCCTTCCCAGCAGCACCTTGCAGCGCATACGATGTTTACTTCCCCCGTTGGAAGTAAACCGTTTGCAGCCAGGGCACCATCTGCTTCCCGTCTGGTTGGTGATGGATTGCGGGGCCCTGCAGCCCCTCCAGCCCGTGGCCATTGTTTGCATGGCGTTTGATCACCATCCAGCTTTGCATGTCCTGCTCCCACTGCCCACCCCGCCCCTCAGAAGCTCAGAATGGCTTTCATCACCGTGGGTGAGGGCAAGGAGGCGGCCTGCAATCTGTCCAGCCAGCAGGGGAGTCCTGCATGCGGTGCCGGTGCCAGGCCCTGGCTCGGGGCCCTGAGGGGCCGTGTCCTCCTGCCCAAGGGTGCCATCCTGCCCTGATCTGTCCTGGGCGTGAGGCCTGAGGGCGAGGCCGTGGGGGCCGCTCTGGCTGGTACCCCAGCGCCAGCAGCAGGGCACGCTGTAAAGATTTAAGGATGGGATGGAGGCGCAGTGGGAGGTGAGGTGGATTGATTTTAGCATATTGGTGAGCGCTGGCTTGGGGCGAGGAATAAACCCTCACTCCTCCAGGCTGAGGTTATTACTGTTCATTTGTTCTTATTGATTAGCTGTCAGTGATAAGATCTTGCCTCTCAAAACGAGACAGGTGCCGGTGGCCGCGTTTCCTGTCTGAGAAGCTTTTCTGGAAGCAGTTGATGAAGGGAGCGAAAGCAAGGGCTCCTGCCCTGTTGGAAATAGCCCTTAGATATTAAATGGTGGAATATTAGAATTTTACTGACTCAGTTGGATGCCTCTGAGATAATAATGACACATGCTTTCCAGGGGTCACCTGCTCATTTTTAGAGCTTGGAAGTGTACAATATATATGTTAAAGGAAATAGATTATGAGGCATATTTGTAAAACCTCCCTTAGGGAAGGAAGAACAGGGCATGAATGCGTTTGTTAGCAGGTCATTTTCACCCGCCGCTCAGCCAACAAGCGGAACAAAGATAAGCAACCCCAGTGGCAGAGGAGGAAGCTGGGCAATTGTCCTGTCTTCTTTTTCTTTGTCTTTAATCCTCACCCTACTGTGTACACTTACTGCTTTTTGGAGAGAAGGGAAAGGAGAGACAGAGAGAGCAAGAGAGCCAGAGAGGAGTGGGGAGGGAGGAGAGAGAGAGGAACAACGATGTGAGAGAGAAACATCGATCCATTGAGTCCCACATGCCCTGCACCAGGGTTCCAACCCTAAACTACATTGGAAACTCAATTTCTTTTCAATGGCAGAGTTAGCTATCTTTTTTTTAGGGAAAAAACACACAACACACTTAAAATTCATTTTCCTATCATTGCAAACAGAGATGACTGGTAATATATATTTTTTAAATATATCTTTATTGATTTCAAAGAGGAAGGGAGAGGGATAGAGTTAGAAGCATCAATGAGAGAGAAACACCAATCAGCTGCCTCCTGCACAGGAGGTACATGCTCTTGACTGGAATCAAACCTGGAACCTCAGCTGGTAGGGGATCAAACCTGCAACCCAGGTGCATGCCCTTGACTGGGAATCAAACCTGCAACCCTTCTGTTTGTGGGCTGACGCTCTAACCATATAGGACACTGGCCAGGGCACTCTGCCTTCTTTACAAGAGCAGGGACACACGTAATGAGGACATGCAGTGACGCGCTTGTGGGCACCGTGATCCCCTTTAAGTTCAGACCAAGCACAGACCTCAGTCTCTTTGCTGCGGGACTCAGTGTTGGCTGCAGCCTGTATAAGTCTCTGCATGTGCGCTGTGGCCCTGCTGATGGCCCAGTGGTCACCGGACGCCCATCAGTGTGGAGTGATGTCACTGTGCTCTGAGGTGCAGACGGCAGAGGTGGATGGGGTGCTCTCCATGGCACAGACCTGTAAGTGGGTGAAGCAGGTGGGACCAGGAGAATGGCAAACATCAGCAGAAATGGCCAAAGCCTGCTTTTTCAATATATATACACTAGAGGTTCAATGCACAAAATTCGTGCAAGAGTGGGCCTTCCTTCCCCAAGCTGCTGGCACTGGCTCCCCTCTGGCATCCGGGACCTGGGCTTCCCTCACAGCCCCTGCTTGGTCCAGAAGGTCATCCAGAAGGATGTCCAGTCTAATTAGCATATTACACTTTATCTAGACAGATAGATATAAATGAATTTGTTTAATTTTGGAGAGGAAGGGAGAGGGAGAGAGAGATAGAAACACTGATGATAAGAGAGAATCATAGATCATCTGCCTCCTGCCTGCCCTACACTGGGGATAGAGCCCTCAACCTGGGCGTGTGCCCTGACCTGGAATTGAACCGTGACCTCCTGGTTCATAGGTTGACAATCAACCACTGAGCCACACCGGCCAGACAAAAGCCATTTTTTTTGTCCTAGCAGAACTTCCAAAAGAAATAAGGATAAAATATCTTTTGAGGCAGCTGATTAAAACTGGATAAAAAAACAAACAAACATTGGGAAATAAAATAATGCTTTATTTGTGAAATTAAATGAATGGACTTGAATCTCTAGTCCCTTCACCAGAAGTCTTACTTCATAACCACCCAGGAAGGCAGTGATGACAGTTTTAAAGTAAATGCATTGCCTCCCTGAGCCCCCCAGTGACACAGGACACTGCACAGTGGCCTTACCTCCAGCACGGAGCACAGGACCCCTGTCCTTGATCACGTTCGCTTCTGTTCTCAGAAACGAACAGGCTGGATTTCTCTCTTCCGTTCCCATCAGGGAAGATGAGCTTCTGTTGTCTCCTTTCGGCCAAGTTCACTTGCAATAAAAGGAAGCTGGGAAACTAGGTCCCATAGCTCAGAAGTCACCCGTTCAATGAGAGTCCACTTGTCCCCACAGACCATGAGCCAATATTTCTGAGGATGTTTCTGTGGCCACTGCCACACACGCTGGGGCTCCAGATGCCCCAAAATGGAAAAGCAGGGGCCAGACATGAGTACAAACTTCACCCTGAAGGCATCATGGGAGCCAGAGTCTAATTAAAGTGTGAAAGCTGGGTAGGCACATTCATGTGTTATAGAGACTCGCATCTGTGTGTTTTTAATGTGTGTTTAAGTCTATATCACTCATGTACATATCATACACTTTCCTACAGCCAAGTAGATGCGTAGACAGGATACTGTGCCAATATTTATGAATCAGCCAAAATCTCATCTCCCAGGAAATTCTAAACATCTTACCAATGGGATCATTTCTAATCACCCAAACATAGTTATCTGTGAAGTTATTCGTGTCCGTTAAACTGGCCAATTACGTGCATCTCATTTTCTGTTTGCACGGTGTCCCACAGTCAGCCCGCCGCAGCAGTACTGCTGCCCGATGCGCCGGTTCTCAGACCCCTCGGCCCAGTGCTTTCTGGGTTTTGTGGTTGAAAGCGCAGCTGCCCATTCCCACTGGGAACATGTACTCAGAAGTAAGGGAAGAGAGAAGGAATATATTCGAACCTGGACCTGGGGTCATGCTTAAACATGGAGAAGGGCTATGTGTTGTGTGAAGACAGCTCATCCAACAGCACCACTCCTTCTCAGTTCCTCTGTGACCTACAGACGCAACCCTGGGAGGTCAATGCAAGACCATGTAAAATCCGCCAGTGGTCTCGCTGGCTTCCTTGGAGTGACAGAAGTTAGACTAATTCCTCTCTCTGGAGGGCCTGGGAGGTGACTCATGAGTCAGTCCACCTCCCCAGTTGTAAACACGGCATGTGGCAATGCAGCCGACGTCACCTCTTAGAACTCAGAGGATGGGGGCACCTCGGGACACGACTGGCTCAACCATGTGATGTCAAGACGAGAGGATGCAAGCCAGGGGCTCTGACGTGATCGGGCCACGTTCACTCGGAGAGACGACTGCAGAGTTGGGGCCAGCATTCTCTCTGGACTTCACTCTGACACTGTGGGCGCCTTTTTAATTCTTTTTTTTTCTCTTCCTGTGCTGCCTTCACAGGCCCCATGCCATCTGCTGACCACTCTTCCATACGCTGCAGATCAAAGCACCTTTTCGCACCCCAGGTCTCCCTCAATCTGTGTCCTTTCACACCTCCCTGGCTCCCCGCACTGTCTGAGAGTGCAGCGCGAATGTCTGCGAACGCCTAGTCGTGTGGAAAACCCACCGGGTTATTCTAACCGAAGCGAAGGCTGTAAAATAAAACGAAAAGCTACAGCTATGCTAGCTTTGGAGTTGGATGCAAGAAACAGGCATGAAGCAGAGACTGTTCATGGTGGAAAACCAGGGGGTAAAGCACAGAGTGGCATTATGCTCAGTAATCAAGAATCATAATTATGCGCACATAGGGACTGGTCCCCTTTGACACCTGCAATTGTACCGAAACACAAATTTCCTAACTTTGCCCAGTACTTGCCCTCATAAGAAAGAAAAGAAATCTCCATAAATTCTGGTAGGACAAGAGGAGGGGCGTCAGGGACTGCTCGCAGGGAATCTTGTTAAAAAACTCTACCATGCCCAGCCGGCGTGGCTCAGTGGTTGAGCGTCAACCTGTGAACCAGGAGGTCACTGTTTGATCCCCGGTCTTCGGAAATGGTCTTAAGGGCATACAACAGATGAAGAAACATTATTTAAGAAAATGTACCAAGATTTTTAAAGAACAGGAAGTCTATGGCCTGTGAAACACAACCCACTCCTTCCTTTCCCTCTGAGATGAGCCTGATGAAAGCTCTACTCGGATCCATGCGGCCAAGAACCAGGGCCCCTCTTCCCCGGATCCTGACTGGAGGTGAGGAGGTCTGCCCAGTGTTGCTGGACTCACCTGTGTGCATCAAAGCCCAATCAGATAGGACAGGGGTTTGCAGCAAAGAAAGTGGGGGTTTATGTAAGGCAGTGGCCCAGGCCGGGACACACAGGAGAGCGAGGGCGCTAAGACCTGGCTCCCAGCTGGCTCCGAGGTGGTGGTTAAATAGAGAAAAGTCACGAATCTGGGTGACTAGGGAGTTAGGATCCTGGTCGGTGAAGCTTTAGAGCTGGTGTGGTCAAGGAGGGCCAGCCAGCCCTGGCTGGTATTGCTCAGTGGATAGAGCGTCAGCCTGTGGACTGAAGGGTCCCAGATTCGATTCCTGTCCAGGGCACCTGCCTGGGTTGTGTGCTCAATCCCCAGTAGGGGGTGTGCAGGTGGCAGCTGATCAATGATTCTCTCTCATCATTGACATTTCTGTCTCTCTCTTCCTCTCCCTTCCTCTCTGAAATCAATAAAAATATATTTAAAAAAAGAAGAAGAAGGGCCAGTTAGAGAGTCTTTTCTCAAGATGACTGACACCCAGGCTGCCTGCTAAGGAGCAATGTCCAGGGCTTCACACCATAGGAGGGAAGGGTAAGGAAACAGCTAAATCAATCAGCCATTCACATGGCCAATATCCTATTTAATAAAAGGCTAATATGCAAATTGTCCCCATGGGCAGGAGTTCAACCAACCAAGAGTTAGACATGTGTTGGCCACCAGGGGGCAGTGCTGAACATGGCAGGCATTGGCGACACTGCACTGGCAGCAGGCAGCAGTGGAGGCACTGCCAGCCCCGATGGGCCCCAACAAGAGCCGGACCACGGTGGGATGGTGGAGCAGGTGAGCGGGCAGCACCAGGCCAAGGCAGGTGTGAGCAGGGACCCAATCATGCCGCTGGTTGGCCCACAGATCGGCCCTGATGGCTGGCCAGACCTAGGGACCAGGCCTCTAGTATAATCATAATAAGACACTCAAGGAGGGGTTGTTACCCAGAGCTGCCAGATTTCAACAAAATGTCCAGATTTGAACAAAATTTATGACATGCAAAGCAACAGAACCATCTGAGCATCCATGGGAGAAAAGCAGGCCCCGGAAGCTGCCAGCGAGAGCCACTGGATGTGGGGCTTGAAAGACAGAGCCTTTGGAGTAGCCTTTATGAGTAAAGGAAGGCGTGATCAAATGTTGCATCAAGCCTGGCCGGCGTGGCTCAGTGGTTGAGGGTCAACCCATGGACCCAGAGGTCACAGTCTGATTCCAGTCAAAGGCACAGGCCTGAGTTGCAGGCTTGATCCCCAGGGTGGGCCGTGCAGGAGGCAGCCGATCCATGATTCTCTCTCATCACTGATATTTCTCTCTCTCTCCCCCTCTCTCTGAAATAAATAAAAACATATATTTTTAAATAAAAACATAAACATAGTATGTAAAAATATATATATTTTTTAAAAAGTTGCGTCAAATAGAGAACATTGACACCGCGATGGAATCTGTAAATTAAAATAAGATAAATAACTGAAATGGAAACTTCACCATATGAGCTCAACAGTCGATTTTCAATGACAGGGAAGTCAGCTGACTTGCCGAGAGACCAGCAGAGATGGTGCAATTAGAAGGAAAGTGAGAATGAACTTTCACAGACACAGGGAGTCGCGAGGCTTGGCAAGGTCTTCGTAACACAAGTGTCAGGAGAAGGGAGGAAATATGCCAAGAAGTCTGCAAACTTCCAAAATTATGAAAAATGTTCATCTGCACCCAATAAACTCACCCAAATCCAGGCAGGTAAACACAGAATGATCCACAGACATGCTCACAGCAGACATGCTGGCAGCCGAGACCCAAAGACTCCAGGAACAGCAAGAGAAGGACAGAGCAAGCTGCACATCACCCACCAATGCCACCTCCACATCAGGACAGACGGGCTAGTGCATTACTTACTGTTATCCAGAAAGGGTTCTGAACTAGGCATCATTGCAAATTATCATAAAACTAGAGGCCTGGTGCACGAAATTCATGCACTGGCGGGGGGAGGGGGGGCGGTGTCCCTCAGCCCAGCCTGCAGCCTCTCCAATCTGGGACCCATTGGGGGATGTCCGACTGCTGGTTTAGGCCTGATCCCACACTTGACAAGCACTCAACGGAAGCAGCATCCCCATTTATGAATCAATCTTTCATGCTTCAAACCTCCTTCCAGATAATAAAGCATCATTAGATGGAGAATATGCTATGGACATCAGAAGAGAGAGAAATGGAGTGGGCTTGTACTGGTGAAAGGCCGAGGGGATGCGCCTGGAACATTGTCAGGTTAGGGGAGAGAGGAGGAAGCTGTGGCAGGCAGTTTCCAGAGCCGATGAAGAGGACGGAACCGGATGGGTGCTGGACAGCTGGCGGGCGCAGAGCTATGTCATGGCAGCAAATGTGTCCATCACACCAGCCGGCAACGCTGTCACGGCCCGTGAAGCTGACAGAGACAGCCCGGCGCAGGCAGGCGGCTCATCACTCAGGATAACCAGCCTTGGAAATCCCTTTCGGGAAAATATGTGAACGTGCCCCGGCAGCTACACAGCCTTCGCCACTAATGACAGTTAAAAGCAGGCAGAAAACCACAGATAATTTCCTGGCAGGGAAAGTGATTGTTAACAGGAAGCACCGAACGTTACCACAGACGATCCCAGACTGTTTCAGAAATGCACAGGTGGGATGCAGTGGAGCCGATCAGGATGTGTTATAGGCATGCACAGGTGTTACATTAGTATGTACATAACATGATACAGCAGGTGTTGTCCTATAACCATTGGCCTCCAACAGGGATGCGATTGTAGGGACCACAAACCATTGTCTGACCTTCCCCAGAATCACAGCCCACCTCTCCCACCTCTCCCTCCTCCCAGTGCAAGGTCCCCCATGGAGACCCCACTCCTCCTTCTCCCAGGACAGAGGTCCCCTGTGGACACCCCCGACCTCTCCTCTCTTCTCCCTCCTCCCAGTGCGAGGTCCCCCATGGAGACACCTCACCTCTCCTCTCTCTCCCTCCTCCCAGTGCGAGGTCCCCCATGGAGAACCCCCCTACACACACCTCTCCCCACTCCTCTCTTCTCCCTCCTCCCAGTGTGAGGTCCCTGTGGAGACCCTCACCTCTCCCCCCTTCTCCCTCCTCCCAGTGTGAGGTCCACCAGAGAGACCTCAGGAAGGTGGCATTTCTCCTATTTGGTTTTGAAGGAAATCAATGTTAAAGGTATTGCAGACGGATCACGAGAATTCTCACCTCACATTACACAGTGTTTCACAAAGTCTCACACTTTAAAAAGATATTAGCTTGTAAGAACATGTAATAAATAACTTCAAAGTGCAATGGGTGTTTAATTTTAAAGCATGCCTGTGCCTTTAACATGTATGCAAAACGTTTTTTTACTCGTTCAAGAGAAACTTACCTGGCCACCGGGTAAAGCTGGCAATGAAACTACTGGTGCACGGTGTGTTAGCAGACCACAGAGATGGTGGGTCCCAACGATGCAATCAAAGTATCTGCAAGATATTAATTTCTCAATATTGCAGTCTTCAGTCTTCACTGAATACAATCACCCAAACTTACAGTAACGAGCAGAGATTTTTTAAAACCCATCTTTATTGTTGAAAGTATCGCTTCCCCCTCGGTGACCCTTCCGCCCCTCACCACACTAACGCCTCCTTCCAACCTTCTGAATGTTTTTTAAAAAAATGGAATTCTCTTACATCTAATCATTTAAAAATCACTTTACAATTATATTAAACTGGTGCTTATCCTAAAAATGTCTTTCAGTTCGTGCATACTGCTTGTCCGCACGTTTTAATGTTGCAATCCTTGTTACTATAGTTATTGCCATTAATTCCCAGAGAGCATTCAGAGAGGGCTGGCTATTCTAATTGAATCCTAGCTTTGGAAGTCGCTATAATTACATTTTGTCAAACAGGATTTGTCATGCCATGAGTTGTGACTCATGTCACAGAGAAAGGATTACTCTCCCTCACAGGCTAGAAGCTTCTAGAGCAATGGTTCTCAACCTTCCTAATGCTGCGACCCTTTAATACAGTTCCTCATGTTGTGGTGACCCCCAACCATAAAATTATTTTCATTGCTACTTCATAACTATAATGTTGCTACTGTTATGAATCGTCATGTAAATAGCTGATATGCAGGATGTATTTTCATTGTTACAAATTGAACATAATTAAGGCATAGTGATTAATCACAAAAACAATATGTAATTATATATGTGTTTTTCTGATGGTCTTAGGCGACTCCTGTGAAAGGGTCATTCGACCCCCAAAGGGGTCGCGACCCACAGGTTGAGAACCGCTGCTCTAGAGGATGATTAGAAAAGAGCAATAACCTTATAGAAAAAATATGCCAAGACAGGTATGTTGCCCCCAAACTACATTGAAAGTGTGAGATACTAAGAAGGCAGTTTGATTGTGTATGTTACGATGACAAACCCTCCCCCATACGCTGGGACCCGGTAGCTATACATCCAGGACTATCCCACGTAATTATGTGACATCACGTGACACACAATACATTCAATATTTTCACTGACGTGTCCTTTGCAATTCCAAGTGATTCAGAACCACTAGGATGGCCATCATTCGGGTGCTGGATAAGATGCAGTTTACCTGTCCAGTGGAATGTTATGGAGCAGTCAAAATAATGGAGATTCTTGTGTGTTCAGATGGCCATATTTCTAAAATATACTTTTAAAAGCAAGTGAGACGTGAATGTTGTGTACACGTGCGCTCTGGTGTAACCACAGGGTGCAGTGGGCGATCTAGCACAGCAGGTCTCTGTGCAGCCCGGGGAACCTTGAGGGAGTCGGGAGAGTGGACGCTAAACGAGGGCCTGTGACCCAGGCATGTCACTCGTTATATCCTTGTGAATGTTTTGCTCCCACTAAATAAATGTCAGACCGATTCAAAAACATCAAAGAAAATGATGAAAATTTAGGTGTCATCTGACCAATGAAAGTATAATATTTCTTTTTTAAAATATATTTTTATTGATTTCAGAGAGGAAGGGAGGGGGGAGAGAGATAGAAACATCAATGATGAGAGATCCATTGATTGGCTGCCTCTTGCACGCCCCCTACTGGGGATCGAGCCCACAACCCAGACCTGTGCCCTTGACGGGAATCGAACTTGGGACTCTTCAGTCCGCAGGCCAATGCTCTACCCACTGAGCAAAACCGGCTAGGCTGAGATGTGCTCTTGAGTTCTCTCTGTACCCTGACCCAGAATCAAACCGTGACCTCCTGGTTCAGAGGTTGATGCTCAACCACTGAGCCACACCATCTTGGCAAAAGTATAATATTTCAATGAATCAGACACTATTCTTGTGGACATGTTTGCAGAACGCTGGCAGAGTTATTTGCAATCCTCTGCACACAGTTGAACCATATTAGGATGCCAATGAGCTGAATGCCCTGTACTTTTCACGAACTCTGTGGCTAAGGAATGTGTTCCCTACTCAGTCCCTATGCTTCCGGAATTGTATGACCGTCTGCACATGGCTTTAAATCGTTGTGATTTGACTTTATCCTGATAGAATCGATGCTTACTTTTCAAAATCTTTTGCGTTTTATATCTAAAATATGGCTATTTCTCCCCCAGGTGGTTTGGCTCAGTGGATAGAGCGTTGGTCTGCAGACTGAAGGGCCCCGAGTTTGATTCTGGTCAAGGGCTTATGCCCAGGTTGCAGGCTCGATCTCCAGTAGGAGGTGTGCAGAGGCAGCCAATCCATGATTCTCTCTCACCATTGATGTTTCTATCTCTCTCTCCCTCTCCCTTCCTCTCTGAAATCAATAAAATATATTACAAATTTTTTTTTCTATTTCTTTCTCACTCCATGTTTCTTCATCAACACAGCAGCTAAGTGCTTTTTAAAGCTCCTGGCAACTGTGACACGTCAAAATCCTTGCCCTGTAGATCCTTCGGCCTTGGGGCTGCACTGTGAGTGTGACCAGAACAGACCAACCCCTGAGCAAATGGGCAGGTCCTCCCCACAGTGGCCATGAGCACCACACAGGTGCTCTTCTGGGAGGAGGGTGGCGATCCCTCAGACACCTGCCTGAGCTCTTCCAAATGGTCAGGGATTTGCCGAGTGAAAACCAGGAATTAATCCAAGAAGAGTGCGTGCAAACACACAAAGGGGGTTCTTTCCAGTCGCCCCCCTCCCCCGTGTGTTGTGCCAAGTAAGAAGCTTTTCCAAGGTGGGGGGTCAGCTGCAGTTGCCACTGTGCGTGCTCAGCGAGCCCTGCTGTTTCTATAATGATTTGTTCCTTGAAACAGCCCCAATTCCAGACACGCTGGGGCTTCCCTTCTGTGATCCTATCAAAAAACAAGTTACTTTGATGATGATTTATTATCATTGTTCCTATTGCTATAACATGGTATATATATATCAAGACTCCAATTACATTTTTAGATGCCAAATTTATTCTTTGAACACTGTGATGGATGGCCATTCCTGGGATAGACTGCTCCTAACCTGAGCTGCTCACCCGGTGGCATCACAGCTTGGCTGCTGCATGAACATGAAGTACTTGCAGATTAATGACTGCGCCCTCTCTGTCCAAACGGGGTCAGGCTCAACCGCACAGACTCCTAACATCCTATGCCCTAATTCGCAGAGGTCAAGAGATGTAGATTCATTTAGAGCAGCTAGCTGATTTTCAAAAATCTCGTTTATTTTGAACCCCAGTTTTCTATCTCAAATATTTGTTCTATGTTCATAGGATATTTCTAAACAACTGGGTTATCCACATGTCTAGCTCGGCAAAACCAAAATTACACTCATCAACTGCATGTTCCTCCCTAACACACAGCCATAGGAACCCCCACATTTTCTCCTTGTCCGTAAATCATCTTTATAAAACAATTACAAAATCCTATATAATAAAAGCATAATATGCAAATTGACCAATCAGTGTAATGACCAGTTGGAAGGGGGCAGGGCCGGCAAGCAGGCAGCACCAGGCCAGCCAAGGCATGTGCCAGCAGGTAGAGGGAGGGAATGGTGATGGGGGGAGCTGGCACCATCCCCTGATCCCCTGCCCAGTCGCCTCATGCAGAGGGAGGCTAAACTGCAGCTTAGGACATCCCATGAGGACTCTGGGACTGTGAGAGAGTGCAGTCTGGACTGAGGGACCTCCTCCCCCCAGTGCACGAATTTTCATGCACTGGGCCTCTAGTAATTATATATTTTCCTTCTTTCTCTTTGTATTTGCAAACAACCACTCAAGTGCAATTTAATAATACAATTATTTTATCATCCCTTCTGGTCTTTGTGGATGGTGATTCAGGCTGTGTTCACCTGGGTGGCTGTTTTGGGCATATATGTCTACACAGTGGTTGAGGCAGATTGTGCCGGAGGTTAGTTGATTCCTCCATCTCCCACAAGGATGCTAGCTTGGTCTTCCTAGCAGCATGGTGACATCCTGGTTCTTGGAATATCTGCATGATCTCTAACACTTTCAAAACATGAGCACCCCAGTATTTCAGCTCAACAGGGGGAGGCTGCCTCATCCTTCATGACCTACCCTTGGAGGTTGTCTAGCGTAATTTCTGACACAGTCTGACAGTTTCAAGTGATTTAAAAACCCATTTGGACTCAAGGGGAGGTGGATTGTGCAAACTGCACCAAGGGAGTGACAGCGGTTCTCAACCTTCCTAATGCTGCAACCCTTTAATGCAGTTCCTCATGCTGTGGTGACCCCCAACCATAAAATTATTTTCATTGCTACTTCATAACTGCAATTTTGCTACTGTTATGAACCATAATGTAAATATCTGATGTGCTATATGTGTTTTCTGATGGTCACGAACCACAGGTTGAGAACCGCTGGTCTAAAGTCATGTCAGATGAGAGGTGATATCGGGGCCGTCTTGGGAAGATGCAATCTTCCAAAGCATTTATCGTATGAAAAAATCAAACCAACCCCTCCTCAAAGACACACCAAGCAGAAGCCAAAAGAAATAAGAAGTATGCAAAGCGATGTTGGAAAGAATCATACACTGTGAAGTAATTCAAAGGAAACCGAGGGCGACACGTGACAAGATAGTTACTTGGAGACAGAGCCTCACATGGTATGTGCTACAAATTCCCAGGAGCGTGGAATCACACTCTATTTGTCCTCTGTGACCGCTTCTTTCACTTAGTGGAGTGTCTTCCAGACCCACCCACGCTGTTGCCAGCAGTAGGCTTCCTTCTTTGTTAAGGCTGAGTCACCCTGGGTTACACAGATATGGACTAGAGGCAGTGTGAGAGAGAGAGAGAGAGAGAGAGACAGAGAGAGAGAGAGAGAGAGAGAGAGATGTACCACATCTTCATCACCCATTCGTCTGTTGACATTCATTGGGGTTGCTTCCATATCTTGACTCTGATGGATGCTGCTGCAATGAGCATGGGGGTGCAGGGGTCCCTTTGAGATCCTGATTTTGATTCCTTTGGGCGTAATCCCAGGAATGGGATAGAGATAGAGAAAGAGAGATATTCTGAATCCCAGCAGGATGCGGAGTGCTATGAATGTCAGTAGAATGCAGCTGAACCTTCTAGCACCGTTGATTAGAGTTTCTTTCACGATCCAGGTACATAATTGACCGTTTTTATTGCTGTTGAAATGCCTCCACTTGACATCCTGTCACTCATGATGATGGACAGAAAGTGCAATTGCATTGCCAATCAACTAATAAGAAATAAAGTATAAAGACTACTTAAGAAAAAAAAACTAAATGTTTATAGCTCATGTACATAGAAGAAATCCATAGAACCACTCAGCCATATGTAGGATTTGAAGTATTTAATACTTGCATCTTTTAGGAGGTATACATTGTGCCACTGGTAGGTGATAACCTGGAGTAATCATGTAATATGAAGTGTTTTAGTTCTTAATGTGTTCCTGAGTTACCCTTCACGCTTGTGTATATTACTTATTTTGCATTTCATGACTCCCTCTGAGGTCGTGCTATTATTTCCATTTTATTCCCGAGGCCCAGAAATGGTAAGTAACTTGCACAGGGTCACACAGCACGCAAGGAGCGGGATTGGTGTTCCAGCCACAGAGTCTTGTTCCGTAGCCTGAGCCCCACGGTCTGAGTCCACAAAGCTGTGCTGTTGGGGAGGGAAAGGGAGAAGGACATGCTGTGTCATCAGAGGGGGGATGCCAAGGGCACACCGACAAGCCACCTCAAAGCGTGGGCACTGCAAGACGCAAGCAGAACCTCTGAAAGCAAGCTCACATCAGAGCCCACATCCCAGACAAGAGGACGCAAAATGGGAGCCCACAGGGACTGAGTCAAGCTTTGATTCCTCAGAGTGCCATTAGGCAGGACGGGCAGGATACGGTTTACATCGGCGTGGATCAGGTGCAGAGTAAATGAATAAAGCACGCTCACGGCTAAAAGGAAGGAACACATCGCTGGGGAGGAGGCTCCATCAATGCTGAGAACATCGTACCGTCGGATTTTATTTTATTGTGTCTCAAAAAATGAAAAGGAAGGAAGGAAAGATGGAACTAATAGAAAGAAAGAACTGAAGGTAAGAAAGAGAGAAAGAGAAAAAAAGAGGAGAGGAGGGAAGGGGAGGGGAGGGAAAGGGAAGGGAGAGGAAGGCAAAGGAGGACAGTGGAGGGCAGGCGAGGGCAGGGGAGGGCAGGGGAGGGCAGGGGAAGGGAGGAGAAGGGAGAGGAAGGCAAGGGAGGACAGTGGGGGGCAGATGAGGGCAGGGGAGGGCAGGGGAGGGCAGGGGAGGGGAAAGAAAGAAAAACAAAAGAGAGAGAAGAAAGGACCAGCTGGAGGACCACCCTTGCATGGGGCATCTTCTCTCAACCCCAGGCTCCTCCCAGGCCGTCTCACCACGGACACCATCTCTCACACAAGGTAGAATCTTTACTCTGCACATTTTACTGTGTCTGTTCCTTTTTACAGGATATCGCTTTAATCAAAATTACTCTCTTTAGCACCAACCCAAACAGGACATGTGCTTGAGGCCCTGTCTATTCTGCTCTCCCGCGAAGCTCTTGTCTGCTCCAGACCGTGGCCAGCAAGGCGGGCAGCCCTTACACCCCCATTCAGATGGAGTGGTGACTTCCATGGTCCGTGGAGTGTGACAGGTTCACAAATACAAGTCAAGATGCCATTCCCCTGGCCCAGATGTAGCCAGCACACTCCTGATTCAGGCTGTGGAACAATCAAGGAGACCAACTCCACCGCCGAGCAAACGTGACGTCACAGGTGCCCTGGGTGCAAAAGGAAGCCTGGCAGAGCTTTCCCTGCCTCCCCACCGCACCCCGGGCTCAGAGATGGGCACAGTGAAGTTGGGCTATGAACGGGACTCCCAGACTTCGTGAGAGAAGGTGATGGCTCTGTGTCCCCAGGGCCACCAACTCTGCCTGTCCCAGGTCAGTCCCTCGGGGTGATCTGAGAAAGATCGAATGACCAGCACGCAGACCTGAGGGGTGGCAATCTACAGTGTGTCTATAGTGCGTGCGGGTTGCACACAGGACTGTCCGTAAGTAGGAAACTAATCGAGAGCCAAAATGAGACAGAGCTCTGCGTGTTAAGCCGTTTGAACTTTATCCTGAGATCCTCGGGAAGGCACACCTGGCTTGGAGCTGGGCCACATCGGGATCACGTTTGCTCTTTAGAAACTTCATCCCAGAATCAGTGTGGGGACTAGGTCACACGGGAGCCACCTGGGGTCAGACCGGAGTTCTGAGCTTCTCCCGCTGAGTCCACGGGAGCAGTGGTGAGTGCAACTGGCTGCGCACGTGGGAGGGGGTTGTGAGTGGCAGTAAAGACTACTTAAGTGATGGCGAACCTATGACACGCGTGTCAGAGGTGACAGGCAAACTCATTTTTTTGGTTGATTTTTCTTTGTTAAATGGCATTTAAATATAAAATAATTATCAAAAATATGTCTTTGTTTTACTATGGTTGCAAATATCAAAAAATTTCTATATGTGACATGGCACCAGAGTTAGGTTAGAGGTTTTCAAAATGCTGACACGCCGAGCTCAAAAGGTTCGCCATCATTGGCCTACAGCGCTGATTGACAGGAGAGGACACCCCAATCAAGTGAGATGATGCTGACTGCAAGAGTCTAACCTAACAGCACGAGGGCAGGGGGGTTGGTCACTGAGAGGGGGAGCACTGGGGAAACACGTATTTCTGAGGACGTGGCAAGAGGCTGATTTGGGGCAGAATGAAGCAAAACCATCCATGGGACACGCGGGCTTTATGAGAGAAGGCGCGTGGCTTTCTGTCCCCGGAGCCCCCGCCTCTGCCTGCCCCATGACAGTACCTCTACAAAAACCTGTTGCAGGAGTGAGCGTCAGAGAGATAATTTGGAAGGACTGTGAGAGACAGTTGTGTTACAGTCGCTACAGACACAAGGGCCATTAGGGAAGGCCAGGAAAACGGGTGTTGTTAACCAGAAATTGGTTATCACATGGTAGAGATATCAGGCCAAGGATGAAGCTTCTAGAATAATGGGATAACATTAAGTAACAAAGAAATAAATGGCAGGAAGGTCCCAGGAAACTGGAGAAAATCCAGCTGACAATGGGATCCCAGAGGCTGAGGAAGAAGAGGCTCAAGAAGCAGGGCGAGCACTAGCTGGTTTGGCTCAGTGGATACAGCATCAGCCTGTGGACCGAAGGGTCCCAGGTTCTATTCTGGTCAGGGCACATGTCCAGGTTGTGAACTTGATCCCCAGTAGGTGGTGTGTAGGAGGCAGCCAATCAATGATTCTCTCTCATCATTGATGTTTCTATCTCTCCCTCTCCTTTCCTCTCTGGAATCAATAAAAATATATTTTTTTAAAAAAGCAGGGACATTGCAGCAGCAACAGTTTCAAACTAGTGATTTAATCTCAGGACAAAAGGACAAAGCAAGACAAAGGGGCTTTTTAATTCACTGATCAGGTTCCAGGATTTTGATGATCCTTCTTTTGTTAGTATTATGCAATCCAACACAATGCTTTATAGCCCGCGCTGCTTACGATATA
>NW_006290032.1:1294950-1296425 GCF_000327345.1 Myotis davidii | reverse complement strand
CAGCTGTGTAAACTTGGAGAGCTCTGAGCAACTTTCCTATTTAATCAAATTGGCAAAGGAATACCTTCCAGAGCAGTTTTAAGCATTGAACGAAACACACACACACACACACACACACACACACACAGCACTTGGAACAGTGTTTTAAACTTAGTCGATGCCGAATGAGGGGCAGCTGATTTCTCACCAGAGTTTAGAATCTTCTCACTTAAATATATTCAGTGAGAAACCTGAGTACAAACCTGTTCCCTCACAGATTCTGAGGAGCCGATTTAATATTCCAAGAAAGAGCATGGGAAGGAGGGACAAGAGGGGCACCAGCTTGTAGGACGGGTTCTGTAACACACAGCAGTGCCGGCATCCTGAGCTGGAGCCTGCCCACAACAGGAGTAAAGACCCCACTGCCAGAAAGAGGGCCGGCGCTGTGGTGAGCGGGTGTGAACATATTGGGAGTATCGGATTCAGGGGTGAAGGGCAGGTGGGCGTTTCTCTGCCCTGGTTTTTCTCTTTCTTTCATCAGTCCTTCCTTCCCACCACTTAAATCTTAGCTCTGTCTCCAGCATCACCTGCCCATCTTATTATGCCCCCCCCCCCTTTCCACATGGAGTGGGAGTGGTAGACCAGGACATTTCTTCATGTAAATCAGGCTGTGTTGTCTCTTTTCTTCAGAATGAGTCTCCTGTCAAAAAAACAAACAAACAAAAACAAAGCACAATTATTTGGTACATTTCTGCTTTTTAAAGGTCTTTATGTCAGAAGATCCTACCTCAGAAGGGTTAGATTAAAATCAGCACCATGGACAGAGACTCTATCTTGTCCCACCACAACATGGGAAAAGTCTTACGAAGATGGCAGAAAAGGTTAATTTAGAATATTTCAGTCTTTACTATTAAAAAAAGGAATGAGTAAACCATGTTACACAGTTCACTGAACTATAATTATATACAACAGACTAGGATTGTCTTCCACTGATCCTCACCAGAATATTAAACTTTGGCTATGAAATCGGAATCCTTATTTCTGTTTGGAAAACCAACCCTGGCTATCTGTTCTGCGGTCGATCAAGGTTCATTTGAAGTGGACTTTTCAGTCACCTTCCTGAAACATGTTGTTTCTTCTTAGCCATTCCGGGAAAGCCGGCAGGCCATCGCATCGTGGCCAGGAGAGGCTCTCTCCTCAGACTGCTCAGCCACTCTGCTTTCTGAACTAAATATTGTGTCTTCATGGCCTATATTTGTGTGTGTGTGTGTGTGTGTGTGTGAGGGTGTTAGGAGAAACGGCTTTGGAGTTAGAGAAACCTCAATTCAATCTCCACTACAGCTGTGTAAACTTGGAGAGCTCTGAGCAACTTTCCTATTTAATCAAATTGGCAAAGGAATACCTTCCAGAGCAGTTTTAAGCATTGAACGAAACACACACACACACACACACACACACACACACACACACACACACACAGCACATGGCACAGTGTT
>NW_006290032.1:1280642-1294282 GCF_000327345.1 Myotis davidii | reverse complement strand
GGGTGCTTGTGGAGTGAGTGCAGCTGCCACAGCATTGGGAGCCTCTCTCCATGCCATGACAGCACTACTGGGCAATGGTTGCAGGCACAGCCAGCTGGGATAAGGGCTGGGATGAGCATGAGCAGTGCAGTGCTTGGCCCTGGCTCGGGCTCCTCACTGGCCGTCTGCTGCTTGGCACACTGCTACATCCCCCGAGGAGTCCTGGATTGCGAGAGGGTGCAGGCCAGGCTGAGGGAACACCACCCCGACCCATGCACAAATCCATGCACCGGTCCTCTAGTCTATATATATAAAAGCCTAAGCGACTGAACGATCAAACAATTGAATGATCGGTTGACCAGTTGCTATGATGTGCACTGACCACCAGGAGGCAGATGCTCAATGTAGGAGCTTCCCCCTGGTGGCCAGTGTGCTCCCACAGCTGACCTCCCATGGCCCCTCCCCCCAGCCGGCCAACCTCATAGCCCCTTCATCCCCCACCCCCCACACCTGGCCAACGTCCCATGGTCCCTCCCCCCTATGGGCCAGCCCCCTGATAAGCCCTGATCGAGGGCCAGTCGGCCAACCTCCTGGGGTCCCTCCCTCTGGATGAATGGCCTCCCTATAGGCCTTGATTGCTGGCCAGGCCGAGGGACCCCACCCATGCATGAATTCGTGCACTGGGCCTCTAGTATATATAAAGAACTCTTGTTGGGAGATGGGCTACAAATGGACGTGGCACGTGGGCAAGAATATGGGACAGAACCCACCAAGTGGTGTTTTAGCAGGTTCTCTAAACCTGCTAAATGAGTGTGAATGAGTGTGGAGTGAATGTGATCCACTCACACAGATTCCCATGTGGAAAACAACAGAGAAGTTATTTTTAACACAGGAGAGCCCAGACCTACTTTATGATGGATAAAGCATGAAAAATAACCTAAAATCTTAAAATGACAGATATACTTTAGGTGTCTTATGACTGAAAAAGTGAAAATTTTTTTTTCTGCTGGCTTAAATGATGTTTCAAAAGTGACTTCTAACCTCAGTTACCACACAATGCAAAATGCATCATTTCACTTTCTTAAAATACCCTCCAAAATGCACTTGGTGCCAATGAATCCCCACCAGGAGATGGGCGTGACCTGCAGCCAGACCACGGATCCCTGGCATGAGAGTCTGAGGTCCCAGCATGACATTTGCTCATGAACTTGGAGGAGTCTCCACGTCACACCCCCACTTTCCTGCTTTGGTGATGGTACTTATGCCCTCTGTTTTCGTTCACTGTCCTGAATATTTTCATTTTGTCCTTGGTCTTTTTTTCACTGTTTGAAAGTTACTTAATTGAGATAAAATCCAACATCATCTGTAATGAAGCTACTAAAAATAGATGTTTTGAGGTGAGTTAAACAAATAAAATGACAACATGAATCTAAATAAGATCCAAACATCCAAGTGGAGGGTATAATAAAATCCCATGTTTATTTAAAAATTGCTATTCTCTCTACGTGTAAGGTCTACCAATGGAATCATACTACAATCCTGAAACACACCAAGAGAAATAAAAGGTTAAATATATGCCTAGAAAAGTAATGTAGCAGTTGACAGACCAATTTTATAAAACTTTATATATACCATCCTACAAATTTGGATTCTAAGAGTTTGAGAATTTTAAGGAGAAAGTTGGCAAAAAACAAAATGTGTCCTTCAAATATAATTTTATTTTGCAGAACAAAACCCCAGAAGATATCTGCTTAATAGTACCACTGCTCACTGGAATATACTTCATTGAATAAAACTTTCAGTCAAGCAGTTGTAGACACAGGACAGCAATTAGGTGATGCATGGAAGGCGCCAAGATGGGGATGCTCCCATAGTCGCTAAACTGTAATGTGTCTTGTTAACATGCAACTTGTCTACCCACTTCTCCATAAAAGTCCAAAACTGGCCTGTAGAGATCACTGACTAGAGAGTAGAATGAAATGTTTTCCTCAGAGCAAGAGCACTGAACTAGCTGGTTTGGCTCAGTGGATAGAGCATCAGCCTGTGGACTGAAGGGTCCCAGGTTCAATTCTGGTCAAGGACACATGCCCAGGTTGTGGGTTCGATCCCCAGAAGGGAGCATGCAGGAGGCAGCAGATCCATGATTCTCTCTCATTATTGATGTTTCTATCCCCCTCTCCCTTTCTCTCTGAAATAAATTTTTAAAATCTTATATAATAAAAGGCTAATATGCAAATCGACCAAACAGCAGAATGACCTGTCGCTATGATGCACACTGACAATAGACTGAAGCATAAATAAATCTCAACAAATTTCAAAGTCCATCTTATACAGAAAGCATTCTCTTAATCATAGTTAAACTAAATTAGAAGTTAATAATAAAAAATTTACTTTAAAAACCTTTACTTTTCACCCTAGCTGGTTTGGCTCAGCAGATAGAATGCCTGCCTGCCGACTGAAGGGTCCCGGGTTCGATTCCAGTCAAGGGCACATGCCCGGGTTGCAGGCTCAATCCCCAGGAAGGGGCATGCAGGAGACAGCCGATCAATGATTCTCTCTCATCATTGATGTTTCTAACTCTTTCTCCCTCTCCCTTCCTCTCTGAAATCAATAATAATATATCTTTTTAAAAAAGAATGTAAGCCTTTAATAAATAAATAAATATCTTTACTTTTAGAAACTTTTGAAGCTATTTTATGTTTAACTCTTTAGTCCCAAAAGAAATAATAATCTATACTAATAAAAGAGTAATATGCTCATTAGACCAGATGACCAGACATCTTCCAGACATCCGATTTCCTTCCGGACAGTTAGGGGGTGACTAGGCCGGCAGGGGGGCAGCTAGGGGGTGACCAGGCTGGCAGGGGGGGAAGTTGTGGGGCGACCAGGCCGGCAGAGTGACAATTGGGGGGTGATCAGGCAGGCAGGCTAGCAGTTAAGAGCCAGCAGTCCCAGATTACAAGAGGGATGTCCGACTACCAGCAGTCAGACATTCCCCGAGGGGTCCCTGATTGGAGAGGTTGCAGGCCTGGCTGAGGGACCCCTCACCCCCATGCACAAATTTCGTGCACCGGGCCTCTAGTTTTTAATAAAAAAGAAACCCTGCACTGAAGGCTAACTTTTGCCACTTCGCCATCATGACCTAGATAAGCCGCTTAATGTTGACCCGCTCATTTTCTTCTCTGTCAGATATAGATAAAGCCAATTTTCAAAAATATGTAACTAAGATTTTGTTCATTAACATTCCATCTAAATGGCTATTAATTTCCTATGTGAGCTGACAGCTCCTACCTGGATGCTAGTCATTATTATTCTATTCTCTGGACAGGCAATACCACAACTCAGAGATTTTCAACCCTTTCACCTCATGACACACATATGCTAATTCCTAAACTCTGGCACACCAAATAAAGGTGTTCTGTTTTTTGCCGATCTGACAAAAAATAGGTATAATTCTGACTCATTCACACCAGATGGCTATTGTGGTGTTGGCTGTTGTCATTTTCCAATTTGACCATCTGAGGCAGTGGTTCTCAACCTTCCTAATGCCGCGACCCTTTAATACAGTTCCTCATGTTGTGGTGACCCCAACCATAAAATTATTTTCATTGTTACTTCATAACTGTAATTTTGCTACTGTAAACAATATGTAATTATATATGTGTTTTCCGATGGTCTTAGGCAACCCCTGTGAAAGGGTCTTTCGATCCCCAAAGGGGTTGTGACCCACAAGTTGAGAACCGCTGCTCTAAGGGAAAAGCGGTCGGTGCCCCTGACTATGTAGTCAGTTGTCACATGTTTTAAACATTCTTGGGGTGCACCAGTTGAAATTGCTGCCATAACTGAAGAACAAAGCTTCAATTTATAGTTTTTCTCATTTTTATAAGCCAGGCACTTAATATGCATTCTCTTTTTTTATCTTTACACTAGAGGCCTGGTATACAAAATTCATGCAAGGGTAAGCCCTCATGGCCCAGAGCTCCCCCCCCCGCCGCCCATACCCCCCCCAGTTCTCTAGTTCCACGGAACCCCCAGATTGATCACCCCACAGAGGGTGGCCTGGTCCGCCCTCTTTGGGGCAATTGTGGAGCCCCCCCGATTGATTGCCCTGCTGACCAGTGGCCTGGGCCTCCCTCTGCAGGGCGATCGTGGGGCTATGGCGGGCCCCCTGACCAATCCCATAGCACCCACCTTGGCTGGCCTGGCACCAGTGGGTGTCATAGCGTGGTCATCCAGACAGTCATTCTGCTGTTTGGCTTTTCAGTCGATTTGCATATTATGCTTTTATTGTAGATCATTTAAAATCACATTGTGAAGCCTATGTTTTTGCTTTTCATCTTATGTATTAAGAAAAAAATAGCAAACTCAGGAACACTCAGATCTATGTCCAATCTCACAGCCAGAAAGAGCCAGAGTCAGATACAGAGTCCTTTAGAACTGAGCATGGCTTCACGAATAGGTCGGAATGAGCACCATGTTTGCCTGTAGCACGTAGCGTGTCCCTGGGTCTCTGTTGCTGAACATGTGGTCAGGTGTGTCATTGATCACCGTGGGAAGGACTTAAGTCACAGTGCATCCGGCTGCCACCCATGGTTTGGATGCAGAATTTGAGAAATGCCAGCTCTTGAGGAAATTCTCTTGATGGCACCTCGACATTTTCAACACTCAGTCAAGCGAAGAGAAAAGTATTGTGTGTGCCATCCCCAGTTCCATATACTTTAGAAGGAGGTGTGGGGAGAGTTGGCAGCAGATTCCCTTGAATTTCAGAGCTTGCAGCTCACATCTGAGGGACCTGGTTGTGTGGACTCATGGGGATCATTATAGAGCTTAGCAGGATTCTCGGGGGGCAAGGTCAGCTACAAGGTCAGATTCGACACCAGAGAGAACCTGTGGAAACAGGAGTGAGTGGTCCTCCCTAGCCACTGATGTCCAGTAACCTGAGCTGTGAGTTCTACCACAGGGAGAGAAAGGACATGGGCACTTTCAAAGACATTGTCCTCTGGGCCCCAGGAGATGTGCATGCACAGCCCTGCAGGAGTAAGTGTATGAACGTTTCTTTTTTTAAATATATTTTTATTGATTTCAGAGAGGAGGGGAGAGGGAGAGAGAGATAGAAACATCAGTGATAAGAGACTCATGAACCGGCTGCCTCCTGCACTCCCCCTACTGGAGATCGAGCCTGCAACTCAGGCATGTGCCCAACCATGAATCAAACTGTGATCTCCTGGGTCATAGGTCAATACTCAGCCACTGAGCCACACCAGCCAGGCTGAAAGTTTTCTTTATGAGAAGAGTGATCTCATAACAGTTCATTGTGAGAAAAACAGAACGAACACCCGTTCACTCATCCCAAGGCCCTCTGTTATTTTTAAACGTTACTCTTTCCTCTCCTTTCTCTCCTCTCTCCTTTGGCTTAATTTCAATGAGTTTCTATTTGTTTTTGTTTTTTTTTAAATGATTCACCTATTTCCTATCACCTGACCTAAATGATAAGCCTCGAATTTTTCTTTACAGGGGACATATTCAGAAGGGCATGAAGCTACATGTAATCAACATCCTCTTTTTTTAAATAATAAACAAACTATTGTTAAGGGAAGGCATAGGCATAGATAAGGTATTGCAGGTGGATCTGATAAATCCAGATTCCAACTACAACTTGTGGGGGAGGGGATCCCCACCACCAATAATCATTTATCAGACGCCAGCAGGTGTTCCAGACCTCAGCTGTTCTGGCACCAGCCACCCGCAGTGTCAGAGCCGCAGGTCTGGGCTCAGTCCTGCAAGACCGCCCCCACCCCTCCCCCGCACCCCGCTCTGAGGCTGTCCCAGCCCCAGGCGGCCACCTGCGCTTCTGATCTTGACCCACTGGGTGTAATCAGATGTTATCACCACCCCCTCTTGTGTTCAATTAATTTTCTAGAGCAGCTCCCAGAACACAGAGAAACACATTAGGGACTGGGTTGCAGGGATTTTTTTGTGTGTGTTTTTTAAAATCCTTATTGTTGAGAGTATTACATATGTCCCCTTTCCCTCCCCCCTCACTGACCCCCTCCTCCCGCCCCAGGCTTTCACCACCCTATTGTCTGTGTCCATGGGCCATGCATAGATGCATGCAAGGTCCTTGGCTGATGACCTCTTTTTTCCACCTTCCGCGCTCTGTTCCTGCCTCCGTGTCTCTGATCCACTCCCTTCATCCGTCTTTGCTGTTCACTAGATTCCACGCAGGAGTGAGGTCCTGTGGTGCTTGTCTTTCTCTGCCGGGCTGATTTTGCTTCGCGTGATGCTCTGCGGTCCGTCCAAGCTGTCTGACCGCAGGCTTATCACACAAGGAGAGGACGCAGGAGCAGGCAGATGGGAGAGGCGCGGGGCAGGGCTGGGCAGGCCGGAGCCCCTCGCTTGGTCTCACCACTTGCAGACTGTGCACCCTGCCTGGTCCTCTCCCTCCCGCCTCCAACACACAGAAAGCGCAAACCAAACGTTGTCAGCAACACCGCTGTGCACGGCGTGGCCCCCCACGTGCACCCCCAAGTCTCCTCACCTTCATTCTTTCACTTACAGATGGCGAGTCTCAAAACTAACAGGTTGAATTGCCTTTCCGTGGGTCACTCTCACGCAAACCAAAAGCAGTGAGGTAAAGGCAAGGAACGCCCGGACAAACGCGATTTAGAGGATGAGCAGTGTTACTTCCGACCCTCTCACTACAGCGACCATCAAAACCAGGTGAAAAGTGTTACTTCTGACCATATCACTATAGCAACAATCAAAATCAGGTGTACAGGTAAAAAAAAGTGATCTGTGGTCAATATAATGATGTACATGGAATTATAAAAATGTAACATCGGTTAGTCACTGCATTTTCGCAGCACAAAATGATGTCAAATTTAAATTATGTTTTTTTATAAAGTACATTATGATTCTAGACAAAACCCATGAGGTTACATCATAAAAAAGTGTGATGAACTATTTGCCTTTGCTTGCGTGTGCATGTGTGTGCACGTGTGTGCATGTGTGTGTGTGTGTATGTGCGTGTGTTTACATGAGCTAAGCCTGCACCTAGCAGAGTAGGATTTCTCATGTGGATACACCATACACATACCGCCCCCATGCAAATAGTAACATGTAATTACTTTTTACCCTGCAGTGAAAGATTAATTATCTCTTAAAATTAGTATTTGCTTTTTTTAAAAGACTGTCTCTGAAGTTAGCTCATGAGAGTTCCTCACAATCCTGCTGTTTACTTAAGAATTAGGGAGAAATTTTCTTTCATGTTTGGCAATATGTTCTTTGAAGCTTGCATTTTCTAATATTGTTATAATTTTCTCTTTCCTCCTTTAACTTGTCCATTCTATACACGCTTCTGGTTACAAAACTGAGTCCTGGTGAAGCGATTTCCAGCCCTCCCTGGGTGGGACCGGGGGTCTCAGGGCAGCCCCTTTCTCACTGACCTTGTTTTCATTCATTTGGGCATCAGACGTGGATGTGGAGTAAATCCACATTCTCTGTGATTCATCCTCCTCAGTGTGCCCACTGGCAGGTGTGGGCGCTGTTCATGTAATCACGCATCCCCACTAGGAGCCTGTTCCTCCGTGGGTCCCTCCCTTGTTACACTCAGCTGGACATTCATGGGGTCACCATCATGTTGTGGCTGTTTTTCTGTTCTCTGTAGGGACTCATGCCTGGCCCATGTGTCTCAGTGGTTGAGTGTTAGCCCATGACTCATGACCTATGATCACGGTTCGATTCCCTGTCAGAGCACTTCCCCGGGCTACGGGTTCGGTCCCCAGTGTGGGGCGTGCAGGAGGCAGCCGATCCATGACTCTCTCTCATCATTGATGTTTCTATCTCTCCCTCTCCCTTCCTCTCTGAAATCAATAAGAAAATATATTTTTAAAAAATGGAGAGAGACTCATGATGCTCTCCATCTTCAGTGCTAGAGGGGCTGGGGCTGGGGGGACGCTGGACCCTGAGACCGTCCCACAGACACCGGCGTGGTCCTGAGGCCCGTGGCTGCTCCTTGCACACGTCCGTCCGTGTCCTGCACTTGTTTGCAGCCGAGGCCTCCACGGTGAGAGCATCTGCTGGCCCCTCCCTCGGCCTCTGAGGGTTGGTGCTGGTTCACTCTGTCCCATGAGGCCGACAACGTGTCACCATGTGGCAGCAGCAGCAAAGACAAGCAGATCAGGGAGGGGCAGACTGGCCTAGTCCCCAGGGGGCTGGGCTCAGTGCCAGGGCCTCTCTCTGAGCCGCCTCGTTGCCGTCACTGGGGCTGTGCCCCCTCTTCTGACTCCCACTGCTTTCTGCGCTCTGTGGGGACTCAGAGTCAATAAGTTGAAATCCATTGCCCTGGCTGGTGTGGTTCGGTGGGTAGAGAGTCGGCCTGTGGACTGAAGGGTCCTGGGTTCTATTCCTGGTCAGGGCATGTGCTCAGGTTGCAGGCTGGATACCCAGTAGGGGGTGTGACAAAGGCAGCCCATCAATGATTCTCTCTCATCATGGATGTTTCTCTCTCTCTCCCTCCTCCTTTCTCTTCCTCTCTGAAATAGATAAAAAATATGTTTAAAAAAATAAGTTGAAATCTCTTAAAAGTGTGTATGTTTTTACATTAGGTCCACGTGCTTCCCCACAGAGACACGGGTGGCAGACGGGGTGGCAGACGAACTCTGGGGGCTCCGGGCACTGCTTCCTGCTGTCCATGTGGCTCCCTCCCCGTGAGGTGAGTGTAGGCACAGCTGTGACTCACACCAAACTAACGGAACACTGCAAAGTGGACGTGTCTCCCAAGCCGGGCTCCCCTGCAGCCGCCCTCTGGCCGGCAGCATCTCCCCAGTGCTCGCTGCTGCGACTTCACGCGGCTGTGACCGTGGCAGGAACCACGGGGCCAAGGATCCAGGGCCTCGAGGGCTCAGCCACCAAAGCAGGGAGCCTGGAACCGCCGTCCCACAACCACACGGGACGTCTACCCCCAGGTTTCGCTCGTGGCCACGTTTCACTTTGCTTCCATGTTGAAATCAAGATTATTTTTCTGCTCCAAAGTATGTTTTGTGAAGCACTAGTTTGTTCGTTTGTTTTTGTGTTTTTTTTTTAAAATATATTCTTATTGATTTCAGAGACAAAGAGAGAAACATCAGTGATGAGAGAGAATCATGGATCGGCTGCCTCCTGCACGCCCCCCTCTGGGGATGGAGCCCACAACCCGAGCATGTGCCCTTGAGCAGAATCGAACCCGGGACCTTTCAGTCCGCAGGCCGAGGCTCTAGCCACTGAGCCAAACCAGCTAGGGCTGATGGTTTGTTTTTAATAACTATCATTCACCAGCAGAAATAGACCTGACACAATGCAGAATACACATGACACATTAAAACGGTAGCCAGACAACTCGGTATTCATTCAGCCCATCTCGTGTCTCCCCACTGAGGGGCTCGACAGCCTCGCGGGAGCCTGTCCTTTGAGTGACAGCGCGGCCAGGCTCTCCCGGGTTGTGACAGTTTGGATGGATTCCAAGATCAAGGCAGAAGTTAATCGCTCGCCGTTGCTGGGCCCTGCCTGCTGCTCGGGCTGCGGCTCGCACAGCCATCCTGACAGGCTGGTGCCTGATGGGCTGCAATTAGAGGGACTGGGCGGATCCGGGTCCGAGGAGGGAGAGGCTGGGCCAGGTGGCCTGCACGGCAAACGGACCAGCGCGCTTCAGAAGGACTGTTTAATATTCTGTCCTCCAGCTCCTCTGTCGTTCATGTCATTCCTCCCTCGGGGGCAGGCGTGCGAGTCATCAGACATGACTATTTCTGAGCGGAGCGCCCTTCATATGTGTCTGCACGATATTGTCCATATAATTTAATCGTCCTGGGAATGATGTGAAATTGATTTTCATGAAAATAAGCGTCTGGTGACACGAACCATGTTTGCAAAATAGAATGATTTATAGCACCTCCGACATGGCAGATGGCGAACTTGAACTCGCAGCGATGATGGGCGCCATCACCCACCCCCGCAGGCGTGAGAAAAACGCTGTGAGCCTTGAGGAGGCACGGCGATGGTGCGTGTGTTATAAATCAGAGTTAAACTATTTATGAAATGCGAACCTCACTGCCTCATGATCCCACATGAACTTTCCATTTATTAGCTGCTAATCCTGATTATATAACCAAATACTTATATTTTCCAAATAGCTGTATTTACTGTACATTCGCTCTCTCACACACACACTCACACACTATAATTTTCAGTCTTTTTAAAAAATATATATATTTTTATTGATTTCAGAGAGGAAGGGAGAGGAGGAGAGAGAGAAACATCCATGATGAGAGAGAATCATGGATCGGCTGCCTCCTGCACGGCCACACAGGGGATCGAGCCCCCAACCCACATATGTGCCCTGACCTGGATTTGAACCAAGACCTCCTGGTTCACAGGTCGGTGGCCTGCAGACGCAGCACTGTTTGTGCAGCCACTACCTCCGCCCCTGCCTGCCCTTTGCTGGCCTGTGGGCTCAGGGCTTTCCTTCTGGGCAGTTTCCAGTCCTGTTCACGAGCCATCAGCATCCCAGGTGCGGGCACAGGCCTTCGCGGGTTATTACTCTCATCCCGACGCCAGCGCGACGGAGGGAATCACTTCATCCTTTTATGTCCGTCCTTCTCTCTTAGTTATTTCTTAAGGCTCAACGCTCGGCCGTGCCGGGCGGGCTGCCCTTCAGTCTTTACTCTGACACGCGTTGTTGCTCATCTTTTCCTGGAACTCGGGTTGGTCTTTGTTTTGAATCACCTCACCACCGATGTGGGAGGGAGCTCCTCTTAGTCAATGGGCCACGTGTGCCCTTTGCTAGGGCTGAGTGAGAGCTCGGGGGGCAGCCTGGAGCAGGTGGGAGGGAGCACGCGTGGCCCCGGGCCGTGGTGTCATGGCTCCCATCGCAGCCACGGGCCAGGCGACGCACATCTGTCTGTTGGCTCCAGTCCGTGAGCATCCTGAGCTCATGTGATCCCCACCCCACCCCCCCAAACCCCTGCCTCTGAGGACACAACCCAGTGGCTCTCCGTGGCTCCAGGCGCAGTGAGGAGCCGCTGCTCCTCCCCATGGCGCTGGGATGGGGCCAGAGAAGCTCCTACAGCCCCTGGTGGCGGGGCTCAGGTCACTATGGTTTTGAAGTCGGCTGAGTGCCTCTAGGGAGGAGGCCATGGGCTTCTCCATCCTTCCACTGGGACCAGGCCCTTCTCTGGAGAGACGCCCTGCCTCACCCAGGAGCGCATGGCCGGGGACGAGTGGAACCTCCATCTGATCAGCTCACGGCTCCTGTGAACGGAGAGTGAGCGGGCGGCCCCTCTGGGAAAAGGTAGCTCACCTTCTCCAGCCCTTGGCCCCGGGGCCCGGACTCCCTCCTCCCACCTGGGAGAGAGAGATAGAAACATCAATGATGAGAGAGAAGCATGGATCTGCTGCCGCCTACATGCCCCACCCTGGGGATAGAGCCCACAACCTGGGCATGTCCCCCACCCGGAATCGAACCCTGACCTCCTGGTTCATAGGTGGACGCTCAACCTCTGAGCCACGCCGGCCGGGCCTGCTCCCTTATTCTTATTTAATCCATTTTCCTTCACCTTCCCCGGGTCAATGATGAGAGAGAAGCATGGATCTGCTGCCGCCTACATGCCCCACCCTGGGGATAGAGCCCACAACCTGGGCATGTCCCCCACCCGGAATCGAACCCTGACCTCCTGGTTCATAGGTGGACGCTCAACCTCTGAGCCACGCCGGCCGGGCCTGCTCCCTTATTCTTATTTAATCCATTTTCCTTCACCTTCCCCGGGGCAGCTGCCTCCACACAGAGAAGCTGTGGCTGCTGTGGACACAGCTGGGGAGAGGGCTTCAGCGACCCCAGCAGAACGCCCCCCAGCATCGGAGTCCCCAAGTGACACAGATGGGGCCCCTGCAGGTATTATGACGGGAGAGAATGACACACCTTCCACAGGGGCGAAGCCAGGTGGGGGACCCAGCAGGGAGGGAGCCCCGGGAGACGGTGGGGTCCCCATCACCCCGGGGCCAGCAGGGAGGGAGCCCTGGGAGATGGTGGGATCCCCATTACCCTGGGGCCAGCAGGGAGAGAGCCCCGGGCGGCAGTGAGGTCCCCATCACCCCAGGGCCAGCAGGGATCAGGGCTGCTGGTTTTCACATCTGATTTCTAAGGCCAGAAACACTGGTGACCAGCAGCCACATGCTGCAGCCCAACAGGGTGATGGGAAAGGAACACCCTAACTACCTCAACCCTGGACCCTTCAGGGCTGCCCCCTGGATGGCTCTCTGGGAAGGTGGAGCCAGGCATCGCCAGGGGCTCGCCCTGAGCCGCAGGTGTTCACTGTTGGCAGCAGGAGAGAGTGGGGGGGCCTGGAGGGACCCAGGGGGAGGACTGTGCATTCCCTGAGTCCCCTCAGCATCAACCCAGATGCTTGTCTACATAGAGAACTGGGCAAGGGGAGCAGAGGAGAGGAAAGCTCAGGTGCAGCCTCGCTGTCTCCCTCCCCTGACCCTGCAGGTGAGCAGCAGGCGGGTTTAGGTGGCGGGTTACCTTGGCATCATCTTCATTCCCAGGGGCACACGTCTCCTGACCTTGACCTCGCCAGGTTTACCCCGGGGCCGGGAGCTAGAGGAGGGGTTGGTGTCTTGGCCGAGGCGGCGATGCTGGGTGAGAGGGGGCCATCCGGTAGCTGCTCCCCAGGAGGGTGAGGGGGGCTGCGTCCTTCCACCCCCACGAGGAGCTCTCCTCGGAGCCACCGGAGATATTTAGGGTTATGTCACCACCGTTGTCATTCTGTCCACACGCTGCTGCTATAGATGAGGACCGCCCAGCTCGGTGTGGAAGTGAGGCGCCTCGTCCTTATTTCTCAGCTGAGCTTGAAGCGCTGGGATACACTTTACCGGACGTTTTGCCAAGGAAAGTCCCCAAAAGGAAGGCTCTCTCACCCTTGAAGGCAGAGGGAGGGGCCTGGGAGCATGGTGCTGAGGGACATCAGCCAGGCGGAGACAGACAGGTGCCACGGGGCTCACTCACAGGTGGACTCTGGTGAACAAAGTGGACGGACGGACGGACGGAGGGGACCCAGAGACGTGGAGGAAGGAACAGAGTGCAGAGTCGCAGAGGGAGGGGGGACAAGGGGAGGGAGGGGAAGACATCAACCAAAGACCTTGTGTACATACTTGAATATGCACAACCCGTGGGCACAGACAATACGGGGGGTGAAGGCCTGGGGTGGGGGGGGGCTGGAGGGGATCAAAGGGGGGGACATATGTAATACTTTCAACAATAAAGGTGAATAAAAATAAAAAATTAAAGAAAGGGCTCCACATCCTGACCTCGGCAGCAGTAGGGACGCCATGAAAACCACGCCCGCAGCCCTGGAGAAATGAACACAAAAAGCGTTCCTACTGCCCTGGCTGGTGTCCTGCTGCTCTCTTATTCCTTTTATTTTTGCCACCATCATTTCCGGTGAGGTGCTGAGACCAATGTTCTTGGAGAGTGGATAGAGCACCGGCCTGTGGACTGAAGAGTTCCGGGTCCGATTCCAGTCAAGGGCACGGACCTGTGTTGCAGGCTCCTACTCAGCCCGGGCCCTGGTCAGGTCTCGTGCAGGAGGCAACCAATGGATGTGTTTCTCTCACATCAATGTTTCTCTCTG
>NW_006290032.1:1261883-1280529 GCF_000327345.1 Myotis davidii | reverse complement strand
CCTGCTGCTCTCTTATTCCTTTTATTTTTGCCACCATCATTTCCGGTGAGGTGCTGAGACCAATGTTCTTGGAGGAGATTTATCAGCTGATGACGCCTGAAACCATCCAAACACTGCAGCCCGTGATGTCCCTGCCTGGAGAGAGGCGTGCCCCGACCTCCCCGTGGCACAGCACGGCTGCATACTTACTTACCTTGAGAGAAAGCAGATTTTTAATGGAGAGATTTGCAACATCAGATGAGCTGGGAACATAAGATATTCACGTTCTAAGACAGCGGTTCTCAACCTGTGGGTCGTGACCCCTTTAGCGGTCGAACGACCCTTTCACAGGGGTCGCCTAAGACCATCCTGCATATCAGACATTTACATTAGGATTCATAACAGTAGCGACATTACAGTTATGAAGTAGCAACGAAAATAATGTTATGGTTGGGTCACAACAGGAGGAGCTGTATTTAAAGGGACAGAAGGTTGAGAACCACTGTAAGAGGAAGAAACAGCAATCCTGTCTGGTGGAGACCTGGGCCATGGGGCGGAGATGGTCTTAGGAAGGCCTCTAGAATTTCCCATTGAGGGAAATTCTAGCCAGTGTTGAAAGCAAGCTGTGCCTCTAGGCATCTTATTGTAAAGACCACGGGGCTGGGGAGTTTCTCTAGTTCAGCAAAACAATAGAATCAACAAAAAAGAGAACAAAAAGTCGAAACGAATGATAAAACCAAATAGAACAGCTATGAAAATGAACTGGAGAGAATATGCGTATCTTAAAAGGGAGCATTGAAAAATTCAGCTTCGGTTGACTTGTATGCATGCATATAAGCATAACCAATGGACATAAGACACTGGGGGATAGGGGAGGCTAGGGGACTGTCTTGGGAGGGGGGAAAAAATGGACAGCCCTGGTAGGGGTGTGTGCAGGGGGCAACTAGTCGATGTGAGAGAACATCAATGTTTCTCTCTCTGTGTCTCTCCCCTCCTTTCTGTTCGCTCAAAAATTCAATGGAAAAATATCTCCCCTGGTAGGGGTGTGTGCAGGGGGCAACTAGTCGATGTGAGAGAACATCAATGTTTCTCTCTCTGTGTCTCTCCCCTCCTTTCTGTTCGCTCAAAAATTCAATGGAAAAATATCCTCAGATGAGGATTAACCAAAAAAAAAAAATCAGTTTCAGGGTAGGAAAGAAGCCCCAAAGTTTGTTTGATAACAGTAATGATTCAAGAAATACTTAAAACTGAATGGTATAAAAAGATGTAACAAAAGAATGGCTGTTGAATAAAACAAAAGTAAGTAAATAAAACAGTATATAAATAGCATAGCAAGCAGGATCACACGTGACAGATTAAGTACGTCTTTAAACAGATGACTAATGGAACCATTTTTTACAAAATGAAGTCAATGATGATTGTAACGGAAAAAGCTGTACTCAGCCAGCCTGTGGGAGGCCTGGGCGCCATGGTAACAGGCATTAGCTGTGATGATTTAGGTACCAAAGCCGGACAAAGCTTCCTCAGGAAAAGTCTTCTCACGTGAATTAGATTAAACATAGTGAGTCTGGACACATTGTAAAATACAAATAACCATATTCCTGTGGCTTGATGATGTGTTGTTTTAGTTTTATCTTTTATTAATTTTCATATATCGGGTTTCTCTCAGAATCATAAAATTAGAGCTTGGAAATCCCTTAAATCAGTGGTTCTCAACCTTCCTAATGCCGCAACCCTTTAATACAGTTCTTCATGTTGTGGTGACCCCCGATTTCATTGTTACTAATTGAACATAATTAAAGCATAGTAATTAATCACAAAAACAATATGTAATTATATGTGTGTTTTCCGATGGTCTTAGGCGACCCCTGTGAAAGGGTTGTTTGACCCCCGAAGAGGTCGCGACCCACAGGTTGAGAACCGCTACCTTAAATGTTGTTTAAAACACACATTCACGCGCGCACACACATGCACACGCACATGCACATACATTTCAGGGTTGGTAAAGCATGGCCCTGACAGTGAAGGGCAGTGGAAGTGGGCAGGACTAGGACTAGACTAGAAGCGGATGTCATACTTCTGACGACACTCCCATTCTCTCCTTTTCTTTAATGACCATATCCCATAACTTTATACAATGCATGCATCAGAGAGCATTACATGAATTTTGAATTATTAAAATTATGCTACAAGAAGCATGAGTCCCATATTAAAATACAACATTGTTGATGGTGCCATATTTCTGTGGCCAATCTGGGTTTGGCCCAGCACCTTGGTGCAGAAATGTATGTCAATATACACTAAGTGGCCAGATTATTATGACCACCCCATCGTACAGTGAAGTGAATTAGTATGCAAATAATAATAATAGTAAAACCTTGAGAGTATTTGCTTAGGAAGTGTTGAGTATTCAGTATTTTTGGAAGTGTCAATGAAGTGCTGATGGGGTGGTCATCATAATCTGGCCGATCATAATCATCTGGCCACTTAGTGTATATTATTTCAGAGAGGAATCGAGAGAGAGAGAGAGATCAATGATGAGAGAGAATCATGGATTGGCTGCCTCCAGCACATCCCACACTGAGGATGGAGCCCACAACCCGGGCCTGTGACCTTGACTGGAATCGAACCCAAGGCTCTATCCACTGAGAAAAACTGGCCAGGGCTGTGCAGAAATGAATTCTAGCAGGAGCTCTGTGGGTTTGCTGAGGACTCACGCGGACTGGGCTTCCAAGAGTGACTCAGAGGACAGCCAATCACCCCACACTAACTCCGTGTTTTCCAATTATTGGTCAAGACATGTTAAATAGTAATTGCTTCAAAGATCATTAGTATTAATACAGAAGATGAATTGACTTATCACTGATGTCAGGCAAATGGTGATTACTCATCTGTTTCCCCCCAAAAAAACTGACTCTTCTGCAAGTATTTGTGAAAAAGGGAGTTTTCAATGACATTTGATTGCATAAAGGCAATTGGTCCGCGTGACATAAAAGAATTGATTGTGCCACAAGGAAAACAACCTTTAACATGAGACAATGGGGAGCTGTCCATGTCACTTATTCATTCATTTTTCTTCTGCAATTTAACCTCATGCGAGCTTATCTGTGCGTTTTCGCAGGCGACAGCGTTAGTGAGCAGAAGGCTCAGCTCCGTGGCGGAGCGCTTCCGTGGCTGCTATTTCCCCAATTACCCCAACGAGGCGTCATGAGTGCTGTCAGCTTTTATCTCCCCAGGAAATACTTGGGGAAGTTTAAATGTTTCTTTAGATGCGACAGCTATCATAACGTGGTGTG
Organism: Myotis davidii; assembly: GCF_000327345.1. Taxonomy (NCBI): domain Eukaryota; kingdom Metazoa; phylum Chordata; class Mammalia; order Chiroptera; family Vespertilionidae; genus Myotis; species Myotis davidii. The sequence goes on along the minus strand of NW_006290032.1, from coordinate 1,277,254 downwards.
CAATCACAAAGCGATTGCATTTACATCACACTTCAAGTTTAAAAATTAACATATATCAAACCCTATAGATACAATGCTTTCCTGTACATGTGCATACATGATAAAGCTTAATTTTTTATTTTTTAAATATATTTTTTGTTGCTGATAGTATTACAGATATACCCATTGGGACAGCATGAATGGATGGACCTGGAGAATAGGATACTGAGTGAAATAAGCCAATCTGAGGAAGACAAATATCCCCTGAGCTCACTTATTGGTGGAATCTAATGCACAGAATGAACTGACCAATGAAATAGGACCAGAAGCAGGGAAGCATGGAACAGACCGACATATCTCGATGTGGGTTGGCGGGTGAGAAGAGACAAACCACGGAGCTTATGAACTAACATGGGTGTGATGAAGCTTGAAGCATCCATGGGGCTCAGCCAGAGACGAGCAGCGAATAATAACGTAGAGCGACGATGAGAACATGCTGTGCCCGCGCCATGCGAACTGCTCCTGTCAGAGCATCTTATCGCTGTGCAGCCTTCTTCCCTGCGATGACGTGAGAGGGTGCAACCTCAGTGGCGAGAGAGAGCCGGGTGGGCCCATGGACTCAGGATGGCCCCCGTCCTTGGCAGAGAGGAACGGACAGGAGAGAGAGTTCCCACGCTGCTCAGAAGCACATCCAGCTTAAATCTTGTACATTATCTCCAGAATTCCCCATTTAATGCTTTTGACGGGGTGGACCGTGGATACCTAGTCCCTGGAAAGCAACACCTCAGCTGGGGGCTCTGTTCTGTGACCAGCGGCCGAGTCCCGGGATCTGAAGACTAGAGCCGGCAGGATAAGGACAGAGTGCCTTTTGCTCCCGGCAGATCCTCATTCTTAAGGCACCAAGAGGAATAGGAAGTGGCCTTTCATGGAATAAGAATAGCTCACTGATTTGCTGTAAAGCCGGGCCTCCGCAGTGACACAGGGCGCTGGGCATGTTGGTTTTCAGCTACTGCAGACAGAGAAGGGCCTTGCTCGGGGAGGCCATGGTGTTCATGCCGGAACCAAGCGCCTCACTCAGTCCCAGCTCTCTGACGCAGCCACGGCGCAGATATGGCCGAGATGAGCCTCGGAAACGCAACATGTGCCCCAACAATGTGCTCTGTTTACAGGCAACGTTCTGCTTCAGTGTCGTTTTGATAAAATAACAAGTTTTTTTCTAGTTATCAGAGAACATGGGCAGTGGGTCTGTGAACAAGTGTACCTGTCATTATAGGTGTATGCTGCATTGTAGTTTTGTGGGTTTTTTAAAATATATTTTTATTGATTTCAGAGTGGGAGAGGAAGAGAGAGATAGAAACATCAATGATGAGAGGGAACCATTGATTGGCTGCCTCCTGCATGTTGGACTTGAGCCCACAGCCCAGGCATGGGCCCTTGACCGGAATCGAACCTGGGACCCTTTGGTACGCAGGCCAATGCTCTATCCACTGAGCCAAACTGGCCAGGGTGCATTGTTAGGTTTTAAAAGTGATGACTCCCAGCCATGTGAGTGGTTGAAATCGCAGGAAGAGACACAGATGAGAAGAAAAGAGTCCCTAAACTGTATAGAGCAGTGATGGCGAACCTATGACACGCGTGTCAGAGGTGACACGTGAACTCATTTTTTGGTTGATTTTTCTTGGTTAAATGGCATTTAAATATGTAAAATAAATATCAAAAATATAAGTCTTTTGTTTTACTACAGTTGCAAATATCAAAAAATTTCTATATGTGACACGGAACCAGAGTTAAGTTAGGGTTTTTCAAAATGCTGACACGCCGAGCTCAAAAGGTTCGCCATCACTGGTATAGAGTGAGCCCTCCTTTGACCCTAGTTTCATCAGCGCCACATTTAGGGGACAGAAGTATCATGAGACAGAGCTGTTGTGAAGGTCAAGGAAGACAGCCACACACAGTGAATTACCACCACCCTGCTTACAACAGCCACACAGTGACTCACCACCTCCCTGCTTAGAACAGCCACACACAGAGACTCACCACCTCCCTGCTTAGAACAGCCACACACAGAGACTCACCACCTCCCTGCTTAGAACAGCCACACACAGAGACTCACCACCTCCCTGCTTAGAACAGCCACACACAGAGACTCACCACCTCCCTGCTTAGAACAGCCACACACAGAGACTCACCACCTCCCTGCTTAGAACAGCCACACACAGAGACTCACCACCTCCCTGCTTAGAACAGCCACACACAGAGACTCACCACCTCCCTGCTTAGAACAGCCACACACAGAGACTCACCACCTCCCTGCTTAGAACAGCCACACACAGAGACTCACCACCTCCCTGCTTAGAACAGCCACACACAGAGACTCACCACCTCCCTGCTTAGAACAGCCACACACAGAGACTCACCACCTCCCTGCTTAGAACAGCCACACACAGAGACTCACCACCTCCCTGCTTAGAACAGCCACACACAGAGACTCACCACCTCCCTGCTTACAACAGCCACACACAGAGACTCACCACCTCCCTGCTTAGAACAGCCACACACAGTGACTCACCACCTCCCTGCTTAGAACAGCCACACACAGAGACTCACCACCTCCCTGCTTAGAACAGCCACACACAGAGACTCACCACCTCCCTGCTTAGAACAGCCACACACAGAGACTCACCACTGTCCTGCATACAACAGCCACCCACAGTGACTCACCACTGCCCTGCATACAACAGGTGCTTGATAATATCTATTACTGTTATTTTAGTTTTTGTCTCATGTTTTATTTTCAAAACTTGTTCTATTATTTTGTTTTATTACTGTTTTAGTCTCTTTTTTATTTTTGAAATGTGTTGTGTTGTTTCGTTTCATCACTGCTTTAAATCTGGTTTCCTCTGGACTGACACATGAATCGCTTCCACCTACAACGTACTGAGAAAGGATAAGCCTGCAGGAGTCTGGGCCACAGGGGCGGGAAGGCAGGAGGCCGCAGACTGTGTGGCTGAGAGCGGAGGAAGGTGTGTGTCCGGGACCCCGTTAGGAGTCAGCTAGTGAGAGACGGTGCAGAGCAAAGATGGGAAGAATGGGCAGCATTTTGCCATGTGTATCAATCGGTGAGTTGACAATGCAGGTCTCGGGTTGGGTTGGAGTGGTGAGCGTGTGGCAGCAAGTGGAAAAGGGAATAAAAGATATGAAATTGAGTCACAATATTCATCAGGTTTTGAAGTGAAGGTGGGCAGGGACCAGGAGCTTTAAGGAGTTGTAGTGCAAGAGACACCCTTCGCTAATCTGTTCTGAGTGTGTGAGTGTGTGTACGTGTGTGTGAGAGTGTGTGTGTGTGTGTGTGTGTGTGTGTGTGTGTGTGTTTCAAGGGAAGGACCTAAACCATATTTGTATGACTATAGGAATGATTGAATGATGGAGTTGATGGCAGAAATGCAAGGTGTGAATCACAAACAGGATATCAAATGATGGTCTGTTGAGAAAAAAAAGACTTTAGATAGAAAGGGATCTTTATTGTTACAAGAAGAGAGAAACAGTGGCAAAGGCCTGCGTGTATGTACTTTCAGTTAAATGAAAAAAGAGAGCGTTATGGTCCATTTTTCCTTTTGTAACAAAACAGATCAGCTGGTCACTGAGTGTGTAACAGGGACTTGGACGCGTGGGGGAAGTGAGAGGTTTGCTGAGAGATTTAATTATGAAGCCGTCGATGGTAAGGTCCACGGGGCGACCCGCAAAGCCCGGTTTGGGGATGTCTGAGAGGGGGTCCTCAGGCAGCGTGGGCACCTGGTTTCCTTCCGAGATGCTTAGAGGACATGTTGGCATGGCAACAGTGCGCCTGAGGCTCATTGGAGAACGAGGTCTCGTCTGGCAGGCGGGATGAGAAGAAGAGAGTGAGGGAAGGATGGAGATGAACCGAGGGTCCCCACAGGGAGGTGAACATGATGAGGGATGAGAGGAGATGAAGAGGTGAAGTGGGTGACAGATTCCCAGCCTCAGTGGACTGAATGCTGTGATGAGGGTAGGGGTCCCCTGGTGAGGAAAGGAGCTGTGGTTACGGATGAGATTCTGGTGTTAGCGCTTTGTCACGTGGGCAGTTTTCACTGATCCCAGTTTCAGCATGAAAATGGAAATAGATATTGTAGTGGAGATTAGGAACTCCTGAGCTGAGTCTAATCTTTGAGAGTATGTTTTCAATATTCAGTATTTATATTAGTTCACACAAACACTCCATCCATGCTTTTGTTCTGGCCCTCCGGTCCAGTTTAAGAACCCATTGTAGCCCTCGAGTCAAAAAATTTGCCCACCCCTGGTATAGTCCATTCTACCAAAGTCTCCTAAGGTGAGGGCAAGACCTATGAGGGTGTGAAATAAGGCCATCTGGGACCAAGCCCCTGGTGGCTTCCAGGCAGTGACCACTCAGCATGTGGATCCTCTGAGCCAGTGACCAGGTGGCCGGGTGGAAACAGCCTTCACTTACCTGAAGGCCAATGAGGTTCTGTTGTCACAAAATAGTGATTGAATTTGTAAACTGGAAAAAAATGTTTGTATAGCAGCTAGCTTTCCCAACATCACTGAATAAAATGGTGTGCGCCTGTTTTCAAAACTCCCAATAAGGTTAGACACTCATTTCACTAGCATCCAAAATCACACTGTTTCACTCAGTGGAAGAGGCCCCGTCCAGGCATCTGGACCAGGAAGCCAGGGCTGGATCTGAGAGAACCAGCTAGCTCCACACTGAAAACGCTCTGACATAAAACCCATCATCATGAGGGGAGAAGATGAAGCAAATCTTTTTCAAAAGAAGATATGAATATTTTATACAAGCAGATGCATTACTTAGAAACATTCCACAGAGGGCATTTAAGGCCCTTGGAAATGAAATGGGAGTGTTACTGTGTTACCTATTGCTCTGATATGATGGGAGGTAGGAAGAGCTGTTTTTAAAAGTCAGTGAACAATACAAATACTTAGAAGTCGTCTTATCAGGCCCAGCTGGTGTGGTTCAGTGGTTGAGTGTCAACTATGAACTGGAGGTCACAGTTCAATTCCTGGTTAGGGTATATGCCCAGGTTGTGGGCTGGATCCCCAGTGGGGGGCATGAAGGAGGCAGCTGATCCATAATTCTCTCTCATCATTGATGTTTCTATCTCTCTCTCCCTCTCTGAAATCATAAAAGCATATTTTTTAAAAAGTCATTTTATCAGAACAAGGCTATGGTGAGAGCATGAAAAAGAACTTGCCCTAGCTGGTGTGGCTCAGTGGATAGAGCGTTGGCCTGCAGACTGAAGGGTCCCGAGTTCGATTCCAGTCAAGGGCACATGCCCGGGTTGTGGGCTCGATCCCCGGTTGGGGGCGTGCAGGAGGCAGCCGATCCATGATTCTCTCTCATCATTGGTGTTTCTATCTCTTTCTCCCCCTATCCCTTCCTCTCTGGAATCAATAAATATATATTAAAAAAAAGACTTAACAAGCATCTGATTGCCTGTGCATTGAACACACATATTTCAGTTTAAAAATAAATAAAAACGTGTAGCCCATTGATAGACATGACCTCCCAGTGGTAGAGTCAGTGGTACTGCAGGGACTTTGCATGGCGACAGATGCTAACTAGACTTATGGGAGTGATGTCATAACGTATGTAAATATCCAATCAGGACGGTGGCACAGAAACTATTGGGCTATTGTGTCAATTATATGTCAATAGAAACAAAAAAAAACAAACAAATAAAATCCAGGGTGTATATCTCAAGCAATAAATGATCCATCTGTGGGGAAAAAATCAATAATGAGTTCTACTCGAGCAAGAACAGTGCTGAAAGGCAGAGGAATAAATCTGTCTTCCAACAGCAATGTGAACAATGACTTGCCTGAAAATAATTCCAAAATAAATACTTCATATTCTGTGTGGAATGCGCCAAAAGTTCCTACAGGACTGGGAATGGAAGGAAGCCGTTGCTGGCTGCAGGAACCCAAGGGTGCCACCCCCGAGGTTCTCCTCCCATGGACGCACCTGTGCGGGGCCCGGTGCCGGCCACCACCTCAGCGGCACCACGCGAGTATTCTGAGAGCAGGTTCCGCAAAGTGCAGAATAAGGCACATCCACTCGGGAAGGAGATTTCCTGAGAGACATCAGAGCACTTCCACAGGATTAGATGTGTCCACTTGACGAACTAGCGATTCTATGCATTTACTCAGGGGCACAGGACGATGGCTGCTTTTCTGGAAAGCGTGGAAGGAAGAGTCCACGAAAACAACGATGCTGAGACAATTTTGAGAACATGAGAGCTCTTTCCCAGAGCACTCACACAAATCAGTCCCATTAAAACGATCTAACTTATCACTATAAAGTGTAAGACAACGCGCTTACGATTTTAAACAAACCATTTACATTAGAACACAGGCAGCCTGGAGATCAAAAGTACAAAGACAAATGGTGTGCGACGTATGCGCTTGAATCAAACACTCTGAATGACAGAGGGGCGTGGAGACACGGTAGTGAATCAAATGGGCAAATCTCCTGGCGATTAAAATGTAGCGGGGAGACTCCCAATGAATACAATAGCCTCTGATGTCCCAAGTGATGAAAAAGGCAATGGAAGAGGGGAAAGCATCGCTCAGAGATGGGAGGCAAGAGCGTTCCCATTATTTCAGTATCAGGTAGTCAGGAAGGAACCCGTGTTGTACAGAACTCCCCCCGGTGTGATTGGAAGTGGGGGGAAGTCTCTGGCCCTGTCTCTGGAAAGAGGTTGGGAGCCCCAGCCCAGCTTGGAGCCCCTGGCCCTCTGAGGCAGTGCCCAGAGGCCAGACCAGGTTCAGAGGAGTGTGGGTGGAGCTTTCACCAGCATGTGCTTGTTTATGATGCACAATTACAATTAGGCTGTGAAATATTGGACGGTGGGAGATGTGAGCCCGGCACTTCTTGGCTGCATTGATCTGGTGTGACCTGAGACCCATCCTGGGTTATGGCCCTGAACTTGACGCGGCATTTCCATGGGCCGCTCCATGAACCTGTGAGTCAGCAAAACTGTTGTATGTCATTGTCTGGGATCCCCAAGGACACGCAGTCTGTAGGCCATAGGAATGTCTCAGTGGCTCATCTCTTTGTGTATTTTAAGTTTGTTAAAACTTTCCATTCCTGTTTGGAGACTTAGTTCAAAAATAGACACATAAACTCTAATCTTTTCTTCACTCTGTAAGTTAATATGGCAGCTTAATAAGCAAAGGAAAGTGATAGTAAATGTATGTAAACTGTAATTCATAAAGTCACATGGATGTATTTTAGGCAAGTCTGGATACTGGCTGACAGGTCTTTTATTTTATATTTTTATATCTATTTTATAACATGTTCTTTGGTCAATGCACAAAGCCCACTCAATAAATCAAATTTCCTAACAGGATTTCCCACCATCAAAAGGTGTTAATTTGTTTCCTTAATGCAGATAACAAAAAGCATTGTTTCTCTTATGATGTTCCATGTTTGGCACACTTTTTATAAAAAGAGAAATAAAATTATATATTACCCTGGCAGGTAGCTCTGTTGGTTGAAGAATTGTTCCATACACCAAAACGGTTGTGGGTCTGGCCCCTGGTCGGGGACATATGGGAGGCAACCCATTGATGTTTCTCTCTCGCACCTATGTTTCTCCCTGACTCTCTATTTTAAAAAAAATCAATTTACATGTTTAAAAATATTATCCTATATAATAAAGAGGTGATATGCAAATTGACTATCATGCCCTCGCACAAGATGGCAACCCCAAGTGGTCAAAGATGGCTGCCAAAAGATGGCTGCCACAAGATGGCTGGCAGGGTAGGGTAGTTGGGGGCAACCAGGCCTGCAGGGGAGGGCAGTTGGGGGAGACCAGGAAGGCAGGAGAGGGCAGTTGGGGGAGACCTGGTCAGCAGGGGAGCAGTTAGGCATCGATCAGGCTGGCAGGCAGAAGCAGTTAGGGGAAATCAGGCAGGCAAGCAGGCGAGCTGTTGGGATGTCTGACTGCCGGTTTAGGCCTGATCGGGCTTAAACTGGCAGTCTGACACCCCCCGAGGGGTCCCAGATTGGAAAGGGTGCAGGCTGGGCTGAGGGACACACCCTCCAGTGCACGAAGGTCCTCTAGTATATTATAACTCATACAGTGAAGTAAGAAAATAATGTGAAACTTTTTTAAAATAACATGATATGCTTTTATTAAATTTTAGATATTTTATCTATTTAGGGATAATATATATTTCAGGCTTAATTTTTTGAAAGTTATCTTTTTAAAAAATGTGTTTTTATTGATTTCAGAGAGGAAATGGGAGAGAGAGACAGAAATAGAAACATCATGAGAGAGAATCATGGATCGGCTGCCTCTTGCACACCCCCCAATGGGGATCAAGCCCACAACCCAGGCATGTGCTCTGACAGGGAATCAAACAGTGACCTCCTGGTTCATAGGTTGACACTCAACCACTGAACAACACTGGCCAGGCTGAAAGTTATCTTTTAATTTTATGTATTCCAGAACAATGTTTATCCTACAATTAATATTTATAAGGTCTCCTCTGATACTGGCCTCTGATGAAGCTTTGGCTGAAATGTCTAGGACGTGTTTCCTTCACCATAAATATCAAGGAGATTAGTAAGTGCAGAATCCAGGCACAGTAAACTTTTACCCAGTTTTCTAGCCTCAGTGAATCTGTTAAAGCTCAGTCAAGACCAAATAGAGCCATTTGCCCTCTCACACGAACCTGAGCTGAATTTTCAGCTCTGCTTAGCGCAGAGATTTCATAGCAAAGACATGTTTTATAGCTGGTTCAGGCTGGATGGGCGCGGCTGCTCTTGGGAGATTGATGCAAAGGCCTTCCTGCCTAGGATCCTGTGTGGGAAAAGCAAGTGTCCCATAGAGACGAGGGCCATGCTCTATAGGAGATGATTAATATGTCGATTGCAGTAAGTACTATGGCCTTGGTGTATATTTTCTCTCTTTCTTGAGACAGTAAGAGCATATATTATAGAGCCTTTTCATAAGCTACATTAGTTCAATCTTTTTTTTAACTTTGGAGACTACATTGCATACATATTAGGAATCCTTGGGGAATTTATTTTCATGTGCAATCTAAGAAAATAGCTTATTTTGAATGACAGGAGTATGAGTTAATACCGTATAATTCCCACTAAAGTATAATGTGCCATATCTCAGAAATTATGAGCTTTATAATAACATCAGAGTAAACATAAATGTAAATCAAGGCATGATTTGTGACATTGACCGAAGGCATACGATGGGAGTAAATTCTGAAAGAAAAATGGCTTCCCTCTGCCACTCAGCTTCAGTCTCTGGATAGGTTCCACCATTGATACTTTACAAGCCAAACTGGAAGAGACAACTTCAAGATTCACATTAGATTAAACAATCATTTAACAAGTTAAAACTTGCCACTCATATAGGTCATTTAAGAAATTTACACCAATGTACACAAATGCATAATTTATTGCAAGTATTGTCAAATTTAAGTGATAAATTGATGAGTGATATTACCCTTGATAATCAATATTACTGAGATGCCTTGTAATATTCATCAGCAAAGAAAAAATAATCATTGATTATATGTCAGAAACTTAAGTAGCATTTATAAATAAGGCATTGATCTCCTTCTATAAAATGAATTCACTCAACATATAATTATTGGATATCATTTTTAAACATTCCAGTAGTTATTGGGGTAACTTGACAAGTTATCAATGGATATTTAGGAAAAATAACATGGTCAGTTCTGATTTTCATGGAACTTATATTTATTGAAAAAAGGGCAAATAAAGAATAAAGCAATTATTTAATTATAATTATAAAAATATTATTAAAGTGCCCAACCAGCATAGCTCAGTTGTTGAGCATTGATCTGTGAACTAGGAGGTCATAGTTCAATTCCTAGTCAGGCCACAGGCCCAGGTTGCAGGCTCGGAGGTCATGGTTCAATTCCTGGTCAGGCCACAGGCCCAGGTTGCAGGCCCTATCTCCAGTGAGGGTGGGGATGGGGGGCATGCAGGAGGCAGCCAATCAATGATTCTCTCTCCCAATTGATGTTTCTATCTCTCTTTCACTCTTAAATCAATAAAAATATTTTCAAAAAAATATTATTAAAGTGAGTGAAGTATATATAACAAAGGGTTTACAATGTTAGACAGGGACATCTTTCCTTATGCAGGGACATTAAGGTTGACATGCAAGCTAACCTGATGGAGAGGATGGGACAGGCTAGAGGAGTGCCCCTGTGTGGCATGGAGTTCTGTGCAGTTAGTTTCAGCGATTTTAGGCTGAGTGAAAGCATTTAAGAATTTTACGCAGAAAATGTATATGTCATGAAATACGTCACAAACTTCTCTATACTGGAGTGCAGGAGGGTCTTCCTGGGGCAAGGGGGGTCCCTGGGACCCCACTGTTGGACAGGCTGCTGCTGTTGCCCAGGTGAGAGCAACTGGGGCTGATGTGAGGCATAGTCAGCTTCTCCCTCCACTGTAACCGCCGAGTCAGGAGCACTTGGTCCTGAAACAGTTGCGGATGTGAAAGAAAAATCAAAGTGGATCCCTTTCTGCCTCAGCCACAGGATAAAAACAGGCATTGAACGTTATGGAAAGAAGGTGGCAGGAAGAGCTTGTTTGGGGTGAATGTCAAGAGTTGGCCTTGAACCTGCAAAGTCAGGGATGTCTGTGACTGCTCAGGGGGAGGCAGGATTGCAGTGTTTAGAACCAATGTCTGCATTGAAGATGTAATGACATAAATATGGGATTCTGATCAAAATAGAGATGCTCCTTAAAGCCGTGAGCCTGGCAGCATCCCAGAGCCAGGGCACCATGCCCAGGAGGGCTCTGGCTGAGCATCTAAGCGAAGGAGCCAGAGGGTGCGGGAGAAGGCCCAGAGAGGGCTGATTGGAAAGACGTGAAACCAGGTTGCTCCCATTCCAGCTACAACCCCATTAGACGCTGACCCCGCAGAGGGAGCTGAGATGAGTTTGAGGGTCTGAGGACCCCAGATGTGAAGGTCTGAGCCATATTCTTATAGGATTCTCCGAACATCACCATGTGGTTACTGCTGGAGAAAATAACAAAGATCCAGGACCTAAACTCAGAAAGAGGTTAGACGATGCTAACGGGTCGCATGACTAGGCAACTCAGGAGCAGTTTGGGGTTATATGACCTGATGGCACATGTATCAAGACACAGGGGTTTAAAGGCTTGAAACAGATGAGGAATAAGGAAGGTGCTGAACAACCCCGGTCTCAGGGGCTAAGAGGCTAGGAGGACAACAGCAGTAGCTCCCGGGAAGGGCGCAGGTACAGCAGGGTGCTCAGAGGCACTAAGGAGTCTGTTAGAAAGAGAGCATGGAGGGACGATTCCAAGCAGAGGTTGAGGATCTAAGAGTTTGTGCTGGTGATGGACTGGGAAGTCCACAGAATAGAGCAAGAGCTGGGAGGCCCCACACACACATACACACACAGACACACACACACGCGTGCATACACATGTGCGCACACACACACAGGACACGTGTACCGGGCTGCCCCCAGCGCTATTGCAGCAGCAATGCCCAGTGCCTGGAGACAGCCCACACCCCGCCCGCGTGGAGGGGGAGAGGCAGCAGGCGGTGCACACCGGCTGTGCAGAGCTTTATGGAGTGGAGTTTGCAGCGGTAAAGGATGCGCTGGAATCTGGGGCTTTCTCGTGTTTTTACAACAAAAAATCAGGAAAGGGATGCGCATTGGACGTTTTAAGCCTGAGGTGCTTGCGGGGCAGCCGAGGGGAGAATTGGATTTACAGCCCGAAGTCCATGGACAAGTCTCGGCTGCAGACAGGCGCTCGGGCTGTGATGGGCTGTGTTCTCTGAAGCCTCCCGTGAGCGCTGGGGAAGGAGCGAGGGCCGCAGACAGACAAGGCCGCGGGAGGCGGCGAGGGTCGATGCGGGCTTTGTTGGGGTTAACATGAGAAATGCTGCTTCCACTTGAAAATGGTTTGGAGAGAATTTATAGAGAGAAATTTCGTAAAATTGCGCTATCAAAGGAGAGGGGAAGCACAGCTTCCCTGCTGTCTAAACAATTTCCATCTCTTTCTGAACGTGTGCTTTTTTTTTCTGTACTTGCATTTTATTTGGCGTCCTGTATATACTGCCCAGAGATGCTTATAAACACACACACACACACACACACACACACATATACACGCTGACACACACACACGCGCACACACACGCACACATGTGTGCGTGCACACACATACACACATGTGTGCACACATATATACACACGTGTGCACACACCTGTGCAGACATACACACACACATGTGCGTGCACACACATACACAAACACACACACATACACACATACACACACATGTGCGTGCACACAAACACATACACGCACACAAACACACACATACACACACACATACACACATACACATACACATACGCACACACACATACACACATACACAGACACACACACATACACACACATACACACATGCATACACAGACACACACATGCAGACACACACATATACACACATGCATACACACACATGCACACATACACACACATACACGTACACACAGACACACGCGCGTGTGCACACACACATACACATACACACATACACACACATGCGCACGTGTGCACACACACACGCAGGACACGTATACCGGGCTGCAACAATGCCCAGTGCCTGGAGACAGCCCACACCCCGCCCGCGTGGAGGGGGAGAGGCAGCAGGCGGTGCACACCGGCTGTGCAGAGCTTTATGGAGCGGAGTCTGCAGCGGTAAAGGATGCGCTGGAATCTGGGGCTTTCTCGTGTTCTTACAACAAAAATCAGGAAAGGGATGCGCATTGGACGTTTTAAGCCTGAGGTGCTTGCGGGGCAGCCGAGGGGAGAATTGGATTTACAGCCCGAAGTCCATGGACAAGTCTCGGCTGCAGACAGGCGCTCGGGCTGTGATGGGCTGTGTTCTCTGAAGCCTCCCGTGAGCGCTGGGGAAGGAGCGAGGGCCGCAGACAGACAAGGCCGCGGGAGGCGGCGAGGGTCGATGCGGGCTTTGTTGGGGTTAACATGAGAAATGCTGCTTCCACTTGAAAATGGTTTGGAGAGAATTTATAGAGAGAAATTTCGTAAAATTGCGCTATCAAAGGCAAGATAAAAGGCTTCGTGCCGGGTCATACAAAACATCAAAGAACAACTGCATGCTATGCCTACATTTAATATATGTACATTCAATTCTACTTCTCCAAGAATATTGTATTTTTCTCTAAAAGTTGAACATATTTTTATACATTTCCCCCCAATTTGTTTTATAAGACCTATCTTGGGGGGATTTGTTATTCTGATTACGAGCCCTCAGTAAATACAGACGATATTTTAGGGTGTGCATGTACAGTTGAGCCTTACGCAGCACGGGTTTGACCTGTGGGTCTGCGCCTGTGTGGGCTGCTTTCCGAAGAGGCCTGAGCTGTTACCCATTGTGGCTGGGAGTCTGTGGCTGTGTGGCCGTGCATTCACTGATGCCACTTCTGCAACCATCAGCCCAGGCTGCCATGCAATATGGAAACGGAAGGAGCTAGAGCGCAGACCTCCACTGCCTCACGGCTCCCGAGGCTGCAGCCCTGAGGCTGGGGGGCGGCAGAGCTGGTTTCTGGGGGTAGAGGGACTCTCTTCCTGACTTGCACAGGGTCGCCTTCTCACTGCGCCCAGCTGCAGCCTCCCCAACAGGCACAGGCACAGAGCGCTCTGGCGGCTCTCCTCTTCCCACAGGGACATGGTCCTATGGGATGGGGGCCCTGCCCCTAGGAGCTCACGTACCTTTAACAGCCTCCCTAAAGGCGGCTCTGAGTCCAGCTATCACGTGTCATAGGTTCGCCATCACTGGCATAAGGACTACAACTACAGGACAGACTTCCTCTCTTTGGGGGCCACTGAATGTGTATACCTACTCAACAACTTACCAAAACTATTCATGAATTACCTTTGTTAAAATCTCAATATCTAGGCCCTGACTGGGTAGCTCAGCTAGAGCATCAGCCCAATACACAAGGTTGCAGGTCCAATCCCCAATCCCAGGTCAGTATCACAGCGCTTATGGAAAACTTTCTTTTCATAGAGGTGTAATGAGACAAGAGACCTTGCTCAGTAATAAGACTTAAGATATGGACCGGTCCCCAGCTAGTGTGCCTTAGATCCCAGGTCAGTACACATACAAGAATCAACCAACGAATGCATAAGTAAGATGAACAACAAACCCACAAATCTCTCTTTCTCTCTCTCTCTCTCTCTCTCTCTCTCTCTCTCTCTCTCTGTCTCCCCCCGCCCCCTCAAGTTAATACACTTTTAATTGCAGTGCCCTACGTTTTCATGGTAGCACCCAGACAAACATTAGCTAGTTCCCCTTATTCCACATAAACAACAGATCATCTTAGTTGTTTATTCAAATCCCAGGGCACGTGGTGTGATCATCCAGACGAGAGTGGAGTCGTCTTTGTCTGGGGTGTACATTCTATTTAATTAACATTCCTAGCGAAGTCATAAAAGAAGCATCGAGCCAATGAGGGTTGAGAGCATGGCTTGTCCTGTTTGCAATAACACAGAGATGGTATTTCAAAACACATGATTTATTCTAAAGTGAACCAGAGCGTACAGCACGTTTTCAGAGAGTTTGCTCTGAAACTGTTTACGGCGGCATTTGCGCTTATACTGGAGTTGCTGTTATGGTACTCCATGTTAAAAGCACCATACTTTACATCCACAGGCAGGCTTTGCTTATAGGAAACGCTCTTGTTAATGTCTGCAAGATAAAAGGCTTCGTGCCGGGTCATACAAAACATCAAAGAACAATTGTATGCTATGCCTACATTTAATATATGTACATTCAATTCTACTTCTCCAAGAATATTGTATTTAGTTTAAAACATTTTTCTCTAAAAGTGGAACATATTTTTATACATTTCCCCCCAATTTCCCCGGAGCGGCAGGAGCCCTGAGAGGCAGGCAGCTGCACTCCTCAGCACAGCTCTGGGTGGGGGCGTTTTATTTTCCCAAATTCTCATTAGTAAGCATGTCAACAGACGAGAGTGGAGTCGTCTTTGTCTGGGGTGTACATTCTATTTAATTAACATTCCTAGCGAAGTCATAAAAGAAGCATCGAGCCAATGAGGGTTGAGAGCATGGCTTGTCCTGTTTGCAATAACACAGAGATGGTATTTCAAAACACATGATTTATTCTAAAGTGAACCAGAGCGTACAGCACGTTTTCAGAGAGTTTGCTCTGAAACTGTTTACGGCGGCATTTGCGCTTATACTGGAGTTGCTGTTATGGTACTCCATGTTAAAAGCACCATACTTTACATCCACAGGCACAGAT
>NW_006290032.1:1247856-1261561 GCF_000327345.1 Myotis davidii | reverse complement strand
TTGTATGCTATGCCTACATTTAATATATGTACATTCAATTCTACTTCTCCAAGAATATTGTATTTAGTTTAAAACATTTTTCTCTAAAAGTGGAACATATTTTTATACATTTCCCCCCAATTTCTTTTATAAGACCTATCTTGGGGGGATTTGTTATTCTGATTACAAGCCCTCAGTAAATACAGACGATATTTTAGGGTGTGCATGTACAGTTGAGCCTTACGCAGCACGGGTTTGACCTGTGGGTCTGCGCCTGTGTGGGCTGCTTTCCGAAGAGGCCTGAGCTGTTACCCATTGTGGCTGGGAGTCTGTGGCTGTGTGGCCGTGCATTCACTGATGCCACTTCTGCAACCATCAGCCCAGGCTGCCATGCAATATGGAAACGGAAGGGGCTAGAGCGCAGACCTCCACTGCCTCACGGCTCCCGAGGCTGAGGGGCACAGAGCTGGTTTCTGGGGGTAGAGGGACTCTCTTCCTGACTTGCACACGGCCGCCTTCTCACTGCGACCAGCTGCAGCCTCCCCAACAGGCACAGGAACAGGCACAGAGCGCTCTGGCAGCTCTCCTCTTCCCACAGGGACGTGGTCCTATGGGATGGGAGCCCTGCCCCTAGGCCTAGGAGCTCACTTACCTTTAACAGCCCCCCAAAGGCGGCTCTGAGACCAGCTGATGCAGGGGTTCAGGCTCAGAATATGGATTTGGAAGAGGAGCTACAACAGCCCATTATGATTTATTCTAAAGTGAACCAGAGCGTACAGCACGTTTTCAGAGAGTTTGCTCTGAAACTGTTTACGGCGGCATTTGCGCTTATACTGGAGTTGCTGTTATGGTACTCCATGTTAAAAGCACCATACTTTACATCCACAGGCAGGCTTTGCTTATAGGAAACGCTCTTGTTAATGTCTGCAAGATAAAAGGCTTCGTGCCGGGTCATACAAAACATCAAAGAACAATTGTATGCTATGCCTACATTTAATATATGTACTCACAGCGCTTATGGAAAACTTTCTTTTCATAGATGTGTAATGAGACTAGAGAACTCGCTCAGTACATAAGACTTAAGATACGGACCGGTCCCCAGCTAGTGTGGCTCAGCAGTTGAGCATCGTCCTATGAAACAGGAGGTCACTGTTTGATTCCAGGTCAGGGCACATGCAGGGTTGTGGGCTTGATCCCCGGTGGGTGGCATGCAGGAGCTCTGGTGGTTACTAAAAATTCTTTGCTCCTGCAGGCTGAGATCCTGCCCAGCACTCGCATGTGCTGCCAGCAGCTGCACCTGCTGCCGGTGCCAGCTCTGCTCGCTTGCACCTGCTGCTGGTGGCCGGAGCCACCGCTTGCAGCCGTTGTCGGTGCCGGCCCTGCTTGCACTCACTGATGGCATTGACCCCAATCACTCTGCACCATCAGCGGGTGCCCCCGGAGCGGCAGGAGCCCTGAGAGGCAGGCAGCCCCAGTCCTCAGCACAGCTGTGGGCAGGGGGCATTTTATTTTTCCGAATTGTCATTAGTAAGCATGTCAATACACAGACACACACACACACACACACACACACACACACACACACGTACAGGCACATGTATGGACATGCATTGACATGCATATATGCACAAGCATGGACACACGTTCACGCACACACATGCACAAGCATGGAGACACGCATGCACACTCACCTGCTGCAGGCCCTGTTATTGAGGAGCCTCCCGCCAACCATGGGCCCACCCCCACTGCATCTCTGCCTGGGGCAGGGCTTCTTCCTTAACCAGGAGGTGCCCCCGTACCTCCTTCTCCTGTTCCTTAGGAATCCTTCAGGCCAGGCTCCCCCAGGAAAGCTCAGTTGAGGACCACCTTCCGAGCGCAGCACCTGCTCTCTGAGCCTGACCCCTAAGCTGCACCAGGATGACCTTGAGATGGAGGAAGACCTGGCCATACACAGAGGTGTCCATCCCATCGAGGGACTGACCTGATTCCCCTCCCGCATATGGAACAAAACAGGTTGGCACAGGAGAGTGTCCTGTTTCATCCGCACGACTCTGACTGGCAGGGCCATGCTCTAGAGTCAGAGCTGACGAGGCCGAGAGGGTGACCAGCTCCAAACCCTCATTTCACACAAGAGCAAAGGAAATCTTGGAGGAGCTTGACGATGGCACAAGGTCACCCAGGAGTGAGTCCCAGAAACTTCCCTCAGGGAAGTGCCTTATATTCATTCCTTCATTCATGTTCACAGCCTATCTATATATATAAAACCCTAATATGCAAATAGACAGAACAACCAGTCGCTATGATGTGTGCTGACCACCAGGGGGCACACGCAGAACATGGCAGGTGTCAGTAGCAGGTGGCAGAGCACAGAACATGGTGGGCATTGGCCACGGTGGGATGGTGGAGGAGGTGAGCAGGGGCACCAGACCACGGCGGGGCACTGGTCACTCTCATCAGGGCGAGCCTCTGGTGGTTACTAGAAATTCTTTGCTCTTGCAGGCCAAGATCCTGCCCAGCACTCACATGTGCTGCCAGCAGCTGCACCTGCGGCTGGTGCCAGCTCTGCTCGCTCGCACCCGCTGCTGGTGGCTGGAGCCACCGCTTGCATCCGTTGACTGTGCCGGCCCTGCTTGCACTCACTGATTGCATTGACCCCAATCACTCTGCACCATCAGCGGGTGCCAGCGGCAGCTGCTGGCCCTGATTGCCCCTCAGGGCTTCTCCACCTCCCTTGCTCCTGAGGGGCGATCAGGACCAACAGCTGCCTCTCACACCTGCTGCCAGTGACAGCCCTGTTTGCACCCGTTGCCGGTGCCAGAGCTACTGCTCTCACCGGCCAACGGTGCTGGCCCTGCTTGCACTCGCTGATGGCACTGACCTCAATTGCTCTGCACCATCAGTGGGTGCTAGCGGAGCCGGCAATGTCAGTGTGTGGGGCCATCAGCGCATGGGAGCAGGAAGGTGGGAGCAGGGCTGCCAGCACACAGGACTGGGGGCCATGGCAGCAGGAGCCAAGGGGGGGCATGGAGTATGGGCCAAGACCCACCCTTGTGCTCACTATAGCCTTGTAAAGGGGTGATCAGGACCAGCAGCTGCCTCTCACACACGCTGCCAGTGACAGCCCTGTTTGCACCCGTTGCTGGTGCCAGAGCTACTGCTCTCACCCGCTAAAGGTGCTGGCCCTGCTTGCACTCGCTGATGGCACTGACCCCAATTGCTCTGCACCATCAGCAGGTGCTAGCGAGACCGGCAATGTCAGTGCATGGGGCCATAAGCGCATTGGAGCAGGGTGGTGGGAGCAGGGCTGCTGGCACACAGGACTGGGGGCCATGGCAGCAGGGGCCAGGCGGGGGCATGGAGGATGGGCCGAGACCCACCCTTGTGCCCACTACAGCCTTGCGGTAAGCCAGAAGCCAGGCTCACAGCTGGTGAGCAGAGCAGTGAGCCAGACTGTAAGGAGCAGTGAGCAGGTGGAGGGTAAAGAGTAAGGGATCCTAGACTATGAGAGGGATGTCCGACTGCCAGCTTAGGCCCACTCCATGTAGGCCGATATTTTTAAAAAGAGGGAGAGAGAAGAAAGGAAGAGAATGAAGAGAAGGAGAAGGAAGAAGAAAGAGAGGGAGGGATGGAGGAAGAAGGGAGGAGCCTCTCCCTGCATTCTCTCCCACGCTAACACAATGGATGGGGGTGGTGGGGAGGTTGATAAGTTCCTGTTGCCTGCGGTACACTCTGAATAGATTGTGTAACTGCCCAACAAAATCTTAATGTGAAGAAATGGGTGGATTCTCAGTAAGTGGAAGTGACTAGAAACCTTTCCAAAGGCAGATGTCAGGAAGTGAGTAGACGTGGCTCCGCATTGTTTAATGCTGGCACCCGATATTTTTAAAAAGAGGGAGAGAGAAGAAAAGAAGAGAAGGAAGAGAAGGAGAAGGAAGAAGGAAGAGAGGGAGGGATGGAGGAAAAAGGGAGGAACCTCTCCCTGCATTCGCTCCCATGCTAACACAATGGACAAGGTGGGTTGATAAGTTCCTGTTGTCTGTGGTACACTCTGAAGAGATTGTGTAACTGCCCAACAAATTTAATGTGAAGAAATGGGTGGATTCTCGGTGAGCGAAAGTGACTAGAAGCCTTTCCAAAGGCAGATGTCAGGAAGGGAGTAGACGCTGCTCCACATTGTAAATGGGAGGACTGAAGGCGACTTCCCGACGTTTAATGCTGGCGCTGGTCACAATCCTGCCAAGCGTCATGAATGAGCAGAGCACAGCCCGTGCCCAGGTCCCAGGTGGTAACCTGCTAAGGGGATTCAGTGGTTCTCAACCTTCCCAATGCCGTGACCCTTTAATACAGCTCCTCATGTTGTGGTGACCCCCAATTTCATTGTTACAAATTGAACATACTTAAAGCATAGTGATTAATCACAAATGCAATATGTAATTTGTGAAAACACAATATACATGTGTTTTCCGATGGTCTTAGGCGACCCCTGTGAAAGGGTCGTTCGACCCCTAAAGGGGTCGTGACCCACAGGTTGAGAACCGCTGGGATACATTCACTCTTTAACCCGCATACTGATCGGATCAGCATGGCCCACATGTGCACTCATTTTATTTTCAAATTCCACTCACAAGGGGATTCGATGCTACTGGTGTCCTGGAAAACAGGTGACCGTCCTTAGGCAAAACTTCCTTACCTCACCTTTCCCCCAGAAACCATGTGTCTGTTTCTCCCGGGAGACTGTGAGGGAAATAAGGACAGGATAGCAGAAGGGTGTGTGCCAGACGCCCCACCAATGAAACGGCATCACCGAGGAGGGGGCCATGCAGGCGTCTGTAAGAATTGAAGGACGGGGGGAAATTCGGTGAATTCAAGCACAGTTGGAGATGAGTCCTGTATCCATTTGCTCTGAAAAAATAACATTTAAATTCATTGGCAGCATCCAGTTAATGGGGCTGTGAGAAGAAACATAGGATTCCTTTCAATGCCACCGCGGGCCCTGTTCGAGTTGGTTCTTTCTGTGTGTGGCCAAATATTTTCCCAGAGTTCAGTGCTGCCTGCGTCGACAGAGGTCAAGGCACTTTCAGCCTTTCCTCCTCCCGCTGGACTCGGTGCAAGTAATTTCACTTTAAAGTGGTCATTTTCGTACGGAGCAGACATGAAACCACCTCATTGAACCCATTCATCCAGAGGAAACGGTGTGACATTTGGAACACCTTATATGGTGACTCATGCCAGAGGGTGGCACCTACACACACAGCTTCCAGGCCTTTATTCATAAATGCTTAGGTGTTTCTAGATGTGGCGTCCTGAGTGCCGGGAAAGGGCCTTGCGGGTGCGGGTTACAAGCTGGAGGGACCGAAGGTGTCCGAGGTCCCGTGTGGCCCTGGGCAGGGAGCCTGGCTGTGACGGCAGACGTGGCTGCAGAAAGCTCAGTGTAGCTCATTCCCGCGCACGGATAAGCAATTCCTTGGCTCTTTAAAAACATAGCTACTTGTAAATCGTCGAATAATAGTCCCCATGCCAAGAAAAAAGACCAAACTTCCTCTTTGCAGCCTCTTTTCTTATATCACATGGTTTCATTTCCTGTGATGAAATGTCGCCCATTTCAGTGAGCATGATCACTTTAAAGGCACAGCCAACACGGTGTGAAGAGGCATGACTGAGCCCCATCCATGCGACCACAGGGACTGAGAAACTTGTTCTCTCACAGCCTGTGATACCTAGGATTTCTCATCCTCTCCCAGGACATCTAATTCTTTAAGTAAAGAATAAACTATTTCCTTGTAAAGTAAAAATAGCCATTTTATCGCATGGTTATCACCTAGATTAAACAACTAGTGTTCTTTTCAAATGTATCTATTTCTTCACTGCTATTTCTGGGACAGATTTGAAAGCAAGTTTCACGGATGACGTCATTTTATTGCTAGACCTTCTATATTCTTTCTGTAAGATCTGCTTGCACCCTTGCAATCACCATTTGTGTCATGACAGATTCCGGAAATAACAGTAACAGATGGTAGCGATGTTCAGAAACATGCTTTAGGGAGCAATTGAAAGAGAGGAGAGACAGGTGTTGGGGCTGGGTGTTGGGAGCAGAAGGATGAATGTCTGTACTCCCCAGGTGTGCTGCGCCAGCACAGCCAAGGGTGCACCTGAGGAGGGCGGTGAAGGAATGAAGAAAAGACAGACAGCAGAATACAGCTGGGGCCTGGTAGACCTCCCATGCCTGGATGAGGACACAAAAGACTCAGCCTGCAAGCTGATGCGTTGTTTTATAGTCTGATTAATCACAAATGTTCTTGTTTTGGCAACACTTGCTGCACCTCCCACAGCCCATGAGCTACTTAGGAAGGAGTTAGGGAAGGCTACAGGGTCAGGGTTCATTATGCTAGGAGAGCTCTGCCCTCCAGGCTGGGACTTGTTCATGGGACGGGTCAGCCCAAGGCTTGACCCTAGGCGCTCCCTACACCCAGACAGCTGCACCAAGGCCAGGTCTGCGGCTTGTAAGGAGATGAGAACCCAGCATGCATCAGGGGAAGCCTCCGTCAGCCACGTGGGCCTGCGGTGCAGTACCAAGTTTCTGGATGCTGAATGTGTATAAACCAAGACCTTGCTGGTCATGAGCCTGGCAGGTGGCAAACATCCCAGTGATGTATGAATAAGGCTGGCTTAAATGGAAAACCATTTCACCCAACCCAATATACTTGAATATTGCACTTAAACTGTCTCCATGCATATGCGTTTTACTGTGAGAAACCTGTACTGTATATTAAAATAAAAGATTTAAAAGTATCTTTAAAGCTTTACAGTCTGATAAACTCAAAGGCAACAAAAATAGGAAGTTTAACGGGGTGTCCCTGGAGGATGGTCTGAACTCAGAGGTGTGGGATTTCTCACCTCGTTTTCAGTTCTGCTTTTCTGTGTTCCTGGCATCCAAACATCAAGGTTTGTCCCATAAATATGTACCTTCAATCCTAAAAGAGAATATTTAAAGTTGCCAAAATGTAATACTTTTCCTTATAAAACTAAGATAATAGAAACGTGAAACTTTTAGGGGAAAACATGGTCAATAATAAAGAATGCCAAAATGTTTAAAAATAAAATAACTGGCTTACCAGAGAACTCATCCTTTCAAGATCTGAAAAGCAGGGTACATCTGAGTGTGGCTATTTGTCTGCATGCTGACCTTTTACTCATAAATGCATGTTCCATTTCAAGTTCAAATCACTAACTACAACGACCAACTCCCGGCGTTCACCCGTCCCTGGAATCCTTGCCCCTTGGTAGCTCCGTGGCCTGCATGGAGTTCCCAGGAGACCATTGGGTGACACAGGGAGGGAGGGCTGGCAGCACAGAGTGAGCTGGGAGGTCCTGGGCCCGCCCTGGGCGCACAGAGGGGAAAGCGCACCTGAAGCGGCCGGTGCAGAATCTGCAGGCATCCTGAGCAGGGGTGCCGGCCCCGAGGGAGACGAGCCTAAACTAAAACCGAGTGCCTTCAATGCAGCAAAAGTGGGTGCAGGAGGCCGGGGGCTGGGTGTGGCTCAGCGGGACCCCCGTAGCTGCCTGTCCTTCCCACTATCTGGTTCCAGATTCAGTGCCTCGCGACCTTCTGCACACCCTCCATCCTGGAGGAGCAACCACCGATCACAGCTTCACTCCTGAGAACAGGAGGAGGGAGAGGGAGGGACCGCCAGCTCTCCCTCCATGACCAGGCGACTGCAGATGTTTCACTGCTTGCATTTGCAAAGGGAAGCGAAGAAATAAAGGCGATTTTTTTAAAAATAGCTGAATATACAACCCTGGCCAGTTTTGCTCAGTGGATAGAGGGTCGGCCTGCAGACTGAAGGGTCCCAGGTTCCATTCCACTCAGGGGCACATGCCCAGGTTGTGAGCTCGATCCCCAGTGTGGGGCATGCAGGAGGCAGCCGATCCATGATTCTCTCTCATCATTGATGTTTCCATCTTTCCCTCTCCCTTCCTCTCTGAAATCAATAAAAATACATTTAAAAAAATAAAAAGAAATAGCCGAATATACAAGAAATAGAAATCAATAAAAATACATTTAAAAAATAAAAAGAAATAGCCGAATATACATGCCTGCCTCTATCGATATACTCTTTCTGTTACTAATGCAAAAGGAGAGCAGGGATTTTCCACTGAGTCAAACCAGCCAGGGCCAAAAGGAGAGCAGGGATTTTCAATAGGCAATTAGCAATCCCTGTCGCATTTGTCACACGAAGACATTTTAATGCCCGGGGATAAAAATGACTTGAAAATGTTGGGGAGCAAGATTTGAATTAATTAATCTATTTGAAAAATTCTTCTTGAACACGCTCATGTTGTTATGTTTGATATTTCTGGAACGTACATTTTGAGATTTTAATGATACATCATGTATCGTTCTATATGCGCCACAATAAGAAATGTTCACTTCCATTCACATGAGAAGAATGGGCCCTCGGATAATGAGCCGGACGTGTCAGAAACCATCTTTTATAAAAAGAGTGGATGCGATCAATAGCAATTTTAGGGAAATAATTGCATTTGTGCCCCTTACAAGGAAATGCTAAAGTTAGCCTTTAATGTTTTGATTAGTTCTGTTGCTGAGGAAATAATTTGAAAAGAATGCATTTTCTCCTAAAACCCCTGTAATTATTTAAATTGCCGTAATGGTCTTTATTTTTATATTTTTACATTCCATACCTAAGGTTGGGGAACTGGACCAAAGAAACACAGCTGAATCGCTGCTGCCTGGCACCCGTGTGTCAGGGCGAGCTGAGCGAGGCTCTTCATAAAATTATCTTATTGAAGAAAGCTTTCATCATCCTCCATGCCTGTATATGGTTTCCATCCTTTCTCGTTCTAGAACTTTCTCATTGTGTTCATCGACTTTCCTCTGAAACATGAGGATACTTGAGCCAGCACTTTGTGGGATCTGCACCAGGCGGCCCTGCTGGCTGTCCCTCCTAGCCCCCTCCCTCCACCCCAGTCCCAGCCCATCTTCTGGGACCACATGCCCCTCACGGCTGGGCTGGACGTTTGGGAGAGCGGGCATGGATACAGAAATGACTGGTAAGAGAAGAATAGCATCAAGTGGAAGGAAGAAAAGACAAAGAAAGAGGAAGGGAACAGTTGAAAATTCTCAAGTAAATCTAACCCTGTTCCCATTAACCCAGGGGTGGGCAAACTTTTTGACTCGAGGGCCACAATGGGTTCTTAAACTGGACCGGAGGGCCGGAACAAAAGCATGGATGGAGTGTTTGTATGAACTAATATAAATTCAAAGTAAACATCATTACATAAAAGGGTACGGTCTTTTTTTTTAGTTTTATTCATTTCAAACGGGCTGGATCCGGCCCACAGGCCTTAGTTTGCCCACGGCTGCATTAACCCATTAAGCGACTTTATTCACTCCGTACGCTCGCCTCGGGACCAACTGGACTTGGGAATGAACAACCACTCAACTTTCCTGATGGGAAATGACATCCAAGCAAGAAAGACAATGCTGGCCCCGGCCGGTTGGCTCAGTGGTTAGAGGTACGGCCCACAGACTGAAGGGCCTCGGGTTTGATTCCCTTCAAAGGCATGTACCTCAGTTGCAGGTTTGATCCTGCCTGGGGTGGGGCTCCTGTGGGAGACAACCAATCGTTGTGTCTCTCTCACATCGATGTGTCTCTCTCTGTCTCTCCCCCTCTCTCTGTCCCCTCCACTCTCTAAAATTCAATGGAGATGGGGAGGGAAATATCCTTGGGCTGGGATTAACAAAGAAAAGACAATGTTGGGATTTTTTCTTTTCAGAAGAATGCACAGTGAGTCGGGTACCTAGAGAGGCCCCCGCTGAGAGGACGAGAATTAAATTAAACAGCGAGGCCTGAAATGCTGCTACGGACAGTTTGCTTCTTCCTTACAGAGGCCGCGGGAGGGAAATGAGGGCGTGAATGAGACTAGACACCCTTCTCCCACCAGCTCCCCTCCCAGGTGTGAAGTGAGCATCAGTCCCCAGGGAAGGTGCCAGGTGCCAGGTGCCAGGTGCGGAGCAGCTGCTCCCGTCTCTGCGGCTCCTGCACCTGCTGTGACCTGGGAATGTCCACCTGCTGCCCTTCGCCACAGCAACCAGGCCTCGCCCTGTCGGTCACAGACCCAGCCCACGGCTCCGCCTCTTCTCTGGGCTGCACAGCTTTGGGTCAGGGCCACAGCCACTGCATTGCCCTTGGAGCCGATGGTTTCCCGCATGCTCGCACTCCTGCTGCCTCAGCCAGGTGCTGTGTGAGCGTCTGCGGCTGAGAGGCCGGCGTCTGCAGCGCGTGGAACTGCAAAGGTCCCGGGGCGCCAGCCTCTCCAAGCCCCGGATCCTCAGGCTGTGGCCCTGCCTCGCCTCCTCTCTATTTTGGAAGACGTTCTTTGTGGGTTTTGGTTGGTGCCACGTGGTCCCTTCCCCACAGGCCCACTCACCCTCTGCCCCGAGGTGCTCCTCAGAGCGCAGGCCAAGAGCACCAATGGGGAGGCTCTCTCCACAGGAGAAGAGGTATTGAGGCATCGAAAAGAACAAAAATGAGCAGACTCGCATGTCAGGAGCATTTGCTCATTGCTAACAGGCTGCAGGAACGCAGGAATTTATCATTATTTTATTACTTGTTTTAATCCTCACCTGAGGATATTTTTCCATTGATTTTTAGAGAGAGGGAGAAAGTCAGAGAGAAACATTGATGTGAGAGAAACACATTGATCGGTTGCCTCCTGCACGGGCCCTGACCAGGGCCTATGCCAGGGAGGAGCCTCAACTGAGGTACGTGCCCTTGACCAGAATCGAACCCGGGACCATTTGGTCTGCAGGTCGATGTTCTACCCACTGAGTCAAACTGGCCAGCGCAAAGCACAGGAACTTATACTGAACTAGAGGCCCAGGGCATGAAATGTGTGCATGGGCTGGGCTCCCTCAGCCCAGCCTCCACCCTCTCCAATCTGGGGCCCCTTGGGGGAATGTCTGCTGCCGGTTCAGGCACCATCCCAGGGTAACCGCCCCCTCCCTGCTGGCTGATCCCTCCTAACTGCCCTTCCGCTGGCCTGGTCACCCCTTACTACGTCCCCCTGCCAGCCTGGTCACTTCTAACTGCCCCCCTCGCTGGCCTGGTCACCCACGCAACCTGCTGTTCAGTTGTTTGGTAATCTCTCACTAACCCCCCTGCAAGGGCGTGAGGGTTAATTTGCATATTACCTCTTTATTATATAGGACTAGAGCTCATTGCTGTACCATTTAAACAGTCAATGGTACTTCCTCTGGAGTTTCTGGTCATTCTTCTGAAAGTAGCCTTCAGCTACTCTTCTTGATAAGTCTGGTGTGGGTTTTGTTGGTGTGTTTTTTTTTTCTGTGTTTTTTATTTTCTGCTTTTCTAAGTTACCTCGGCTCATGGATGGGTTGGGGTTTTTTTTTCAAGTTTGTCTTCAATTTGCTATATTTCATTATTTCTATTTAAATATGCATATTTCATTAAATACTTATTCATTTTGATTTGGCAATTTCCCCCATATTTTGGAGCTAAAATAGCAATATACTCGCATTCTATATAATAAAGAGCTAATATGCTAATTAGACCGGATGGTGGAACAACCTTCCAGATGAAGTTCCAGAACAAGTGGGCAGGGCTGCGAGGGCCAAGCCCCTTCTAAGAATTTTGTGCATTGGCCTCTAGTATACATATAATAAAAGGGTAATATGCAAATTGACCCTAAAGGTAGAACTACCAGGAGTGACCAGTCACTATGACATGCACTGACCACCAGAGGGCATATGCTCAATCATAGAAGGAGCGCCACTCAGTCACCAGTCAGGCTGATGGCTGTGAGCTCAGCAAAGGTGGCAGGAGCCTCTCCCACCTCCTAGGCAGCGCTAGGGATGTCCTACTGATGGCTTAGGGGAGCGGGCCTAAGCCATCAGTCGGACATCCCCCAAGGGCTCCCAGATTGCCAAGAGGGCACAGGTCAGGCTGAGGGACTCCCCCTCACACACACCAAGTGCATGGATTTTTGTGCACCATCCTCTAGCTAAAACCTAGTTGTTTAAAAATAAAGGCAGGCTGTGTCCTGTCACTGCATGTGCCTGCTTTGCAGGATGTGCCTGTTATTTTAGGAAGCAGCAGCGGAAAGAGCTGGCGTCACATCCCGTACTCACAGGGCTGATGGAAGAAGCGTCTCTCGGAGAAAATAGGAGTCACAGCAAACAACCCGAGGATCCTCAAGTAACACCGCTCTCGGGGTCCAGGGGGCTGCACCAATATCCCAGCTGCAGCTTCCAGAGGCATCGCTGCTTCTACAGGAAACATGGAAAAGCTGCAACCCACGGAAACCAATGGGGCTCTTGCTTCTGAGAATTTAATGCAGATGAAAATGTTGAATTAAGGCGCACCTTATTTTGAGGGCACGCATGATCATCTTAGTTACGTAAAGTTCATTTGTGTATATTCTTTAGCAATGGATACATCTACATATGTATACATATATGTTATGAAATTATTGGATATTTAAAGAAATATATTGCCCAGCCAGTGTGGCTCAGTGGTTGAGTATCGACCTATGAATCAGGAGTCATGGTTGGATTCCCCGTCAGGGCACATGCCTGGGTTGTGGGCTCCATCCCCAGTGTGGGGCGTGCTGGAGGCAGCCGATCCATGGTTCTCTCTCATCTTGGATATTTCTGTCTCACTCTGAAATCAATAACAATATATCTTTAAGAAGAAATGTATTGTTTTTGTTTATGACAGAGAGAAATTAGACTGAGGACAGTGCAATGCTTCTTAAGTATTCTGTCTTCAATGGGGCACAGTGTAAGGCAGCCACTGCTTTGCTGTTTGTGCCTCTCTCTGTGGGAGGCAGACCTGGGAAGCATTCTCACCCATGTGGACTGTGGCAGCAGCCTCCACCCTGGCCGGACATCACCACCACTGAGGGACTGTTAATGGTTCTGACGCCAATTCCACCTTTATTAGGGGGGAGTTTCCCACAGGGGACTATTTGCTGAGCTTCCCAGGGGACTCCACTTTGCAGCCAGAGTGGAGAATGTCTGTACTAAAGGATACCTTAGTGGGTCTTCATAACGGTCTCTGCTCTGTCTCAAGGTACTTCCCACCCCACCAGCAGATCCCCCGGCGTGCCCATCACAGGGAACCCGAGCATGAGGGCGGTAGGAAAGTGTCCGAGCTTTGCCTTCCCACACTCTTCACACCCGCCTCCTTCCTGGTGCTCTACCGCTGGCTCTGACCTCCAGGGCCTTTGCACGTCCCTGAGATGTAAAGAAATCCACTTTCTTCAAGTGTACGAAAACCCTTTATGGACACATCCTATGCAGCAGGCACTCTATGATTTCTTTCATCCTCCTGTTTTGTGTCCTGATGTTTATCCCTCAAATACATCTCACATGTCCAGCAAGATGACAATCGCTCCAAAGGCCTAGGACAGCCTCTTCTACCCCTGCAGGGAGCATGGAGGGTTGAGCAGTGGATACTTGGCTGGGTTAATAAAAATATCTTTAAAAAAATAAAAAAAATAGCCCTGGCTGGTTTTGCTCAGTGGATAGAGCATCATCCTGCAGACTGAAGGGTCCTGGGCTTGATTCTGGTCAAGGGCACATGCTCAGGTTGTGGGGTCGATCCCCAGTGTGGGGCATGCAGGAGGCAACTGATCAATGATTCTTTCTCATCATTGATGTTTCTATCTCTCTCTCCCTCTCCCTTCC
>NW_006290032.1:1246020-1247622 GCF_000327345.1 Myotis davidii | reverse complement strand
AGAGAGAGAGAGAGAAAGAGAGAGAGACCTCACTGGGGAACAACAGGGGATGTGCCAGTAGACGTGTGTGAGTGGGTGTCCCCCTTGGTTCTGGTGGAGACTCAGATAACGTCATTGCTATGAACCATGCTGGTCCTGGCTATGAAATATACGTGATGACCACTCCATTGTGACGCTGTGAGTGTTAAAGGAAACATCCAATGCGAAGTGGCCGCCATAGATCCCAGCACGAAAGCGTGCATCTGCCCATCCATCCATCTACAGAACATGTCGCCTGCCCTCACGTTCTCAGACGCGCAGAGCACTGGGGTGAATGGAAACACTAAATCTCTGCCCTGACGGTGCTCAGATTCCCACGGGGAACCCAGACAATAATAACAGAAACAAGCCCAGGTATTTTCCGGGGGAATTGAGGCAGGGTATGGGGGTGATGGTGACAGCAGGGTTAGATGAGGTAGGTTGGCGAGAGAAGGGCGTTTGGAAAGCAGCACGTTTCAGCAGATGAACGAAGCAAAGGAGACTGTGATGCTTGCACCTTGGGAAGACTCCTTGTTCAATGAAGAAGGAAGAGCTGGCCCCAAGCCCCCGCCCCTGGAATGAGGACCCACAGGGAGCTCACCATGACTCAGCTGCTTGTGGGAGGCATGGAGCAGCAGGGAATGGAAATGAGGCCACTAGGGCAGCGTGTGGGAAACTGTGATCAATATGGCGGCAGGTGGAGTAATGGTTCCCAGAGTTGTTTATGTCCTAACCTGCTCCCACCCCGTAAGAAGAATCTGTGAAGATGAAGGTGATAATGGCAACATCCACGACAGCGATGCCAAATGATGATGTTGATGACAAAAGAGAAAAACAGAACCACAACGGGACCCTGTTGATCATGACAACTAAGCACAGTAAATACCACTGTTTAGTTTTCCCCTGAAATTGTCAGAATTCTGAGTCAGCTACAGGGAGACCAAAATAGGATATACCATTAAATGTTATTTTCTATTGTCTTATAAATCTACTAATGGCCCGGTGCACAAAATTCGTGCACGGGGGGAGGTGTCCCTCAGCCCAACCTGCACCCTCTCCAATCTCGGACCCTTTGGGGGATGTCGACTGTTGGTTTAGGCCTGATCCCAGGATGTCCGACTGCCGGGATCGGGCCTAAACCGGCAGTTGGACATCCCTTTCACAATCCTGGACCGCTGTCTCCTAACCACTCACCTGCGTGCCTGCCTGATTGCCCCTAAGTGCTTCAGCCTGCCAGCCTGATCGCCCCCTAACAGCTCCCCTGCCGGCCTGATCATCCCCAACTGCCCTCCCCTGCTGGCCAGATCACCCCCAAGGCTTTTATTAGTATAGATATGACCCCTCATAGAAAATTTTACTAACCCTGCTTTACAATAAGGGATTGACGATTGAATCATTGGGGCCAGGCACCAAGATTTCCTTTCTTTGAATAGTGGAGGGAATAATTATCTTGTCTTTAAATTGCCCTGAACGTCAAATGAGATAATGACTTAGAAAAGCATAAAAGCACCATATAAAGACAACTGTCTTTTTCATATACTGAAAAGACAATAAAGTGGTAAAATGAAAAACACTGTTTTTATT
>NW_006290032.1:1238265-1245447 GCF_000327345.1 Myotis davidii | reverse complement strand
GCGCCTCAGGGCTGAGAGTCTGCGCCCGTCCTCCCGGGCGTCCTTCCAAGCCTGCAGTCATCACCTCTTGTTTCCCGCCTACTGGGGCCACTACAGAACCTCACTCTCTGCAGGCGAGGCAGAGCCCCGCCAGCACACCCTGCCCAGGCCTGAGCACCCTCCAGTGCACCCCACCTTGGGCCGCCTGCCTCCTTGGGCCGCCTGCCTCCTGGCCAGCCGCTTCCCCCGAAGCCATGGCGCTTGGCCAGCAGACCCCAGGGCCACGCCTCCTGGCAGCCGCTTTGCCAAAGGTTCCTTTACCTTCAGGCTCTCTCCTCAGACCCCCAGGAGCTTGGCTCCCACGGCCCAGCCCTTACGTGGCTCCCTGCAGCCCCGCTCTACTCAGCTCTCCTGCCGCCCACCTGTCAGGAAGCTGCCAGGAGCCTTGATGCGGGCAGTGTGGTTCTGGGGCAGGAGCTGGAGTGTGGGGAGCAGCTCCAGTAAAGTTTAGTAAACCCCAGGCCCCCAGCCCCTCCTTGAGCAGAGCCCAGGGAGAGGTTTTCCCACTGGGACAGAACATTGTTTGTTAACTGCGGGGTATCCATCAGATTTTCCATAGAGACTTGATAAGATGAACAGGTGGATATGTCTCATCTAATCTCTGTTCTTCAGCATTGCCAGAGTAACACAGACCCTAAAGCGACTCAATTCACCAAAATGTCCAGTACGTTCAGGTTGGTTGCCTTGCTGCATGGGTAATGCCGGGCATGCTTAT
The DNA here is from genome assembly GCF_000327345.1 of Myotis davidii. NCBI lineage: Eukaryota > Metazoa > Chordata > Mammalia > Chiroptera > Vespertilionidae > Myotis > Myotis davidii. Next base: position 1,244,693 of record NW_006290032.1, on the reverse strand, counting down.
GAGGACGGCATATTTCACATTCAAGGCCCAACGTTTAGACTTGATTAAAAAGGAAATTACTTCTGGGTGGGTTGATAAATTTATGTTAGGCAGGCCAACAAAAAATAATAAAATACCACTTAGATTTGATATTGCACTTATTAGTATACTACCCATTTTATCTCAGATCTCACATAAAGAAGCATCTTGTTAAACAAGCACTTCATTACTGCTGCTTGGAGATCACCGAGAAAAGTGACCAGATATTTAGGTTAGGGAAATGCAGACAGTTAACGTTCTGTGAAGGAACCTGTGGGTGAATCAAGCTCATTTGTCTTCCACGTTCCCGGTTTCCTCACTCATAACCTGAGGACAAGTCCCGGCCAAAACCATCTCATATTTTGAAATATTTTTTGAAAATATGATATTTTGAATAGTGAAAAAGGATGTCTATAAACAAACACACCATATTTAAAATGAAAATGGGAAGAACATATTGAACACAAGTTAAATAAGTAACTAATTTTAAATCAGATTTTAATTTTAATGCCTAATTTTAGCATTTTTAGTTACCTTTATTTACAACTATCCAGAAGTCCTTTATTACTAGCAATATTTATTTATTTTCCCATTTTTAGTTAAAAATTAACATTTAATCAATCTCAGGTTGCATATGATGGTAATGAGTTTAAACTGTAACAAACTACCACTTACTTATGCACCAAGCCAAGCAAGCGGGTGTCCCAGCTTCTAAATGTGTTGGCATTTCTATTATTGATTAGTTTTATCTTGCTAAGCATGCATGAAAGCTCAGTTAAGGAATGTTTTAAATGCTTAAAGTAATAACATTGCCTTTCAAAGAGAAATAGTATATTAATTTGAAAATCTTACTGAGGTGCATATAGGTTGCTACAAATTTTTAGAAATTGAGAATATAAAGTTGTACATGTGATTTAGTTGTTCTTCATGCACACATGTAAGGACACAACAATTTATCATGATCACTCCAGAAATGTGATTATAATAAAAGCTAGTCTACTGATAGCTTATGTTTTTGTTGATAATATAGGCCTTAGTGTCCCTCACTTAGGCATTATTCTTTTTCTAATGATATAGTCATCACAAGTGTGGTATCAAATCTAAGATGTAATCCAGACAGTGTGAGAACGTCAAGAAGCCATCTAGAAACGGATTCCTATCTTTAGTGTATGAGCCGGCTTGCAATGCGATAGAGAAAACACCCTGAAGTTTTGGCTTGAACAACAGAAATTCATTTCTGGAGACTGGAAAGTCCAAAGCCAAGGTTCCTGCTGGGCCAGTTCCTAGTGAGATGGTCACCTCCCTCTGTCCTCTCACAACTTGTCCTAGGTGAGTGAATGTGGAGAGAGAAAGCAAGCATTCTTGTGTCTCCTAGAAGGACACTGATCCTATCAGATCGGAGACCCACTTATGACCTCACTTAACCTTAATTACCTCCTCCTCGGTCCTCGGGGTAGGGCTTCAACACATGAATCTTAGGGAAACAAAACTTGGTTAGTTGCCCTCATTAGGTAATATTCCTAAAGGCTATAAACCAGGTTTTGTTTATGCAATGCTATATCCCACACCTTCTTCTTAGCAATTTACAGATATTGTCATCCAATCTTCCAAGCCTGTAGAGCAGATTTCATCATCACCATCACCATCACCATCACCATCACTGTCATCACCATCACCACCACCATTATCACATCACCATCACTATTACCATCGCCATCATCATCACCATCACCATCACCACCATCATCATCACCATCACTATCCTCACCATCTCTATCATCACTATCATCACCATTACCATCACCACCATCACCACCATCATCACCATCATCAATCTCCATGTAAAACAAGAAAAAAGGTGACCAGAAGACACTAATGCAGGTCCATGTTTACATATCCTGTAAATATGGAACGTGGAACTAAAATAGTCTGTCTGACTGAAGCAATCTGTGATCTGAATCACTAATACTGCCCGTAAAAAAAAAAAAAAGAAAAGAGAAGAAAAGTAATTAGATAGAATGTTAATCAAGAAATCACCACCATCACCACCATCATCACCATCATCAATCTCCATGTAAAACAAGAAAAAAGGTGACCAGAAGACACTAATGCAGGTCCATGTTTACATATCCTGTAAATATGGAACGTGGAACTAAAATAGTCTGTCTGACTGAAGCAATCTGTGATCTGAATCACTAATACTGTCCGTAAAAAAAAAAGAAAAGAGAAGAGAAGTAATTAGATAGAATGTTAATCAAGAGATTATCATTTCTCAGGGCATAGAGAATCTCAAATTTTAGTCATAATTAAGACATTTCAGTGATTTCAAAATTATTCCAATATTAAAACTCTCATGTGCATGTTGATTAGATACATTAACATAACAAACTTTTATGTGAAAATATTTTAAAAACAAAAGTACAGTCTGGCTGGTGTGGCTCAGTTGTTGAGCATTGACCTATGAACCAGGAGATCATGGTTGGATTCCTGGTCAGAGCACATGCCCGTGTTGCAGGGGTCGATCCCCATGTGGGGTGTGCAGGAGGCAGCGGATCCATGATTCTCTCTCATCATTGATGTTTCTATCTCTCTCTCCCTCTCCCTTTCTCTCTGTAATCAATAAAAATATATTTTAAAAAACTATATAGGACTCACTAAAAGTCTTAATTTTACTACTACTATTTAATTATTCTTACTCTTCAAATTCTGCTCTTCTGCGTCATCTATATAGCTATGTGTTTCTTATTGATTTATTATGTGTATCTCTTTTTCATAATGTTTTGTGGCTCCCTTACAGCTTATAATATAAATTTTTTAAGTAATCTGAGTTTTCTATCAAATAATATTATAATACTTTCTGTGCAGTATATAAAACTTACAGCAGTATATTTCCAATTCCTCCCATTCCATTTCATTTGTGCCGTTGAATTCATATATTTTCACTCTTGTTTATGTTATAAACACGCAGTACATTTTTCTCTTTTTGCTTTAAACAGTAAGTTATCCTTCAGAGGCATAAAAACTAGGAAAAACATGCTAACCTTCATTCATTCCATATTTGACACCCTTCATTTATTTGAGTCCTTCTGCCTTTCTGACTGCATTGTATTCTTTCTAACTGAAGAAATTCTTTTGACATTTCTAGTAGAGCAGGTCACCCTTTTTGATTAATGTTTCCATTGGGTATAGAATTCTCAGTTGACAGATTTTAAGTTTTTTTTTTTCTTTCTGTGCTTTCAAGGGATCACTCTTGTCTTCTTGCTCCCATGGTCTCTGATTTGAAGGTTGCTCTGGTATTTGTCCTTATTCCTTTTTGGTAATATGAATTTTTTCCTGTCTGCCTTCAGCATTTTCTCTTTGCCTTGCACTGTTGTAAATTGGAATGATGTAAATTGGTTTAGGTTTTTGTTTTGTTTTTGTGTGTGTTTTCTCGCTTGGTGTTCTCCGAGATTCATGGTTCTGTCAATTGTTATCTGTCTTTAGAAAACTCTCAGCCACTATTTCTTCAGATATGTTCTTCCTATTTTCTGTCTTTCCTTTATCTGAGATTTCAGTTATGTGTACGCTAGACCTCTTGCTATGGTCACACAGTTGCTGGATGTTCTGGTCTGTTCTCCCTCCATTTTATTTTTTTTGCATCTCAGTTTGAGGGATCCTAGTCACCTATTTTGAGCTTACTATTTATTTCCTTGGATGTCTTAAACCTACTCTGAGCTCATCTATGCTATTCATTTTGTCTTTACACATCTATTGTACTTATTTTAAATTACAGTTCTAATACCTGTGTCATATCTGAACCTGGGTCTAATTATTCTTTTCTCTGACTTTTTTTTTTTACCCTTTTATACGTCTTAAGAAATTTTGGTTGAAAGCTAGAAATATTGTATGGAATAGGAAGACACTGAGGTATGTATTGCTGTTGTGCATAGAGGGGAGTGACCATTCCTTTGGGTTAGCCTTGAGTGTGTATTTCAGAGTTTATGTCGGCGGAATCAAGCTGGGTGTGAACGCTGCTTTCTGATTGGCTCAGCGCCTTCTCATTTAATGCTAGATTTTCCCTTTGTGGTTCTTACCGGAGAGACTTTGTCACGGCTTTCCCAAATATATCCTGGCTTTATTTTTACTTATACAGTTAGCACGATGGCAGGTATGAGGTAGGGAGGTCATACTCTGGTGGTCTGATTAAGCCTCAGTCCTCAGTAGGCACTGTGAACTTTGACCTTAGAGTTTGACCTTCGCACATGTTCCTACCCATTCTCTAGAAGGTATCCTGGGTCCAGAAGGTACATCTGACCCTTTTCCAAGAGTCATGTTTTCCTCTCTCCCTCCCTCTCTTCTCTTCTTCCTTCCTTTCCTTCTTCCCATTGTATTTCCTTCCTCCTTCCTTCCTTTCTTCTCCCCACTCCTCTCTCTAACTCCAATGGGTTTCTACAGCGATTCCAGCACCCACAAGTCACTATTCTGTCGCCATCCTCCCCACACACGATGCTTTTGTTTCATAGGATAGCCATGGACAGATTTAGGTAAAGACAGGTTTTCGGTGGCGGCTCCCCTTCATTCAGGTCTCCACCGCCCGCCCCGCACCCTCTCCCCTCCGCCCTCCTTCCTACAAACAAAGGCTCCTGTTTCATGAGCGGAAAGGAATGGCTTCCAGCCTGACTCTGGTGGTGGCTGCGATTTCTCCCCAGCCCCACAGGGGAAGCTTTTTGCAGGTTCGCACTCACATTTCCTGTGAGTCTCTTGGGGTTCAGGGAGAAAAGCTTTCAAGATGGTGTAAACGTCCCTATTTCTGTGACTCCCGGGAGCTTTCGATGCTCGGCTGGCCCACACTCAGTCTTCAGCAATTTTTAAATCTTACTTCTGTGGCACCCGGTAGGCTCTGCTCCAGGTGGGCAAAATCTCAGGTCCTTTTGCCCCCGGCAGGGCCAGTGTCCCTGCAGATTGAAAGCTCCTCTTCTTGTCCTGTGACCTGCATTCTCCAGTGACTTCCGGGGCAGACTGGGCGTCCTTTTCCTTGTCGTAAGGAGCAACCTCATGCTAGCTCTCTCCGTCTGCAAGCTAACTGCCCGTCCCTCCTGAAACTTGGGTTTTGTTTAGTTTGACGAGCACTTGAAAAGTTAATGCAAGAAATATTCAGGATGCCTTCTTCGTGTTAAAAGACAATTGTCAACAACATATTCTCAAGCTTTATGTAAAATGTAGGCCAAGGGTGTAGGGCTGTCCAGTTACAAAGACACACCTCCCGGCCATATCCATGTTGTTTAACAGGTAGAAATGGAGGGCCTTGGGGCACATTGATGTGAGTTAAAGAGATGATGTAGGCCTGGTCAGTGTGGGCCGGTTGATTGGGCATCGTCCCGTGCACTGAGGGGTGGCCACTTCCACTCCCAGTCAGGGCACAGGTGCCGGCTCGATCCCCGGTAGGAGTTGTGTAAGGAGACAGCTGATCAACTTTTCACTCCCACATTGCTATTTCTCTCCCTTCTGCCTCTCTCTTCCTCTCTCTCTCTAAAAATCAATTAAAAAAAATATGTTGTTAAAGCTGAGGTGCAGAGGCTAGTGCCTATAGTACAGTAGATATTTAAAAACATTAGAGGTCGTTATCATTGCCAACACAAATCTCACAGAGCTTCCTGCGAAGGTTTTAAATGAAAACATCTACAAGAGCCTTCCAATACATGATATTCTAAGACTGGGAATAGTTACAGTTTATCCTGAAGTCAGCCAATGATCATTTTGAAAAGGCTTCTATCAGCAATCTGCAACTGGCTATGCTAATAAACGTGTTTCTTATGTCCTCCCCACCATGCTGGAGTTCTCTCTCTCTCTCTCTCTCTCTCTCTCTCTCTCTCTCTCATATTATCTTAAATTAATGGCTACATCAAATGGTGAGATGAAAACTCAAACAAAATTAGAGAAAAAAATACACATTTTTACTGGTGCTGCAGATATTAAATTAGGAGCTACAGAAGAGACATGTATAAATTATCATTATTATTAATGATTCCCCATCAGATACGATTTATTTGTAATGCTGGTATTAACACAGTGCTTTCACAGCCCTTTGCAGATATGCGTAGGGCAGCAAGAAATTGTTGTCATCCTGGGCTCCTGCTCTGAGCTGGGGTGGAGCAGGCAACACTCCGCCTTCCTGTTTCTCTCACACAGAAGAGTCTACAGGAGGAGTGGCTAAGATTGTAATCTGCGTGAGATATGTGTGTGCAGATAGGGATAGAGATAGGGCTAGGGCTAGGGCTAGGGCGAGGGCGAGGGAGAGGGAGAGGGAGAGGGAGAGGGAAAGGTGGTAGAGGTAGAGGTGGAGGGGGAAGTGGAGGTAGAGTTGGAGGTGGAGGTGGAAGTGTAGGTGATAGAGGTGGAGGGAGAAGTGGAGGTAGAGGTGAAGGTGGAGG
>NW_006290032.1:1234976-1237916 GCF_000327345.1 Myotis davidii | reverse complement strand
CCTCTTTGAAATCAATAAAGATATTTTTTTTAAAAAGTTGATTGTGGTGGTAGTGGTGAAAGGGGAGGTGGAGGTAGAGGTGGAGGGGATGGAGGAGGTGGAGGTGGTGGTGGAGGTGGAGGTGGAGGTGGTGAAGGTGGAGGAGGTGGTGGAGGTGGTGGAGGTAGAGGGGGAGGGGGAGGTGGTAGAGGTGGAGGGAGAGGTGAAGGTATAGGCTCCTCCAGGGGCCACGGCCCAGTGCTGGAATCAGTGTGCACAAGGTGCTATGGAATACACGTCCTGCGAGTAGCGAGAGTCCCTGTGCGTCCCTGTGAGAGCACAGAGCTGTGGCTTAGCCATGTCTGTGGTGAGAAGCCCTCCCTCTGGATTAGACTTCCCGGTCGGGGAAGGACTGAGCACATAGAGGTGGCCTGTGCGAGACGCGAGGACGGGAGAGACGGGAGGCCTTCAGGTCATGGGCGCCTCAGGTGCAGACTGAACCGGGACCCGCCTGCTGGAGGTGCACAGTCAGCAGTGGCTGGGCCACGGGCATAGCGTGGAAACGATGGTGGGAGCATGTCATCTGGAGAGCATGGACATTACTGCCTGGTGAACACAGGAGAAAGCTGGGAGGACCCTGCAGTGGCCGGCCAGCAGGCAAGATGGATCTGAGGGTCATTAGCAGGAACATTGATGTGCGATCTGAGTGGAGAGGATGCAGCCACAGGCATCCATGACCCTGTGAAGCGGGGCCCGGAGTCCTGGGGCAGGAGAGCGAGTGCTCCTGCTGGAACCGTTATCGGGGAGCTGAGCGGCAGAGCAGACAGCTGTCAGGGGGCAGCTGTTCCCGTTAAACAGAGGCAGACAACATCCTATCTGGATGCCCGGCACAGCGGAACCTGATGCCATGTGGCCCTGAGGAGCCGCTGAAAACAAGCCCAGAGGATCAGGGGCCCTTTCCCAGCCAGGACGGCCTGGGCAGAGGGCACCAGTGCCAGGGCCCTGCTGCGGGTGGGCGGGGAAAGTGCAGAAATGACGCTGGGTGGCCAGAACCTTCTGGAAGCATAAGGATATATGGGAAACATGTCTCTCCACCTGATGAAGTCAGGAGAGGACAGTGTTGCCTCATTGTGATGAGGCATCTGCACATCAGATGGACTGTCCCATGCGCCTCCTCCAGAGAGCTCCTGCCCGGGGGACATTGCCGGGTGGACTGGGCTGCGGGCCTTCTCTCCCTAAGCTCACACTCAGGAGAAAGGGCTGCCTTGTCTGGTCCTTCCCTTTAGGCCACCACCTCACACAGGCACTCAAAGCCCCCTCTTCCGTGGGGACAGACGTGCACCGGGTGGTTTAACCTCACCCCCACCCTATCACCCGGCCCTCCCTGGCCTCTCTCTGGCCTCAGTACTCCCCCCCACCCCATAGACCCAAGCCCTCCTTCCCTTCCCGCTCCCTTCCCAGGCGCTTCGACCTCAATCACGGCCTCTTCGAACCAGGATTCCCATTACACTGAGATTTGTGTTTCCTTCGGGTCCTTGTGTGTGACCTGCCCTGGTCGGGGAAGGATTGGTCCTGGGGAAGGGAGGGCCGAACGGCATAAGCACAGGAAGCAAATGGCTTTGATGCTGTTGTTCAGCTCGGTTTCCACCGCAATTGCAGCAAATGTTGTCTTCACTCTTTCACGTACAAGTCAGTGAACCGAGGGCTTTAGAATAATCACCAGGCAGAGGGCAACACGACGACCAGTAAGAAACGCTTGGCCGATCACACAATGTTCCCATGGTTCCTCTGTGGGAAATGAAAGCTTATTAGGCCCAGGCCAGTTTGGCTCAGTGGATAGAGTATCAGCCTGTAGACTGGAGGGTCCCAGGTTTGATTCTGGTCAAGGGCACATGCCTGAGTTGCAGACTCAGTCCCCAGTAGAGATAGGGGGTGTGCAAGAGGCAGCCAATCCATGATTCTCTCTCATCATTGATGTCTCTATCTCTCTCTCCCTCTTCCTTCCTCTCTGAAATCAATAAAAATATATTTTTAAAAAGCTTATTAGTTCTCAAATATATATTTTACTTCAAAAGTTCACAGAAGCTTATTCATAAGCAGTGAATTAAGTGTATAAGCTTCATATAGACAGGCGATAAGGCAACTCCTGGGCAATTCCATACTCCGGCCAACCTTTAGCGATCACCTACTATGTCCTGGCAACAATGGGGGTTCAGGCTGAATGAGGCCTATTCCCTGCCTGCCACGTGCTTGCGTTTGGCCGAGGCAGCTGGGGGTGGTTCCCTCTGCTTCACTGATGTGTAATTCACACAAAATAAATGTCACCTATTTTAACTATACAGGTTGACAAATGGTGCACCTGTGCAGCAATGTCATCCCCTCACAATGAAACATAGAACACTCCCATCAACTTAAAAAGCCCGCCTGTTGTTTCTCCACAGCTCACATTACCAAGTCACAGTGCGTCCTTTCTGGGGGTCTCACTCACTCAGCGTAATGTTCCTGATAATGATTCGTGTTCGTCAAGATGCCACTCTGTTAACCCTCGAAGCACAATAGCACAGCGTGGATAGAATGCTATTGTTTAACACACCAGCTGATGGACATTTGCGATCTATCAAGTTCTATTAACTGTGGTACATGTTTTGTTGTTTATGTCTTTCTCGGAGCACATGTTGTAACTTGTCTTGAGTGAATTCTGAAGAATGAGGTTGCTGGGTTATATGATCCATGTGTGTATCCTATCTAATAATAGAGAAACATGGTAATTAACCATAACTTCACTATGCTTCCCATTGGCTAATAGGTGAGATATGCAAATTAACTGCCAACCAAGATGGTGGCCGGCAACCAGCCAACTGAAGGGAACATGAGGCTTGCTTGCTCCAGTGACAGAGGAAGCCAACGTTCCCCACCTGACTTGCCCTGCTCTGTAGCTGCACCCTAAGCAACTATGTTGCA
>NW_006290032.1:1233339-1233912 GCF_000327345.1 Myotis davidii | reverse complement strand
GTTCTCCATGTGGCTGTTAACTGTTCACTGACTTGCTTACATAAGATAAAGAATTCCTCGGTGCCACCATGGCCGCTTCCGTCTTAGCATCCAATTTCTCTACTGAAATTTATTTCCTTTATTGCAAATATTTTGTCTTACACCCACTGGAAGTATGTTAGAGAATCGCTTTAGAATTCTCTCCTTAAATTCCAAGTACGGGGTCATATGAGGGTTGGAATCTGTTCATGTTCTTTTCTCTTGAGAATGAACTCCATTTGGGGGATTTTCATATTTCAGTTGGGTTAGGATTGGAATGTAAGTGATGAGGCTTTTAGAATCTGTTGGTTTTGTTATGTTTCTCTAATTAGTGTTGTTTCTTTTGTTTTAGCAGCTTTGCCTTGCTTAGACTTGACGTTTGTTTCTTATTTTCCCCAGCTTTATTGAGGCATTATTGACAAATAAATATACAAGGTATACAAGAGATGTTTTGAGATTCATGGACATTGTGCAAGGATTGCCAAGGGTTGACACAATCCAGCTAATAAACATCCAACACCTCATTTACTTTTTAAAAATATATATGATTTTATT
>NW_006290032.1:1226301-1233328 GCF_000327345.1 Myotis davidii | reverse complement strand
AATCTGTTCATGTTCTTTTCTCTTGAGAATGAAGTCCATTTGGGGGATTTCCATATTTCAGTTAATTTGGGTTTGGATTGGAATGTAAGTGATGAGGGTTTCAGAATCTGTTGGCTTTGTTATGTTTCTCTAATTAGTGTTGTTTCTTTTGTTTTAGCAGCTTTGCCTTGCTTAGACTTGACGGTTGTTTCTTATTTTCCCCAGCTTTATTGAGGTATTATTGACAAATAAATATACAAGGGGTACAGAGGTGTTTTGAGATTCATGGACATTGTGCAAGGATTGCCAAGGGTTGACACAATCCAGCTAATAAACATCCAACACCTCATTTACTTTTTAAAAATATATATGATTTTATTGATTTCACAGAGGAAAGGAGAGGGAGAGAGAGATAGAAACATCAATGATGAGAGAGAATCACTGATTGGCTGCCTCCTGCATGGCCCCCACTGGGGATCAAGCCTGCAACCCGGGCATGTGCCCTTGAGCAGAATCAAACCTGGGACCCTTCACTCCACAGGCAGATGTTCTATCCACTGAGCCAAACCAGCTAGGGCCTCAATTACTTGTTTATGTGAACAATAAGGACATTATTATATACGTGTTGGCCATTTGTATGTCATCTTTGGAAAAATGTCTTCTCAGGTCCTTTGCCCATTTTCTAATTGGGTTGTTTTCTTGCTATTAAAGTAAGTTTTATGTATATTTTAGATGCTTCCCATTTGTCTGTTTGCTTCTGTGGCCTGTGCTTTTTGGTCTTATGACCAAGCAAATCCTTTCCAAGATCATTGTCAAACACTTTTTCTCTAGGTTTTTTCCCAGTAGTTTTACAGTTACTGGGCTTGCATTTAATCAATCTGTTTTGAGTTCAATTTTGTATGTGGAGTAAGAGAAGGGTCTAATTTTATTCTCCTGCATGTGATAACGTGTGTTTTTCAACTCCCTGTATTGAAGAGGCAATTTCCCCCATGTTATTTTCTTGGCATTGAAGAAAATAACTGAGATGTTTCTATGCCACTAACACACTGTTTTGATGGCCATACCTTTGTGGTGTATTTTGGAATCAGGCAGTGAAATGACTACACTTGTTCTTTGGATATTTGGTGTTTTTTGGTTTCTTTGTTTTGTTTTGTTTTTGTTTTTTGAGGTTCCCTATGAATTTTAGGATTTTTTTCTATTTCTGAGAAAAATGTCATTGGCATTTTGATAGGAATGGTGTTGGATTTGTAGATCACTTTTTGGTAGGATAGGTGTTTTAACAACATTGCATCTTCCAACACAGTCACATGGGATGCGCTCTATCTATGTGTGTTTTCTTGTTTCTTTCCCAAATGTCTTATAGAATTCAGTGGGCAGAGTTTTTGCCACCTTAATGAATTTATTTCTAAGAATTTTATTAATTTTGATGCTATCATAATTGGGATTGCTTATTTTAATTTCTTTTTTAGATCATTTATTGCTAGTGTATAAAATTACAACTGATTTCAGCAATTTTAATTCATTCATTAGTCTAATTTTTTTTGGTGGAGTCTTTAAGGTTTTCTATATCTGAAGATCATGCCCTCTGCACACAGAGATAATTTTGCTTCTTCTTTTCTGATTTTGATGCTTTTTATTCTCAGTCTTGCCTATGTTTTTTCTGCACCTCCTGAGATGAACGTACAACTTTTAACATTAATGTGGTGCCATATTTATTGATTTGCATATGTGGAATCATCCTTGAATCGGGGAATACTTCCCGCTTGATCATCGCGTATGATCCATTCCATGGGCATATGATCCTCTTCAGGAGCTGTTGGATTTGCTTTGCTAGAATTTTGCTGAGGATTCATGCACCTACGTTCATCAGGGACATGGGCCTGTAATTTTCTTTGCTTGAATTGTTCTCTCCTGGCTTGGGTATCAGGGCAATGCTGGCTTTGTAAAAAATAGCTTTAGAAGGGATTCTCCCTTTTCCAGATTTTGGAAGAGAGGAAGAGGAACTGGTGTTCATTCTTGCTTAAGTGTTTGGTGAGATGCGCCAGTGAAGCCATCTGGGATGGGCAGGCTTTGGTTTGGGGGGGTTCCTCTCTCTGACTCGGGTGGGCGGTGCCTGGCTGTGCCTGGGTTTGTCCCGCAGAGGAAGGTGGGCTCAACAGCAATGAAACCTCGTTGTGCTCTGACGGGAGGAGATGTTACTGTCTCAACAAGATGGAATCCAACTCACTGATTTCCCAGTTCTGAGAAAACGTGGAGGAGCGTTATTTATCTGAGAAAAATGTTACCAGTCACCGCACACTCCCTCGGGAAGGAGAGTCTATCTATGCCGTGTGATCTTGCATCCCCCGCATTTAGGAGAGAGCTTGATGAATTGCATTTTTATAGAACCTTTAATTAATGAACGGGCTTTCTAACCAGTCATTTTATTAATCAGTCAGTTCCGTAAGAATCAGTGCAGCACTAATTCACGGTGACGATTTGTAAGAAATAGATGTTTCTCTCACAGAGAATAATACATAAGGGTGACTTCCATGACATAGATGTGTAGCCCACGGAACATCATTCCAGGGGAAGACACAAAACATTCAGGATGAAATGCTAAGGCTTTCTATCGATCTCTCCGTGATTTACTATCTAATTAGCATATGGCCCTGCCTACCCCTTCGCACTGCTTTGATTTCTACCTTTGTCGTCACTCCCAGTGATGCACTGTGTGTGAGTCTCTATGGAAGGTGTCTTGTTGCCTCTCCTCTCAGAATGTGGAACCCATGACAGGGACATGCGTGTACGTCTTTGAGAGTCCTTGGCCTGAAGGAGAAACGAGCGAACGGCGGGATCCCCCCTGCATTCACTCCGAAAAGCCTCACCCCGTTCCCGTGGGACAGGAGGTTGCTTCCCAAGCTCTGGGTGTAGAGGGAAGAATGAAATGCGGAGCCTTCCTTGGTGGAGTTGATACCACTGGTCATTCCTAAAGGAAAAAGGTAGCAAGTACCATAACTATGCGCTCTAAAAAGAATAGAAAATCATTCTACATCTTCAGAAAACAGAGTTGAACACAAAGCAGTTGGTGTGGCAGTAATTTAAATGCACTCAGAAAACTGAATAGAGAAACGTATTTGGCTTCTAAACAAAATGAAGTTGTTGTTGTTGTTTTTCATACAGCAAGGTATTTTCCTATGTTCTTTATATTCCATGAATTGCCTAAAATGTTGAAAGGTGGTGCTTTTCTGCAAAATAAAATAAATGAAAGAAAATTAGATTTCACTGGTTCTGAAACTTGTTTTCTTTGTCATGTTACTATAATTCAGTGTAGGCAAGAGGACCCCTAATTATTGCTAGAAAGAAAAATCCTGGGGATGAGGTCACATAACAAGTCCTTTAATGAGGGAACTACTTCTTTGTGGAATTTGTGTATATATAGAGAATCAACAATCAGCTGCCTCCTGCATGCCTTCCACTGGGGATTCAGCCCACAATCCGGGCATGTGTCTTTGATCAGAATCAAACCCAGGACCCTTCAGTCCACAGGCCGATGCTCTATCCACTGAGCCAAACCAGCTAGGGCTGTTGGATTTTTTTAAGAAATGAAGAGAAAATCTAGAGTTTCCAGCTTGGTGCTAATTTAGCAAAAAGCTGCCAGGTGAGTTGAATTAAAACCCCCGCCCCCCATTGGCCAACCTATGAGCTGTAGCAGGTGGCAGGAGCCACACCTGTGTTCTGTGTTCACGCAGCATCTAAATGAATGACATTCATGGAGAACACACGAAAGTCTAAATTGACTTCATATGAGAACATGTTACCTAGTGTATGATTGTGTATTTGAGGATTGTGTATATTGGTTGAAGGAATACAGGCTAATGTATGCAAAGTAATGCAGATTTTATAATCATATTGATTCCCAAATTCCTATTTCTCATAAATGTCAAACAGTGGTGGCCATGTCTTCCTACAGCATGCCTTGACAATCTGCCTTCCTCCGATGAAATCCCCATAAAGCAGTGGGGTCCTACTGCTCTGTGAGCTCCATTCCTTCACTGTAGACTCAGGGTGTCGCACCCGAACTCCATCTACACCTGCCTCGGCTCGACGCACACCTGAATGCTGTCTTAGCTCTTCGCAGCTCTCTTTCACTGAGGGGATAAAGGCACATGTCTTTGAGTGCTTGATAAGAAATATAGCAGCACTTTAATCATATTCAATGTATAACTTGCATAGGACACTAGAGTCGAACAATGACTTTTTTTTGATATGTTGCCTGTTTGATAACCCTCAAATACTTTAAAATGCTGAATAAATGATGTTGGCAATCATTCTGTACCAATGATAGCTTATATCTACCAGTATTCAGGATAGAATACATTGAAAGGGTTTGCCTTAGAAAAATGCATTTATTTTTATTTTTTATGGTATTTTTGATTTTTATAAATTTTCAAGTGAAATACCACATTTTTAAAAGACATGTTAAGGGAGTCAATACACTGAAACATAAATTATTGGGTCAAAACCTGTTTTATGTTTATTAAAATCTATTGTTTAACTGATGAACTCAATGGTCATTTCCTTCCATGTAAATAATGATATAATAATTACATTTGGTTTAAAATATAACAATAGCAAAAGAGTGCTATTTCCTCCAAATGAAACCTAATATCAACATATTAAAAAGTATTCATTAATTATGTATTTTAAATATTAAAACCGTTTGATCATTATTTAAACATTGTAAAAGTATATGAGTTCAAGTGCATGGCAAAGAAAAGAGTGTTATAATCATATTCATTAAACTCATCAGACTAATAAGCAAAACACACTAGTAGTTTGATCACCGGACACTTGTCGTGATATCTGGATTCTAGCACCTGCTCTATATAAGGATCTTATTAAAGTTTAAAATGTTTTGATTCTATTATTAAAATAACTAGAGGCCCGGTGCACAAAATTTGTGTGTGGGGGTGTCCCTCTGCCTGGCCTGCACCCTCTCACAATCGGGATCCTTGCTCCTAACCACTCACCTGCCTGCCTGCTTGATCGCCCCTAACAACTCTGCCTGCCGGCTTCATCACCCCTAACCACTTGCCTGCCTGCCTGATTACCCCTAACTGTTCACCTGCCTGACTGATCACAACTAACTGCTCGCCTGACTGCCTAATCACCCCTAACCACCTCTGCCTGCCTGCCTGATCGCCCCTAACAGCCTCTGCCTCAGACGCTGCCACCACGGCTTCGTCAGGAAGGACATCCAGAATGACGTCCAGAAGGTTGTTCTGCTGTCTGGTCTAATTAGCATATTATGCTTTGATTATTATAGATAATCAGGGATGATACTTTATATTCCTTCATTTTAAATAGTTTACTGCCCTGTTTAATAATACAGTCATTCTAAAAGGAAAGGTGTTTTATTATGTTGTTACAAGGAGGTTTCGAAAGCAGATCTATGTAGAGCCAGCACGTCACTGGCGTGTGCTATTACCAACCCCCTGAGACAAGACTGCGTGTCCCAAGGGAGAGGCAGTGACTGCAGGGAGGGAGGAGAAAGAATGGTGCGGCCCAGCCTCCCACGGGGTCTCTGTCTTCCCACACTTCTGGGTAAACTAAGATTTAATTTATGACTCGTTTTTAATTTGGAAAAACAATTTTAGTAAAAGATGGCAATTATCTAAGAAATTTGGAACATAAGACAACTTTAATCATCTAGGTAAGGCAAAATTTATTTTGAGTAAAATATTAATACTGGCATTTTTGATTTTATGATCATAAGATTAATTATGCGGAGAATATTAGTTTGCATGTGGATGAGGTGAAATGTTTGATAGCTTCCAAACGCGATGCTGACAGTGGCGATTCAAGTCGTTTGCCGTCTGTGTGACATCAATCTCCCCTCCCAGGAGCCTTTAAGGATTAGCAAAGGTAGGAAAGAGGTGGTTTTGCAAATTTAATTTTTATAACCTGTGATGATTATATTGTTTTGATATTAACTTCACTCAGACAATACAAGCATATATTTGTATTTAGATACAAATTTCAGGCAAAAAGGGACTCAGTTTCATTTTAGTACAATTTGAATGGGTAATACATGCCTGGTATGCTAAGCTATATTTTTCAGACTTACAGCTTACATTTCCCTCTGATCTTTCATCTATGGATTTATTCCTCCAAAACATTTAAGCCAACAAAAATTGAATATTAAAAATCAGGACAGCATCATATATTTCCTTAGCATCTTACTTTTTCTCACTTTAAAATTTGTTAGTAAACATAATCTGAAACAACAATAAAATATTAAATGGTAGTCACCTTATCATAATATTAAGTGAAAGCAACAAAAAGTGGTCTATTAATCTTTACATCATCTGCCACTACTTATTTAACATGTGTGTTTTATTACAGATCAATAAATTGTTTTTTCTTATGCTCAGGCATGGAGACCAACTGTGGTAAACACCATTAGATGCTTATTTTAGAAATATGTACTCAGCCGCGACATTCTAATTTTATTTTTTAAACTCTTCTTTTAACATATTTTATTGATTTCAAAGAGGAAGGGAGCGGTAAAGAGAGATAGAAACATCAGTGATGGAGAAACTAAGATGGCGGCAGAGATAAACACCGGGAAATTAATGCCGCTCACAACAATTGATTAATACCTCAGAAAAACAATACGGACTTCATCCAGAACCACAGGAAGCCTGGCTGACTGTAAATTCTACAACTAGAAGGAAGGAAAGGCATACTGAGACCCGCAGAAGCTGCAGGAGAGAAGCACAGAGGTACGGGGCTCTCGCGGGGCTCGCGCGCGGAAAGGGGCCGGCACCTGAGGACGCGGCTGTCCTTTTGAATCCGGAGGGAGTCACAAGCCCCCGACGGCTCTGAACTCCGGTTCCGGGAAGTCTCTGGGGACCCGGGACTCAAGCGGGGAGAAACTGGACGGTCTGGCAGCAGGCGATCTTGGGGGCTGCTTTCCCTCAGAGGTGCTTGCCGCCGTCACCGGGACACTGAGACGCGCGTCTCCTTAGGGCAGGGCTGCGGCTCCGCCATAGTCGCTTGCTTC
>NW_006290032.1:1223057-1224667 GCF_000327345.1 Myotis davidii | reverse complement strand
ATAATGAACAACATAAACCGAGGAACAAAAAAAGATGTAGAGACAGAGAAGCATCGATCAGATGCTCAAAGCTCAGAGGGAAGTAGGGGAGGGTGGGGGTAAGGGTGAAAGATCAACCAAAGGACTTACATGCAGGCATATAGGCGGGCATGAGCAGGGGGGGTAGAGGGTAACAGACAGACAAGGACACATATGTAATATCTTAATCAATAAAAAATATATATAAAAAATCTTAAAAAAAATAAAGTATTAGAAGGAAAAAAAAAAAAAAGAAACATCAGTGATGAGAAAGAATCATGGATCGGCTGCCTCCTGCCTGCCCCACACTGGAGTTTGAGCCCACAACCCAGGCCTGTGCCCTGACCAGGAATTGAACCATGACCTCCTGGTTCATAGGTTGAACTTCAACCACTGAGCCACACCAGAGGGCTCTACATTCTTATTTTAGAAAAGTAGTATCTGTGCCTGACACCATAATTGATATTATCCTTCGGTGTACAATATGTCATTTGACAATATGAAATAGAGATTTATATTTGTACTGTTTTCTAATAATGTATTTTCATTCTAACAGATTCCTTTTAAATATAACTTTCGTAACTTGTCTAATATGTTCTATGTTCCCCTCCAATGCAAGTACTAGCAATTTAATATGTATTTTTAAAATGTGTTTTAAATCGTTAGCAGAGCAATAGCTGTTTATTTAAAAAGGTCCCTTCATTTTGCCGCATAGGCGTTTGTACGTTTCATACCTTTTATGGGTAGAGGCATACGTTGAAAAAGAAGGGGATTGTGAAAAAGAACTGCTCCTATTTTGATACCATTTAACTTTTCTGGTGCTTTAAAACGTGTTCTTAAATATTTCAAAATACCGGATATAATGTCACTATTTCTTTTACATAATTGTCATTATTTCTTTAAAATAAGAAAACACGTATGTGGACCCTCATGACTTCCTAATTATTCAGGGACAAGGCATGACCAGCGCTCCCCCGGGGGAAGCCACCTGGCAGGAGGGACGGGCCTCACTCGGGGCCCTGCCCGCCCCGTTCACGTCTGGAGAGCCTCCTGCATTGTTAGTCGCCTCCTTCTACCAGGAAGACCCTGCGCACTGGCCCTTCCTGTCGCTGAGGCATTTACTCTCAATGACTAAATATCACCTGACTCCAGGCTCAGGGGGCTCCGTGTCACCTGCCTCCAGGCTTGGGGGGCTCCATGTCACCTGCCTCCAGGCTCGGGGGGCTCCATGTCACCTGCCTCCAGGCTCGGGGGGCTCCATGTCACCTGCCTCCAGGCTCCGGGGGCTCCATGTCACCTGCCTCCAGGCTCGGGGGGCTCCATGTCACCTGCCTCCAGGCTCGGGGGGCTCCATGTCACCTGCCTCCAGGCTCGGGGGGCTCCATGTCACCTGCCTCCAGGCTCGGGGGGCTCCATGTCACCTGCCTCCAGGCTCGGGGGGCTCCATGTCACCTGCCTCCAGGCTCGGGGGGCTCCATGTCACCTGCCTCCAGGCTCGGGGGGCTCCATGTCACCTGCCTCCAGGCTCGGGGGGCTCCATGTCACCTGCCTCCAGGCTCGGGGGGCTCCATGTCACCTGCCTCCAGGCTCCG
>NW_006290032.1:1221447-1221901 GCF_000327345.1 Myotis davidii | reverse complement strand
GTGAAAATATTCCATTAATATCAAAAAACCTTTCCCCACTGCTAGTTCAGATCAATTATATTGAAACTCGTGGAGCAGAAATCCAGGGAAATCAGGACTGTCAAGGTTCTCAAAGACAAAAAATTTTAAAGTGGACCAACACCTAACATCCTTAGAGTCTAAGAATTATATTTATTTATTTAAATTACTCTTCTTCTAAATCCTTAACCGAGGACATGCTTAGAGAGGAAGGAAAGGCCAGCCACTGAGGGTGGAAGCGGGGAGAGGAGGAGGAGGAGGAGGAGGACAGGGAGGAGGGCGGGGGGGGCAGGAGACCAGCCTTAAGGAGCCACCTTGGGGACGGAAAGGAAGAGAAGTGAGATGTCTTCTGCGAAACACACCCCTTCTCCCCTCTATAATCTGCACATCCAACATGCAGCTGGACGTGCACAGCGGCGGGGCCAGGGGACCAGCG
>NW_006290032.1:1215579-1221141 GCF_000327345.1 Myotis davidii | reverse complement strand
GACCAGGCCTGCCCAGCGCTCCCCCGGGGGAAGCCACCTGGCAGGAGGGACGGGCCTCACTCGGGGCCCTGCCCGCCCCGTTCACGTCTGGAGAGCCTCCTGCATTGTTAGTCGCCTCCTTCTACCAGGAAGACCCTGCGCACTGGCCCTTCCTGTCGCTGAGGCATTTACTCTCAATGACTAAATATCACCTGACTCCAGGCTCAGGGGGCTCCGTGTCACCTGCCTCCAGGCTTGGGGGGCTCCATGTCACCTGCCTCCAGGCTCGGGGGGCTCCATGTCACCTGCCTCCCGGCTCCGGCCCTCCATCTCAATGTAATTTACTAATAATGCTTATGCAAATAGAAAACAAGCACATGGTTCAAATTCATAGGACTAAGGGGGGAGGTCTTAAAATATAGCCTTGAAGCTCATAGTTTTATGCTTATAAATGTGGATGTTCATTCATTCAACCAATATATGTCACCTGCCTCCAGGCTCGGGGGGGCTCCATGACACCTGCCTCCAGGCTCGAGGGGCTCCATGTCACCTGACTCCACATTCCAGGGGCTCCATGTCTCTCCTGGGGCACCTCCTCACCCGCCTCACAGTGATTGTGCTGGGGAAGGGCAGGGAGAACAGGTTGCGCTAAGGAGACCAGGAGTCCCAGGGGAGGCTTGGTGTTGCAGGTGCGATTGGCCACCCCTGGGAGCTGTAGGGCAGACGGCCGTGGTTCTCTCCATGGGTGGGATGGAGCCCAGAGCTGGCTCACTGCCCAGGCGGTGGCGTTTCCTACGGGAATGGGCAGGAGCGCTGAGGAGTCAGGAGCTTCTGCTCACGTGGAGGGGAGTGAGGAGTACTGCCGAGCTGCTCACCGAGCCAAAGGCAAGACCAAAACCGTGACTGCGGTCCAGTAAGTCTTCACTGTTTTTTTCTTTAACTGATGTTCACCGTTTAATCGAAAATATGACACATCAATGAAAGATGAGAAGACCAGCATAAGACTCCTCATACTTGACTCTGGAATATACACTGAGTGGCCAGATTATGGTGACCACCCCATCAGGACAATGAAGTGAATTGGTTATGCAAATAATAATAATAAAACTTGGAGAGTATTTGCTCAGGAAGTTTTCAGTATTCAGTATTTTTGGAAGTGTCAAGGAAGTGCTGAGGGGGTGGTCATCATAATCTGGCCACTCGGTGTATATAAATTGGTGGTGGGACATGGGGGGGGAGACGTGAAAAGAATTGTAGTTTTAGCCCTAGCCTGTTTGGCTCAGTGGACAGAGCATCGGTCTATGGACTGAAAGGTCCCAGGTTCGATTCCGGTCAAGGGCATGTACCTTGGTTGCAGGCACATCCCCAGTGGGGAGTATGCAGGAGGCAGCTGGTTGATGTTTCTCTCTCATCGATGTTTCTAACTCTCTATCCCTCTCCCTTCCTCCCTGTAAAAAATCAATAAAATATTTTTAAAAAAAGAATTGTGGTTTTAGGGCCCTGTGTAGCCCCGGCGACCTTCCCGTGTCAGGGACAGAGAACCCGGTCTGCAGCCGTGAGGGCTCCGTGGTCTCTCCTCTGAGTTCTGCCTGAGACCAGCACCCAGTGAACTGCTCCAGCGCAGCTGCTGGACGCCCAAAGGCCTCTCCACACGGAGGCTGTGCCCGGAAACAGGAGGGACCTGAGGATTGGGCAGCTTCGTCCAAATGGATTGTTAAGACGTTTCTGGGGGTTCTGACAAAGGAAGACACGAGAGGTGTCAGTCAGCAGCTGGGACGTGTCTGCGAACTGTGTGCACCACCCGCCCGGCACAGTTCGTACATGGTTTAGGGTCCGAGACAGGCACAGCGGGAACAGCAGCCAGAGAGGCCTGGGTCACTCTCCAGCCGGCCCCCACCGAGGACATGCACACGGCACCTGTGCGTGCAGGGCGGTGGCCCCAGGAGAGGGACCCCCTTGACCAGACCCAGAGCTGAAACGGGATGGCTCAGGCGTCTGCCTTCCTCCCTTTCGGGGAGCCGCGGCAGGTCTTTGGGGAAGGCAGGAGCTGGGGTCCCCCATTGCTCCCATCGAAGGCCAGCGAGCATGGGGCGGGGGGGGGAAGGAGACTTCATTTGGAGCGTCTCCAGGAGACACTGAGCCTGGCTTCTCAGACATGTTTGCTGTTCAAACGTCCCCTTTGCTTCAAAGGCCCAGACCCTGCCATAGTGCGAGAACTCCACGGCAAGCTGCGTTTCAGGGGGCGCACCAAGAGATAAATAACGTAGTAATGGGCTTGCGGTCAGCAAGGCCCCCCATGAGAGCGGCGAAGGTCAGGAACCCACACACTCAGAGGCACGTGCAAATAGTAAAAGACTAAACCACAGCACCACTCGGTTCGCACTTTAACGCTGAACTGGTAAAACCCCCTTCCCATCAGACAGACTCAGTCAATGTGAGCGAAGCAGGAACGCAGTCCTGCCAGATGTGGTTGCGTTTGTAGTCCAGGGAAATGAAATGTTTATCACAGTGTAACAGAAAGATGTGAGCAAACTGTGCCTGAAAACATCTACTTCAAAGTAGAAATTAGCCTCAAAGGGTAAAGAAATAAGGAAAAAATAAAATTACAATGATCCTGTAAAATGAAAAAGCAACAGTAAAACACAGAAAGCAAAAATTATTTAAAAGCAAAATATTTAAATGAAGTAGAAAAATTAAAATGTCTTTATTCTCACATTCAACAAAGTGGTGTTTTTCATACATCTTGAGCATAGTATCTAAATTTTACACTAATATTTATAGGCTGAAAGCCAATTTTTATACACCAATAACATTACATATACATAATAAAAAGATAACCCACATCTTTGACTACTTGTGAATTAAGGATAATTTAAGAAAATAAAAATGGAAATTATGTATTATCTAGAAGTAATAATAATTAGAACACTTCTTTCTACAATCTATAATTTACTGTTAAAATATCTACTGATATTAAAATGTGTTTATTTAAAGTAAGACTGAATGCTAATAAATCATTCAACTTAATAAACTAGAGATTTTAAAAATAATAAGCACATAGAAAGAATTAATCAAAAAGATGAAATAAACAGAGGAGAATCATTTGAATAGTGAGAATAATCAATAAATATGAAAGTAGGTGTTTTTTGTGGGGTTTTTAAAAATACATTTTTATTGATTTCAGAGAGGAAAGGAGAGGGAGAGAGAGATAGAAACGTCAATGATGAGAGATAATCTTTGATCGGCTGCCTCCTGTATGTCTCACATTGGGGCTTGAGCCACAACCTGAGCATGTGCCCCGACGGGGAATTGAACCATGACTTCCTGGTTCATAGGTCGATGCTCAACCACTGAGCCACACCAGCCAGGTAAAAGTAGATGCTTTTAAATCCAGTACCAAGGACCAGGAGGGGGCGGCCCTGGGCCATGGCAGCTGTGCCCAGCCTGACCTGGTGTTTGCGGGGTGACCAGAGCCCAGGGATCACCAGTGTCCCCCTCCTTCCTTGACTTTGTTTCCCCAATAGAGCCTATTTTACATTCAAACCACATGCCTTTAGACCTATGGATATCTGTGCATTTGCATGATTCAACTGGATCAGTCAGGCATATTAACAACTCAGAGGCTTAACAGAGAATAGACACTTGTTTGTCTCACGTGTAACAGTCTCCCAGGACAGGGGACGCTGGCCCACATGGCTGTTTATGGATGGAAAAACGCTGTATCTTCTCTCTCATGGGGTCCCCTGTCTTATTGGGGCATAGGAGATGGGAAGGGCTGGGATGGAGCAAACTCAAAGGGTATAGAATTACATGCATCCCCTCACCCTACACTGGGAGGCATCAACTCACTCCCTACCCTGCTCTCCTGGGAACAAGGTGCCCAGCCAGACCTCCCATGGCAGCTCATTCACAAGACGGGGACCCCGAGAGCTGTCACTGGACTAGGAAGGCTGTGGGTCCGAGTGAGTGAGTGCTATGCAATCTCTGTATTACTTACTAGAGGCCTTGCGCACAAATTTCATGCAAGGGGCTTGGCCCTCCCAGCAGCCCCAGGGTAGTTCTGCTGTCCCATCTAATTAGCATATTAGCTCTTTATTATATTATTCTAAGCGATATGAAATCAACATTTATATGCTGTTTTAGTTTCAGAAAGTAGTATTTTCTAACTATGGTATTATTTAACTTTTAGGAGAGAAGACAATTCTTACTATAAAAATTGGACAATAATTTAGAGGCTTTACTTGAGATTTGCATAGTGTAATTTTTAAAGGAATGTGTCTATTCTCATATTTCTACACGTTCACTAGCAGGATTTTGCTCATCATCCTATGTGAGCTGCTGTGGAACATGGGAATCTCTACGCTGCCTTACTGTGTGCAAGAACACATACACTTGGCTTTCTCTGCATTTTGAAGCAATCACTAAACCTTTGGAAGATAAAATAACTTGTTTTCACCAAAATAAAAGACATCAAAGAGAGATTTTCTGAAAACAGTGCTGCTGGGTCCAGAGGCATGGAGTTCTCACACTCTGGGTTTCCTTGGCGGGAACTGGGTGTGGCAACGTTAGCTCTCACACAGACCTTGTGTCCACCCGAGTCCTTATCCCAAATCACCGAGAGCTTCCCACACAAGACTGTCATTTCTTCTCATCTTCTTTATGTGCATGCAATTTAAGAATCCTGAAGAATGTCAAGTATTTATAGATAGACTAGAGGCCCGATGCATGAAAGTTGTGCAAGGGGCTCTGCCCTCACAGCAGCCTTGGCTGCTGCCCCGGCCCTTGCAGCCCCAGCTGCCTCATGGCCCCACCACCCACCCACTGGTCATTCCAGAAGGTTGTTCTGCTGTCTGGTCTAATTAGCATATTTGCTCTTTATTATATAGGATAAGGAGACAGAAAGATAGATAGATAGATAGATAGATAGATAGATAGATAGATAGATGATAGATAATAGATAGATAGATGATAGATAGATAGATAGATGGATGGATGGATGGATGGATGGATGGGTAATAGATAGATAGTTGATGGAAATGAGGCCATGATATTACTGATATACTAACACTAAGTGGTTTATGGTTTATATAATTGGCCCCTTGGATGGTTAGGAAAATAGTATTCTTTTAAAATGTTCATGCATTTCAAGAGCCATGACCTGCACTTAATCAGGCGAGCGTTGGATAATTAGAGGAGAGCTATTGAAACGCATGTAACCCCATGGGAGCAGCTCCGCTCACGCTAATAAAGTGAAGGTCACACTGAGCACGTGTTCTCTCCACATTTTAAACGCCATTTGCAGAGGGGAGAGGAGCACCTGGCCGGACAGCTGCTTCCTGGGCCGCCTGCTGCTCAGTCCCCAGGTCCCAGCCCGAGGCCTCCGCGCCTCATTCTCCAAGGACACGCTCACTCGCTGTGTCTGCTGCTCAGAGCCAGCAACCAGGTGTCACACCGGCCACCCGGGGCATCAGGTCCGTCTGAAAGTCACAGTCAAGTCTGTTCACTTCCTGCAACCATGCAAAGGAGAGGCACACAGGGAGGGGCCAGACACCCCCCTCAGTCCCCAAGGGAGGGGCACAGGAT
>NW_006290032.1:1203744-1215306 GCF_000327345.1 Myotis davidii | reverse complement strand
TCTTTGACTTTTTAAATGTATATATACTAGAGGCCCAGTTCACGAAAATTCATGCACTCAGCGGGGAGGTCCCTCAGCCCGGCCTGCAATCTCTCACAGTCTGGGAGCCCTTGGGAGATGTCCACCTGCCACCTTAAACCTGCTCCCCAGGGGATTGAGCCTAAGCTGGCAGTCAGACATCCCGCTGGCAGCCCGACAGGAAAGGCTCCCATCACTGCCACTGCACTCGCAGCCATCAGCCCATTTTGTGACTGAGCAGAGCTCCCCCTGTGGGAGCACACTGACCACTGGGCGGGGGAGGGGGCTCCTGAATCAAGCATCTTCCCCCTGGTGGTCAGTGCATGTCATAGCAACTGGTTGTTTCCCCATCGTTCAGCCATTGCGGTCAATTTGCATATTACCCTTTTATTATATAGGATGTCTGTTGTGAAAAAAGAAAGAAAATGCATCTTATTAAAAAGAAAACATTTCTCAACATCTAAAAGACAAAATGAATACTTAAATTATAATGAATGAAGCAAAAAAATCATAACTTTATTTTCAACATTGTTACCTTTTATGAATTAATAATAAAGCTATTCATACATTTCATAACGTTTCCAAAAAATAAAAATAAACAACACGATACATGTAAGTTTTAACCCAGCGATATTGTGTGTACAAGCAGGACTCCTAAGGGGCAATCTTTCCCGGGGGATGCGCTGTTTATAGACCCAGACAAAACTGAAGCAAAAGCACAAAAGACGTGTGAGAGCCTATATCACCCCAGGGCATCATTATGCAAAAATCTAAGTGATAGATGAGTCCCAGGACCTGGTTCAGGCCATTTCTCTAGTCCCGCGAATGACCATCTCAGGGGCTCCACAGGCTCCTGCACTGGCGGGAACCCGGCTGGAAGAGGGAAAAGACCAATCCTTGCGAATTTTCACCCCCTTTTCCCCACGCGATTCCAGTGAAAACTACCTAGGAGTTTCTCAGAATACAAGACATGCACCAAAGATATGTGCGTTTAGCCCGGTCGGCGTGGCTCAGTGAGGGCGACCTATGAGCCAGGAGGTCACGGTTCGATTCCAGGTCAGGGCACATGCCTGAGTTTCAGGCTCAATCCCCAGTGTGGAGTGTGCAGGAGGAAGCCAATCCATGATTCCCTCTCATCATTGATGTTTCTATCACTCTCTATCCCTCTCCCTTCCTCTCTGAAATCAATAAACATATATATTTTTTTAAAAACCTCAAAAAAATAAAAAAATAAATAAAAACCTCAAAATCATTCCCATCATGGGAGACATGAATCTATACAATAAAAATTGATGGACACAAAAGAATCAGCTGTAAGGACATAGTAGATACAATGCTTTAAAAAGATTCTCTGAAGATGAAATACCGTGTATTTTATCAAGCCTTTAATGACACTACCCAATGTTCTGGAGTGTATTTCTGGAGTGTATGGGTGTCGTTGGGTCTCTGAAAATGAAAATGTCCCTCATCATGAAATCTAAGAGCATAAGTTGAAAAGAGAAGTGGCTTAGAGAATGCCAAACAGAGGCCTATGAGTCCTTCATGTGATGCAGTGAGAATGTTTTTTTAATACTTTTATTAACTTCAGAGAGGAGGGTAGAGGGAGAGACAGATGAGAATCATGGATTAGCTGCCTCCTGCATACCCCCTACTGGGGATCGATCCCGCAACCCGGGCATGTGCCCTGACCAGGGACCCAACTGACCTCCGGGTTTACAGGTCGACACTCAAGCACTGAGCCGGGCCTGCCGGGTGTGAGAATGTTTAAGACTTGGAGGACGGGGCATGCAGAGGCGGGATTCATGGAGGAAGGGTGACAGGATGCAGCCTTGCATTTGCATCCAGAGCAGTGGTTCTCAACCTTCCTAATGCCGCCACCCCTTGGTGACCCCCAACCATAAAATTATTTTTGTTGCTACTTCATAACTGTAATTTTGCTACTGTGATGATCGTAAGGTAAATATCTGATATGCAGGATGTATTTTCATTGTTACAAATTGAACGTAATTAAAGCATAGTGATTAATCACAAAAACAATATGGAATTATATATGTGTTTTCCGATGATCTTAGGCAACCCCTGTGAAAGGGTCATTCGACCCCCAAAGGGGTCTTGACCCACAGGTTGAGAACCGCTGGTCTAGCGTGTTATTCTTCTAGGTTTTGTCTTTACACAGCAGAGAAGCTGATGTCCCCGGCCTCTCGTTCCTGCAATTGCATCTGTTAGAAGGACACACACCTACGAGAAAGACAGGGTACAGGTGAGGAGGGAGGGGCAACAAGAAGGCACCATCACTGTGCTGTGGTGGGAAGCTGGGCGTACCTGTGTGTACCATATGCCGTGCCCATGTGCAAAAGCGAAGAAGCGGCATACGGGTAAGTGAGTACCTTCCTATCATTTCTCCCCAAGTGTCCGGTCTCCCTGAGAAAGGGCATGAGCATTGGAAAGTTGTCCAGCCCGGCCCACGTGGCTCAGTGGACAGAGTGTCAGCCTGCAGACTGAAGGTTCCCCGGTTTGATTCCTGGTTAGGGCACACGCCGAGGTCGCCAGCTCGGGATTCCCAGTGAGGGGTGTGCAGGAGGCAGTGATCCATGATTCTCTCTCATCATCAATGTTTCTCTCTCTCCCTCCCTCTCCCTTCCTCTCTGAAATCAATAAAAATATATTTAAAAAATAAAAAGCTGCCCAGCTCTCCATGGGGATTCTCATTCCCAGGACACAGCAAGGGCAGTTAGCAGACTCCACATCCGTGTTACACAACGACCCGGGTTCTCTCTCTGCTGGGGCTGAAATGATGGGCCCTCAGGACATGTGACAGTGTCTGGAGGTGCGGCAGGCTGTCATGACTGGGGTGGGTGATTGCTCCTGACACGTAGTGACCTGGTGGGTCCAGGCGGGCTGGTGAGCATCCCCAGGTGGGCGCAGCAGACTCCTTCACAAAGAACCACCCGCCCAGGCGTCACCAGGCATCACCAGGCGTCACCAGGTGGCTGGCTCAGAGCGGCTGCCTTTGACTTGACATTCAGCTCTCGCGTGCCTCAGCCCCATCGTTAATAAATCCTGGAAAACCTCCGTGGGATCTATTTATATTCTCCCGCTCGCCCCGTGAGAATGCAGCTCAGGAAGTAATTACACACCATATAATGCAGGCCTCCTTGCACGGGATGTAACTGTCCCTCGGGAGCAGGCGGAGGGAGGGCTGGTCGGGCACCTGCTTGTCCCGGCCACCAGGAGGCCTGGGGAGTGAGTTTGCTATGTTTGTTCAGAAAGACCCTGTGTTCATCCACAGCTTGTGAAAGCCACCGGCCACTGGGACACTGACTACCTCGGAGGTCAAGAAAGGTGTCTTTGTGTTGTGGCTTTCCTACCAAGTTCCCCGTCTTTCATGTAATCATTTGAGTTCTTTAAATATCCGGAAACAAGCCGTTATAGACATTGAAGTAAATTCTCCCCTTGATGTTGGCTCTACTCATTTCTTCATGGTGTCTTTTAACGAGCAACATCTTGTACATCTAAATGCGTAACTTTATGAATCTTGTCTTTATTCTTAGGCCTTTCTGTCATGTGAAGGGTCCTTGCTCATCTTGGCATCCCAGGCATTCTCTGGGGTTCACCTCTTGAGGCTTCATTTCACATGTAAGTCGACAGTTCACCTCGTTACTATTCTCTGTGATACCCATCATCAGGTCAAGGTCAACGTCCTCTCCACATGAGGAGTCCGTGGGCCCAGCACCACTTTTTCAAAAGACAACATTTTCCAGCTCAGCCAGGGTGGCTCAGTGGTTGAACATCAACTTACGAACCAGGAGGTCACGGTTTGGTTCCCAGTCAGGCCACATGCCCAGGTTGCAGGCTCGATCCTCATGTAGGGCGTGCAGGAGGCAGCTGTTTAATGATTCTCTCTCATCATTGATGTTTCCCTCCCTGTCTCCCTCTCCCTTCCTCTCTGAAATCAATAAACACGTTAAAAAAATAGATGTGACCTCTGTGCCTAGATACAGACGCAGTGTTCCTGTCGAGGCCAGCTTCAGGAGGCGCTGTTTCTCGGAGCTGTGGCTTCTTCCGACAAGACAATATGTCATGTCACGGTGCTCATATTGTGCAGGAGTGGTTTCAAGAGCATGAGGGAGATTTTACCTTGCTTAGGTGGCCCCCACAATCACCAGATCTCAATCCAATTGAGCATTTGTGGGACGAAGTTAAAAGAGCCATCAGCCAGCTGGTTCCACAACCATTAAATCTCACAGAACTGGACAGTGCTATTCATCAGGCATGGTGTCAGATTCCTCGCATCACCTTTCAACATCTCGTGGCATCAATGCCAAGAAGAATCGCCGCAGTATTGAAGGCAAAAGGTGGCCCAACGAAGTACTGATGGGGTGGTCATCATAATCTGGCCACTCAGTGTATATATAAAACTTTGCTGGATTATGACCGTCTCCATGGGAAGTGGTTTATGGCCTTCAGAGCTGGGTTTCTTATTCAGAAATGAAAAAACCAGCAGATCACATGAATCTGGTCATGGAAAATCCTTGGAACCAAGTCCCTTCAGGGACTGAATTTACTCAGATAACATGGAACACTCTACTGAGTATAATTACCAGAAGACACCACACTCACCTTCTTCCTCCACAAGATGCTTGATAAAATATATTCTGAGCAAAATCATGCGATCCTTATCTTTCTTATATAGATCTGGAGAAACAGAAGCATGGAACAGACTGTCGAACCTCAGAGGGAAGGCGGGGGTGGGAAGAGATCAACCAATGAACTTATATGCATCTATGCATAACCCATGGACACAGACAACAGGGTTGTGAGGGCCTGGGGGGTGCTGGGGGAAAATGAGACATATGTAATACTTTCAACAATAAAGATTTTAAAAAATACATTCTGAGCACATGGCTAACTAGTCTGAGTTTGGCATCCCTACGTCAAACCGTTCGGTAGAACTCTGCCCTGCTGTGGGCTGCTGCCCACGAGGAAGTGGCACAAGGGACTATCTGTCTCCTTATTAGCCTTTCTCTCTGGTCCAGGACAAGAGGCGAGGCTGGAGCTGGCCCAGTGGGCACTCGTGTACACCCTCTTCATTTTCACACTCATAGGTCCCCAGCGCTTAGCCATTTGCAAAGCAAAAGTAGCAAGACCTGCCCTAGCTGGTTTGGTTCAGTGGATAGAGCATCAACCTGTGGACTGGAAGGGTCCCAGGTTCAATTCCAGTCAAGGGCACATGACTGGGTTGTGGGCTTGATCCCCAGCAGGGGGCGTGCAGGAGGCAGCCAATCAAGGATTCTCTCTCATCGTTGGTGTTTCTTTCTCTCTCTCTCCCTCTCTCTTCCTCTCTGAAATCAGTATATATATAATTAGCAAGACCTGCCTCCTTTCCTGTTTGCTGGAGGGAAATGTCCCCAGCAATAGCGTTTCCCTCTTTACACCTGTGTGGCCGGCGCGAGCAAGGCGATTCTCCAACAAGCGACTTCTTTCCCGGGAGTGTCATCTCCCTCTTCACACCCGAAACAGCATGAAAACATGCACCCCGCATGCATGTCATCTCCCTCTTCACACCTGCTACCTTGAATGCATTTTGCAACCTTTTATCTTCGTTCAAGATTACTATTCAGACTCCAAGCCTCGTTGGTTGTTTCATTGTCTTTTCCTCTCTATAATCACGATCACCCAATAGCATCGTTTGAGAAAAAGTAATTAAGAAATTAGGAATAATGATATTAATGTCAAATAGCAGAGTCCATTTTAACAGGGAGTAGAAGAAATATTACATACTAGTGGCCTAGTGCACCTTGAAAGAGAATTAATTAGAAGAAATATTTTAATATTGTGGTGACTTGTTAGGGGCTGACTACCTCCCGCCCCACCGTCCGGTGCTGAGGTCCTACTTTTTTGAGGTCCTGGCTTGGAAACAGGTTGCTGCTGGTTAATTAGTTAAAATAAGGCCCTTGGGGTAGCATGGGCCCACAGCCACTGTGATGGGAGGCCCTACTCGGGGGGTGGGGGGAGGCAGGGCTCACACCCCCTCAGGAGGACAGGGGCAGGCTCTGGTGAGTTCAGGAGAGCCAGGGGACAGGGGCCCAAGGTCCTTCAGGGCAGGGGCAGCCCTGCCCACACCTTGTCTCCGACTTCCGGCCCCCAGAGCTGGAGACCAGTGTCAGTGAAGCCACTGTTTGTGCTGCTTTGTTACCGCGGCCCCAGGGACTGGAGGTGTGATATCTTGTTTCTATAGATTTCCTGTGACATGCTGGACACTCATGTTCTTCACCTGGTACTCCCCGCAGCCCCGTAGGCACCTCTATTCTAGGCTCTCTATGTCCGTGAAGAGTGAAACACAGGGAGAAAGACTCCCTCCCAGGTGAGTCAGTGTGACTCCAGGGCTGGTGCCCCAGGCCAGCCTTGGGTTGGTTTCTTTCTTTAAATATATTTTTATTGACTTCAGAGAGGAAGGGAGAGGAAGAGAGAAATAGAAACATCAATGATGAGAGAGAATCATACGCTTATTCTTCTTACACCGATGGACGGGGACACACTTTAGATCAGGGGTCGCCAGCCGGTGGTACAGGAACCGCTGGGGCCCGTGGGGTCCAAGAGGCTGGCGGCCGGGCTTCAGATGGAAGATTGGTTTTCCTGAGACCCTTGCAGGCATGTTCGCTGCCGTGGCTAATGAAAAGCCTATGAAACTGTGTGGGTGTTTTTTCATAGTTTTGGTCTTTTTCAAAGCGGCCCTGAGGGAAGCATTGGATCCCAAATAGTTGGTGTGGAAGGTGAACCTAGAAAGTCCTTGGAGGGGAGGGAGTCAGGGCATCAGGGAGGGAGAGAGTGGCCCTGGGCGTCTGGATCCCAAACCCAGGGAGAGTCTAGGGCTCCAGGTAGGTGGGGCCCCTCTAGATGCTCCCCCGGAGCAGTGAGGACCTGAGCTGTAGACCAGATCTCTGCCTGGCATGGGATATGCCACAACCCGGATGGGAACTGAGGTCCTGACATGGGTGCAGTGAGCGGGGATGTTCTCAGGGAAGCAAGGGGGGCCCTGGGCCCTGAGGCAGGTGTGAGCTCCCAGCTCCCAGCCCCAAGCCAGCCGTGTGCTCCCCCCTCTACCTGCGCACACACCTCCCCTCCCCTGCTTCCCCTGGGAGACGATGCTCATCTCTGTCCTCCGAACCCCAGCGTTTCCGGGGGCCCTGTCTTTCCCGGGGTCCTTCGCTCTAAGAGCGACCCGCCTGTCCGAAGCCGCATCAGCAGCCTGAGACGCCTCCCCTCCGTGTTCTGTTATTTCTGCCGTTCCCGTACCCTCTCTTCTCTCTCAGACACTTCTGTCAGATGCGGGCTGGTAGGTTTCCTGGGCTTTATCTTCTCATCACGTATTGATTCTTTTTTTCCTGGAAAATTGCCTGGCTGTTTCCCAGGACCTTATTCTCGCTCGCTGCTCCTTTCTCATCGCAAGTTGTTAGGGTTTATGGATTCATTTTAGGTTTTCTAAAGAAGGAATGTCTTCTGAGGACATTTGAGAAGCATCTTCTCATTGTTCTGTCTCTTCCTCGCCCTTATTCTCGAGTTAGACACAGTGTCGCTGACGAGGCCTGTTCCGGAGACACTGAGCACCGGCGTGGAGAGATCGCGCTCTCACCGGGCCCGGGTCCGAGGGCTTTTACTAATGTGTCACGGACAATCCCTATTTTAATCTCAATTTTAAACACACATAAAAGAGACAATGAAATACATTCTAAGAAAATATCGTGCTCCGTCTCTAAGCCCCCGTGAGTGATTTAGGTTGTTTCAATGGTAATTCTAAGTGAAGCAACATCTTTGTGTATAAATATGAAAGTTTTTGTTGCTTCAATGTACTCATTTTAAGCTGGTTTTTAAAACTTTTCAGACCGTTAAGGAAAACTTCCCCCAATTATAGAAACCAGGCGGACCTCTGAGCGGCAAATCTTCACAACATCCCAGGACAAAGGCCAGCGAGGGGCCTGCCGGCTCCTGCACCATCAGCTGAGGCGTCCTGGCCCTCGGCCTCCTCACCCCACTCCTGTTACACTGCCTCGAACCCCAGTGCCCCTCTCATCACTGGGCACCTCTGCCTGAGCCTCCTTCATGAATGAGCTCAATAAAATCTTTGACGCATTTTCAAATTTTATATGTGCATTACAGTCATGACTTTTGCTCTTTGGAAAATTAGACGTCACCATCAGATATGAAAGGCTATCTACCTTTATATAAGCCTTATATGAAAGTGTCCCCTCTGGAGTTCGACCGTCAGGGAGTTCCATCACTCACTATGATGTGCGCTGACCAACAGGGGGAAGCACAGAATGAAGGAAGGCCCCGGCTGGCAGCCAGCAGCTGCTAGGGACCCTTCCCGTGCATGAATTTCATGCACTGGGCCTCTCGTCTATATATATAAAAGGCTAAGGACCAACCATCCGTCCGCCCGACTGGCCAGTGCATATGACGCGATACATGTAAAGCTCTCACTGACACCAATCACATGTGTGTGTTTCAATCTGTCATTGTTGACCGTGGATTTGGTTGACACTTCTATTGTAGAGAAAGGGCGAATAGCGATATTAAAATATTTCTTCTAATTAATTTCCTTTCAATGTGCCCGAATACGTGCACTTGGCTACTAGGATGTAATATTTATGTTAATGTTGGCTACCTAGGGAACACCCACTAACCGTGTCCCAGTTTAACAATAAGGACATTGCTAATGGTGCGGAAACCCCTCCCCCCATCGGAGGCGGACACGTGTCCTGGATTTTGGATGCTGGGCTCTCCCCGTCATTTCTGTCACGTAGTTTGCAGTGGCCACAGAGCCCATTCCCATGGGCTCGAGGACCTTCTTGGCACCCACACTGGGGAAAGCTCACACGCAGCAACACGCGTGTGCCTGGCTCTGCCATGCAGCTCCCCAGCCCCCGGGGACCGCAGTGCCCCCAGCGCTCTCTTTGTGATGGAATTCAGGACCTTTTGAAAATCTTACTAATATACTAAAGGAGTGATTTTATTTTTAAATGCTTTAAAATATATTTTTATTGATTTCAGAGAGGACGGGAGAGGGAAGGAGAGAGAGAGAGAAAGATCAATGAGGAGAGAGAATCATGAGTCGGCTGCCTCCTGCACGCCCCACACTGGGGATCGAGCCCACCACCCAGGCCTGTGCCCTGACCGGGAATCGAACCCTGACCTCCTGGTTCATAGGTCGATGCTCAGCCACTGAGCCACGCCGCTGGGCTACAGTGAGTGATGTTAGATGCAGTGCCATGCAGTTGACTGGGGCAGCACAGCATTTAACAGGTCGCAGCCAGGGGCACAGCGGGTCCCCTGTGCCAGGGGGATGCGGTGGAGGCGCTGAGCTCTCCCTGGAGCAGGGATGTGGCCCACTGGGGGGAAGAACTGGCCCGCCCTCCCTCAGGAAGACCCAGTGGGACAGCTGAGAAGGGACATGATCTCAATGAACGACAGCATCAGACAAGTGAGGCCCTAAGAGCAGAGGGTGTCTGCTAAGAACATGGACGGAACGGCCCGAAGGGAGGTGGACGTGGGCCCGACCCACAGAAGAGCTGTCTCAAGTGGAGACTTGGAGGACGGGAGGCTTGCTGGGCTCTCACAGGAGAGCTGCCTTGCTGAGCAGGGAGAGATGTATATTTTCACCCACAGTTATGCTGGCTTCATCGTTCCCATGCACCCACATCCAGTCTTCACCCTTTTACCAAAGGTCTTTAATATCAGGATGCACGTGACTGTGTTAGCGCTCCCAGACCGAGCAGGGTGTATCCCCGGGACAGAGGGGGAGAGTAACATCAGAACGTCTGTCCACAGGTGGGGCCCTATGAATGGGCAGCCATGGTCCCCCCGCCCCCAGCCTGCCTGGCCCCGTGGGGGTTGGAGACGTGGAAATTCAGGGCTAAGACTGGACAGCCCTGTGCTCAGTGGGAGGCCAGGTTTGTGCATTTAGTCTGCACAATGTTCGAAAGGAGGAAATCGATGATCTCTAGTCCATAGGTTTAGAAACAGTGCTTCATGGCGTGAAACGGTCCCTCTCTTCCCCCCTCTCCCCCCCCCCCCCCCCCCCATCCCCATCCTTCTCTCCTGTTCCCCGCCTCTAGGCATGGCTTTGAGACCGTGGCCCTCCGATTCTAGCACCTGTCAGACTCACCTGGAGGGGTTATTAAAATAGAGGTTTCTTGGCTTTTCCCCCAGAGTTTCTGATTCAGGTTTTTAGGAGCAGAGATGCACGATTTGCAATTCTAACGAGCTCCCTAGTGAGTCTAATTGAGCAGGACTGGCCCTCACACTCTGAGAAGCCCCTGGAAAGAGATTTTCCTCTGCAAGCTCCTATGGTGGGAACTCACTGTATTCATTGGCCACTTTTACCTTCAATGTTTATGAATGTTTTTCCAAAAAATGTTATTTGGTTAAGATGTCTATTTAAATATAAATACATATATAAAAATATAAATATTATATGTATCTATAACAATAAAAGTGTAATATGCTAATTAGACCAGACATCCTTTCAGATGACCTTCAGGATGAAGCCAGGGCCCCAGGGAAGCCCGGCCAGCAGCCGGGGGAAGGAAGGCCTACTCTTGCATGATTTCGTGCATCGGGCCTCTAGTATATCATAAAATCATATGTACATATATTATATTTAAACAAGTAACTAGCTTTGTTACTATACCATTTCCCTAAACCTTGACGTATTTTTGCTGTCCACAAGCTGTCTTCCTCTGAGAGGTGATTTAAACTTTCCTGCCCTTATTGTGTTTGTGTCCGTTTCATGTTACATGTTCTCTGATGGGGTTTATCCCAAAGCTAATGTCCTAGCTGGGAGCCTGCTGCTGCTTGCTGAGTAGGTGGTGCCTTTTTGAACATCAGATGGTGGCCTATCCCCCCGAGATCCCCCTAGACCCTCCACGCTGAGGCTGAGACAGGGGTCACCCCCTGCCCACTGCCTCCATGCCTCCCTGGATGCATTTCTCGGCATCTGTGTTCCTAGCCCGTGGGGTCCTTTTGTTTGTTTTATATCCGGCACAGAGCACATGGGTGGGTTCTGTCTGTTTAGTTATCTTTATTTTTTTTATTTTTCTGTAATTTTGTTGTTGTTAACCTCATGGGAGGATATTTTTCCATTGATTTTTAGGGAGAGTGGAAGAGAGAAGGAGAGACAGAGAGAAACATCGATGTGAGAGAAACACATCGATTGGTTGCTGCCCACATGCATCCCAACCAGGGCCCAGGCTGGGGAGGAGCCTGTAACCGAGGTACTTTTCCTTGACCAGAATCGAACCTGGGACCCTCTGGTCTGCAGGCCGACGCTCTATCCACTGAGCCACACCGGCCAGGGCAGTTATTTCTATTTTATCGTTAACCGCTCTCTTTTAGAGCCCTCCCAATGTATCTGGCAGGTCAACTGGCCTTTTCCTCACATTACATTGCCATATAGAATCCTTTCTAACCATTAACATCTTTCATCTTCCAATCTTGGAGTAGACTGGGTTTCTTGTGGGGAGTGGGGGATTTCTGATCAGTTCT
>NW_006290032.1:1200486-1203728 GCF_000327345.1 Myotis davidii | reverse complement strand
TGAGCTGCCCTCCTTTCTTCATGTTTTCACCCTCCGCCGCGTTTAAGCTCAGAGCCGAGGCTGTACATCAGGCAGCCGCACATCTGGAAGGGATGGTGGGGCCTGAGGTGTGGTTTCTTAGTCACTGTTTCTTAGCCTTTTTTATATTTTTTATTGATTTCAGAGAGGAAGGGAGAGAGGGGGAGAGAGAGAGAGAGACATCAGTGCTGAGAGAGAATCATTCATCGGCTACCTCCTGCACGCCCCACACTGGGGATTGAGCCCGCAACCTGGGCATGTGCCCTGACCCAGAATCGAACCGTGACCTCCTGGTTCATAGGTTGACACTCAACCACTGAGCCACACCAGCTGGGCTCCTATCACATCCTGTATATGGCATAGATATCCCATCACCTTCCCCGCAAATGAATTTCCAGTCAAAACTACATTCAAAGAAAGAGAAGAAGAGGGGAAACTGAATTTTTCAGTCGACGAGTAAGCATCATTCAGTCACCACACCGTCCTTACAGAACAAAGCAGGCCTCGGAGACAATTGCACGCCTGTGGCTTTGCAACGCAGTTTGAAATGTCCTCCGGTTTTCAAATCATGTTCTGCCCTAGAAGAAACAGACTTGTCTGCTGAAATAGCCCAGCGCGCTCTTCAAACATCACACGCCCCACCACTTAGAATGTGTGTACCGTTTAGGGATCTTACTGAAGCTTGTTCTTCATTCATCTTCCAGTCGAGTAGGAAATACTGCTCGGCAGCTGAGAGTCGGTGAAAAGGCGGCGGCTGCCCCCGGTCTCCATGAGCAAGAGCTGCGAGCAGTGAGGACGTCCAGGTGTCAGAAGAAACGTGTGTTTAAACTGCATCTGCAAAGCAGCAGTAAAGAGTCCGTCCCCAAACTGAAAACACGTGTGAGACATCGCACACCTTGATTGAAAACGGCACAGGGCTGTGCAAATTTTCCTGCAGCGAGCTCATGTGTCAGTGGGCTAAGCACCCACCAGAAAATTACAGCTGCTCAAAGGATGTGGGAAACTCATTCTTTATCAGCAGTAACTGCTGCCTGCGGCCTCGGGCAAGTCAGGTCACCTCTCTAGGACCACGTTTCTCTGCAGCCAAGCTCTCGGTACAGCATGGCTCTGCCTTCATGAAGCAGAACCTCATGAGCGTCTCGTCTTAGAGGGCGGTTCCGGGCACTGGGGGAGCTGGCTTTTCAAACAATGTGGCCCTTGCTTGTTTGCGAGGGGGCTCCTGCCCATTCTCCTCTCCAGCCCTCTGCTGCCACAAAGAGGGTGCCATCTCCCCACACCCAGGCCACGCCCTCCTGGCCCCAGGAACACTCACTCAGACCCAGGCTGCTTTATGCGTCCTGAGACCCTGAAACACTGTGTCAGTTATTTCTCTGAAAGAAATTGTTTTGTTTTGTTTTAAATATATTTTATTGATTTTACAGAGAGAAAGGGAGACAGATAGAGAGTTAGAAACATCAATGAGAGAGAAACATCGATCAGCTGCCTCCTGCACACTCTATACTGGGGATGTGCCCGCAACCAAGGCACATGCCCTTGTCCAGAATCAAACCCGGGACCCTTTAGTCTGCAGGCTGACGCTCTATCCACTGAGTCACACCAGTTAGGCTGAAAGAAATTGTTGTACTTTGAATATTTCTTGCCACTCCCTTCTGGCCTGCCAAGTTTCTGTTGAGAAATCAGCTGACAGTCTTGTGGGTGCTCCCTTGTAGGTAACTAACTGCTTTTCTCTTGTTGCTTCTAAGATTCTTTGCCCTGCTCTGCTGGAGTGTCTTCGTGGTTGAGCATCAACCTATGAACCACAGTTCAATTTCTGGTCATGGCATATGCCTGGGTTTCAGGTTCAATCGGTAACTAGGGCGTGCAAGAGGCAGCCGATCAACGATTCTCTCTCATCATTGATGTTTCTATCTCTCTCTTTCCCTCTCCTTTCCTCTATAAAATCAATAATACACACACACACACACACACACACACACATACACACACACACACATATATATATAAAGACAAAGAATCTTTGTTTTTTTAAGATTCTTTGTCTTTAACCCTTGGCATTTTTATTATGAGGTGTCTTGGTGTGAGCCTCTTTGGGTTCCTCTTGTTTGGGACCTCTATGTTTCCTGTTCCTTTTCCACATGTTTTTTGCAACAGTATAAAAAATAAAAGAAACTGTTCTATTTTATAAGAATGAGTAAAATATTATCACATTGGCTGAGTTAAAATAGCTAGGGAAATCACTTAATTTATGCTCATGGGGCAACCTGCATTAAACAAATCCAATATTTTAAAGTCATTTATGCCTGGCCGGAGTGGCACAGTGGTTGAGCATCAACCTATAAATCAAGAGGTCATGGCTCGATTCCAGACTGAGCACATACCTGGGTTGCAGGCTTGGTCCCCAGTGTGGGGTGTGTAAGAGGTAGCCAATCAATGATTCTCTCTCATCATTGATGTTTCTATCTTCCTTCTTCTCTGTTCCTCTCTGAAATCAATTATATATATTTGTGTGTGTGTGTGTGTGTGTGTGTGTGTGTGTGTGTGTGTGTGTATACAGCTCACACACTGCAGTGTGTGTGGTGGGTCTGGTTAGGTTGAAGGGTACGCTCTTCTTGTTCTTCTTGATTTGTTTTCATGTGTGAGGAGGTTTTCTTCTAAACACATATTCTTTCTTATGTAATTAAACATAAAGGTTTTAGAATAACAGTGATTCCAATTTTGGAACCATTTGGCTATCCATCTAGACCCCAAAGTAATCCTATATAATAAAAGGCTAATATCCAAACCAACTGAACAGTGGAACAATTGGTCGCTATGACACTCACTGACCACAGGGGGCAGACGCTCCATGCAGGAGCTGCCCCCTAGTGCTCAGTGCACTCCCACAGGGGGAGTGCTGCTCAGCCAGAAGCCG
This sequence comes from Myotis davidii, assembly GCF_000327345.1. Taxonomy (NCBI): domain Eukaryota; kingdom Metazoa; phylum Chordata; class Mammalia; order Chiroptera; family Vespertilionidae; genus Myotis; species Myotis davidii. Next base: position 1,200,799 of record NW_006290032.1, on the reverse strand, counting down.
GGCTCACAGCTGGTGAGCGCAGCAGCATGGCAGGAGCTTCTCCCACTTCCACAGCAGTGCTAAGGATGTCCGACTGATGGCTCCCAGACTGCAAGAGGGTGCAGGCCGGGCTGAGGGACCCCCCACCCGAGTGCATGAATTTCATTCACCGGGCCTCTAGTATCCTTGTAAAATCCACCCTCTTCCCCGCAAATACAAAACAACAACAGCCAAAAGAAATCATGTTGCTCTGAAAACACACAAAAAGACACCAGACTCTGCTGTCAAGGACTGTCCTCCAGTTTAAGTGACTGCTCCCCCCCCCCCGCACCCC
>NW_006290032.1:1193362-1200471 GCF_000327345.1 Myotis davidii | reverse complement strand
CCAGCCCCGACTGTGGGCTCAGCAGAGAGGTGACACATTGATCTTGGGCGTCAGTACCACTCTACTAATGGTGCTCACGTGTCTTGCTGCAAATTAGCGGAGACTTATTAACAGCAATTATATATGATGCTATTAGCAGTCAGCAAAGATGGAAAGTATTGGCCTGATGGAAAGCTGGGGCCCTAATGGCCCTGTCTCCCTGGTAATGGATCTCCCTCCATCTCACCTACAACCAGCCAGACACGGGATCAATAGAATCTCAGGCTTAGAAAAACTGCTTGCCTGCAGGATACCGATACCTAAGTTAGGACTCATTACACAGATGTTTAACTTAATGAGTGGAAAATATGCATAAAGCCAAACAGTTATTCCCTAAGGCCAGAGTACATGTCATTTCATCCCCAAACACTAAGGCTTTTATTTTTTTTTATTTCTAGATGTGAACAGACCATCTTGTAACTGTGACATTTGCTTTAAATGGTCTCATTTTGGCTTGTGTTTTGCTTTTTATGACACTGTTATGTTACAGAGAATGGATTGGGCGTGAGTGGGTCATTGCACCAATTGCACAACACGGCAATAGTTGCGTAACCCAATTACCAGGATAAAGTCTGAGCAAAAGGCACAGCCGCAGCCACCTGAGCGCTCCGCTGGCGGGAGTTAACCTGTTTTGGGCTCTTGATCTTGCAGAGCTTGTGGGAATGTCAGTGCCTCACATCGATCTCAGCCACGCATTGGAGGGGACGGTGGCTCTGGGAGGGCTCAGGGCTTCGCGTCTTTCCCGATGTTCTTGGCAGAAACCAGTCTGGCATTCAGGTGGGGTTCATGTAGGAACCCACTCAGATGAAGGTGGACTGTTTCTGAGGACGTGTAGGGTGCATGAGCTTTGCCACAATCCGTGCGTTAAGTGAAGCTTTGTAAGCTCATACCCCTCCGCATGCATCCATCACCCTCTTAGTGAATGAAGGGAGGTTTCAGCCTCAATGTCTAATGGCATTGAAATGAAAAATCAGAGGCTGCCAGTGAGAAACTGTTTTGTTACAGCAACACAGTCCCCGGGTTCATGGAGCGCAGACAGGGGAGCCTTCAGGTCTCTGAGCAGGCTCTGGTGCTCTCACTTAGCAAACTGTCATTTAAATTTAAGCGTCCATAGGTCATAGGATGTGGGCCAATAGACACACTCAGGCACAATTAGCTGGGAGTGAAAATGATACAGGCTTTTGGGGGCACAATTTGTTATCATCTTCTAACCTAAAACACACGTGACTGTTGACACAGCGATTCTATCGTGAGGACCATACATTATGTGAATGTACTCACAGATGCTTTTTAAGATCTGTGACAATGTAGCTTAGCTTGAAACAGCAGAATTAGCTTACATTCAGAATGGAAAATTAGTCGAGTGATTGTTCAATAATCTGTAGCACCTGCACAGGAGGTGGGACTGCAGATACTGAGAGGGAGTATTTTCAAAATGTATTATCATAATTAAAAATTAATCCAGCCCTGGCTGTGTTGCTCAGTTGACTGGAGTATTGTCCACATACCAAAATGTTGCAGGTTTGGTTCCTGGTTGGGTTGTGTACAGGAGGCAGCCAATTGTTGGCTCTCTCTCACATTGATGTCTCTCTCTCTCTCTCTCTTATTTCTCTCTCTCTCTCTCTCTCTCTCTCTCTCCCCCTCATCTTGTCTCCCTTAAAAAAAATCAAAAACATATCCTCAGGTGAGATTTTAAAAAAATAAAAATAAAAACTGAAATCCAGACAAGATATAGTGTATGATTCCAATCTATTTATCCTATATAATAAAGAGGTAATATGCAAATTTACCATCACTCCAACACAACAAGATGGCCACCCCCATGTGGACACAAGATGGCCAGCAGGGGAGGGCAGTTGTGGGCGATCAGGCCAGCAGGGAAGGGCAGTTGGGGGTGACCAGGATGGCAGGGGAGCAGATAGGCTTCAATCAGGCTGGCAGGGGAGTGGTTAGGGGGGGATCAGGCTGGAAGGCAGGTGAGTGGTTGGGAGCCAGCAGTCGGACATCCCTTGAGGGGTCCCAGATTGGAGAGGGTGCAGGCTGGGCTGAGGGACACACACCCCCTGTGAACGAATTTTGTGCACTGGGCCTCTAGTACATATATAAAAGCCCAAGTGAACATTATGACCAGACGACCAAATGATTGGCTGATAGCTATGACATGCATTGACCACCAGAGGGAAGATGCTCAATGCAGGAGCTGCCCCCTGGTGGTCAGTGCACTCCCACAGCCAACCTCCCACAGTTGGCCAACCTCCCATGGTCCCTCCCCCTGGCCGACCAGCTGGCCCCAATAGGCCTTGATTGGGACTGGATAAGATGGCCCCAAATGGCCCCAATCGCTGGCCAGGCCGAAGGACCCACCCACATACAATTTCGTGCACTGGGCCTTCTAGTATATATATAAACCTAAGCAACTAAACAACCAAACGACCAGTTGACCAGTAGCTATGATGTGCACTGACCACGAGAGGGCAGACGCTCAACACAGGAGCTGCCCCCTGATGGTCAGTGCACTCCCGTAGTGGGAGCACCACTCAGCTGACCAACAGGCGCCAGATGCCGGGCATACGGCTGGCAAGTGCAGCACACCACTGAGTGGCAGGGGCAGGTGCAGTGGGGCTGGAATGAGCAGGAGTGGCATGGCCTCTGGCCTGGGCTCAGGCTCCTCTCTGGCCGCTTGCTGCTTCGCTCACTACTACATCCCTTAGGGGATATCGGACTGCCAGATTCGGCCCGATCTCCACAGGCCTGTCCCCATCCCCTGAGGGATCCCAGATTGCGAGAGGGCGCAGGCCAGGCTGAGGGACCTCACTGGTGCATGAATCCGTGCACCGGGCCTCTAGTGTTAAAATGAATATGAATAAAAGTTAAGAGGGGGAAAAAATTAAAAATAGAGGATGGGAAGGCATGGTTTACTCTCCTGGAGGTGAATGCAGAATTCTTTAAAATAAGTTAATTTTATTATTCAGGATTATATTGCTCTTTTACAGTTAACTTCTTCATCACATCTATATGCAAATTTTATTTTAAATAATTATTACAAAAATATCCCCATGGGATTATGGGCTAGTATTTTTCATGAACACATTTTTTAAAAAAAGAATAATGGTTAATATATATGTGTGTAGCCAAAACTGGTTTGGCTCAGTGGATAGAGCATCGGCCTGCGGACTGAAAGGTCCCCGGTTCGATTCCAGTCAAGGGCATGTACCTGGGTTGTGGGCACTTCCCCAGTGGGGGATGTGCAGGAGGCAGCTGATCAATGTTTCTCTCTCATCGATGTTTCTAACTCTCTATCTCTCTCTCTTCCTCTCTGTAAAAAATCAATAAAAATATATTAAAATATATATATGTATGTGTCTAATTATTCATAAAGTAATATATAAGGTATAAATGTTCATTCTCACATAAATTTATAAAATATACTTTTATTTACTTCATATGTTTTTGGTGGCAAAACCATTTTAATTATGTAAGCTCCTTTGCTGAAATGATTCTTTCCTGGATTAGAGAGTTTCAATCCCGAGGTATTTGACCATTGTGAGTTTCTGAAACACAGAAAATAAATGTTTGGTTATCAAAAACACTGTCCTACCTATTATGATGATGTTGTTAATAACTTTAACGAAGATCAACATATAAAATTAAGTTATATTAGACAAATAACTCTTTGGACCCCTATTGCAAAATAGAGTCATGGAGTACATTTAAAGGTAGATGTGTCAAATGCATATTATAACATTCAGAATTCCTGAAGTTATCTGTGGTGAAATCTAGTCCTAAAATTATGGATTTCAAGGACCACATTATCTTGAGCCTTATGTCATAATATATTATATTGTAATCTGCTTGCCTCAGTGTCTGGATTTGGGTGAAAATACTTAATGATCTTTCCACTGGAAGTAATGGCAGCAGCGAGAAGGTTCTGTTAGTTGAGTTAGCACCTATCATTTCCTTTTTATTTATTTATTTTTTAAAATATTTTTATTGATGTCAGAGAGGAAGGGAGAGGGAGAGAGAAAGAGAAAGATCACTGATGAGAGAGAATCATTGATCAGCTGCCTCCTGTATGCCCCACACTGGGGATCGAGCCTGTGACCTGGGCATGTGCCCTGACCAGGAATGGAACCCTGACCTTCTGGTTCATAGGTTGATGCTCGACTGCTGAGCCACACCAGCTGGGCTGCTGGTGCTATTTCTACACACTGAAGCAGTGGCCTTGCAGGAAAACAAAGTTTAATAATAAAACATTCAACTTATTCATTAAGAAATAATAACAAACTATAATAATAAAAGCGTGATATGCTAATTAGACTGGACAGCAAAATGACCTTCCAGACATCTTTCTGGAGGAAGCCACCACAGGGAGGGCCAAGCCCCTCACATGAATTTCATGCATCGGGCCTCTAGTAAATAAACAAAGGTACATGTCTCAATATCATCCTTTGTATATCCCACTGGACTTCCTGCACTGTCCAGTCTGCTCATCCTGCTTCTACGTGGATGATTCCGGCTCTGAAACCAGACAGCCAAGGGGTCAGGGAGACTGTCACTACCTGAGCCAATTCAGCAGAAAGAGGGTTGGATCCTATATGAGCGTTTATCCCAGTCCTGCCGGCAGCAGGGGGAGCAGCAGGTCATCTGCTCTGCCCCTCCCCCCCCATACACCAGCTGCTTATATGGGGAGAAGGACGAAAATTACATGGGGAAATGCGCTGTGCAGGCTGGGGTGGGACTCCATTGTTTGGGCAACAAGGTTGTTCATCTTTCCGTGGTAATAGGCAGTTCTTGAATGAGATGAACCGCATTCCAAAGTTGGCTCCCAGGTGCCAGGGGCTTACAACTCCCAGCCAGGTTAGAATGTCCTTTCTTTAACCAGAATAGGCAATCATGGTTAGCAGAGCATGATTAATATTTCCCATAACCATAGCCAGTCCCCAATATTCTATTTTTCTCCCTAACACTGCTATTCTTTTCTTTAACTTTCAGCACAAGAATGTCTCTTCTGTCTGAAAAGTCTGAGTTTTTTCTTTGCAAACATACAGAAAAAAATGAAAAGGACTCTTTCTTAATTAGGGCCTTTCTCAACCTACCCACACCTACACCTACACCACACCTACCCACACCTACCCTCACTTACATCTACCTTCACCTACATCTACCCACACCTATACCTACCCACACTTATCCTCACCTACCCTCATCTACACCTACCCTCATTTACATCTACCCTCACCTACATCTATACCTACCCTCACCTACACCTATACCACACCTACCCACACCTACCCTCACCTTCATCTACCTACACCTACACCTACCCACACCTATACCTATCCACGCAGAACCTAGATGGGTAATGACAGCATGGGTGGCAGTTGCAAAGGGAAAGAAAAGAGAGAACAACTCAGGAAATGATAGCATATGGGTCACTCAGAAACAACTCCCATTGCCATGGGATAGGTCTCATTTGAACTTGCCTCCACGTCTTCGTGGCAAGGGGGAAGACCCACATTGTATCATTTCCACGTCAGTACAGTAACACTGATCTCAGGGAACTGTACACATTCAGGTGGCTGCACAGCTCCCCTGCGTCACCCCTGTGAGCGGAGAAGGACACTGCCTGACCCCCGTCTCCATGTGCGGCGCTCCGTGGCGCTGATGGAGTGACGTGTGCAGCATCACCGTGCTCAGGCCTGTGATGGGGGAGCAGAGCCGTGATTCAATTGGAGCCGCCTGGCCCGGTGCCCTTAGCTCAGGATCCAGGGCTCAGGCCGGTGCCCTTAGCTCAGGATCCAGGGCTCAGGCCGGTGCCTTTAGCTCAGGACCCAGGGCTCAGGCCGAGGCACAGGAGCTGTGGGGATCTGTATCCGGTGTCCCACCAGCTCGGATGCCTGAGCCACGCACCCCTTTGTGTGCGAGCAGGAGCCGCTCTCAGCCTTCAGAGGGAGCTCTCCTCCACAGAGCCCATTGATCAGGTTTGTCTGTTGCTCTAAATGCCCTCGTCCGAGCGGTGCCAGGCAGGAAGCCACATTCACTTCAACTCTAGCAGGTACTGACCTGCATTCGGCACACAGGACTCTCAGGAGACATGGGAAACGACGCTGAGATGGTCCTGCCCTTGGATCGAAAACTGGCAATAGCCTGGCCGGCGTGGCTCAGGGGTTGAGCTTTAACCTGTGAACCAGGAGGTCACGGTTCAATTCCCCGACAGGGCACAAGACCAGGTTGTGGTGTGGGCTCAATCCCCAGTCGGGGGCGTGTAGCAGGCAGCTGATCAATGATTCTCTCTCATCATTGATGTTCCTATCTCTCAATTCTCTCCTTTCTTCTCTGAAATTAATAATAATATATATGTATATATATAAAAAACTTAGTAATAATTTAACAAATATATCATTAAAAACTTGCTTTTCTCTCAACAATAAGATGAAAACGTGAGAAAAGGCGTAGGCGTGAATGAAGGCATGAATCATTAAGAGGGAGTCTGACGTAAAACAGATCATAGAGAGCAGAGGTTATGGGGACCCCCTTTGTATCCAGTACTTCCCACAGCAACGGTGTCCTTGCGGGCTGCCCTTTGAGAGCAGTGAGCAAATACTATCATGATTATTTTTGTGAATAAAAACTTGTAAACCAGTTGGGGCAGAGAGTCTGTGTCTGAAAGATGCCAAAGGTTTTTACACCTGAGGTCGAAGCATCAGGGAGAAACACTAACAGTCATCTCCTCCCCGCAGAGCGACAGTCCTACTCATGGAATCGGGCAGGTGTAGGCAGCTGGCTTCCCATAGTCCAGTGACTGCGATGAACTCCTTCTCAGATGGCCTTTTAGATAAAGACTCGAGAACATGCGCATCTGGGGAAAGTGTGTGGTCCCTGAAGTACCTGGGCAGCAAGACACTTCAGCCAACTGCAGAAGCTGGGGTCAGCGCAGCCCAGAGTGCATCCAGCTGTTTCAAACCTGAGGTGCGAGCCCTCCAGAAAAAAGCAGGGATTCCTGTAGACCAGTGGTTCTCAACCTTCTGGCCCTTTAATACAGTTCCTCATGTTGTGGTGACCACCAACTT
>NW_006290032.1:1158370-1193311 GCF_000327345.1 Myotis davidii | reverse complement strand
CAGCTCCTCATGTTGTGGTGACCCCCAAACCATAAAATTGTTTTCGTTGCTACTTCATAACTGTAATGTTGCTGCTGTTATGAATCGTAATGTAAACATCTGATATGCAGAATGGTCTTAGGCGACGACCCCTGTGAAAGGGTCGTTCGACCGCCAAAGGGGTCATGACCCACAGGTTGAGAACCCCTGCTGTAGACTGCAGATTGTAGATTCCGCTTAGGAATGTATTAGGCATGCAAACTGGAAGGAAAAAATGAGCGGACAGCTGAAAGCCACTCATTCTGTAGCATCTGAAATAGTCGTTAAGCATTGCAGAACTGAGCTAATTTATTCAATATGTCGAAGACAACAATGATGAGGGCGTGCTTTTATGATATACAAACCTTCGTAAGTCTGAGTGTGTGGATTTTTTTAAAAATTTTGGAGTCTAATAATATCTCATCCTTCATACTTTTTGTTGTCTGGCTAAATCATGATAGGAGATTGTGATATGAAACATCTGTATTTCTTAATTCTTAGCAACCGCTGTCATTATAATAGATCGCTTGTTTTTCACCCAAACCCTTTCTTCATTCTTTCCATTAGAAAGGCAAAGGGCAAAAATGAATAAAATGTTGGACCTAAATCCAACCGCATCAGTGACCACATTAAGTGGAATCTACCCCTTCATTCCACCCCCAACAGCTCCACCGTTTCCTATTAAGTGTACATGTACCGACAGCACAGCATACAAACCTTACTCCTAAGTATCTAATGGAGAGAAATCAAAATTATGCCCACAAACACCTGGATGTAACTGCTACTTGTAGCTTTATCCAGAATCGCCCCAAACTGGAAATACCCAATGCCTAGAACTGGTAAGACATGTTTAAAAACCTGAAAACCCACCCGATGGGATACTCCTCAGAAGAAAAGCAAACTCGATGCCGATCGCTTACTCTGCTCAGTGAGGTAAGCAGGACGCGCCCTGCTGTCCTTTGGTTACTTTTACCTGACGTCCTGGGAAAGTGAAACTGTGGCAACGATGGGCGGTCGCCATGGGTGGGAGTGAGAGGGTGGGCTGACTACAGAGGGGGCATGAGGGGGTTATTGGGGGCTATTAACATTGATCTATATCTTGAGTCCAGGCCAGTGTGGCTCAGTTGGTTGGAACATCATCCCATGCACCCAAAGGTAGCAGGTTCAATTCCCAGTCAAGGCACTTACCCAGCTTGCCAGTTCTATACTGAGTTAGAGTGCATGCAAGAGGCAACCTGTAGAGAGTTCTCTCTCGCATCCATTTCTCTCTCTCTCTATCTATCTATCTATCTATCTCTCCCCTCCCTCCTTCCCTCCCTATCTATCTCTCTCTTTCTCCTTCTCCCTAAAATCAATTTTAAATATCTTAAAAAAAATAAAATAGATCCATAGCTTGAATGTGGTGGCCATTATATGACTTATTTTGTCAATGTTTAATGAACTGATAATCACCTAAATAAGTGAATTTCACCACATGTAAAGTAAAAACAATAATTAAGAACAACATGGTCCCGTAGAAGTGTTTGATAGAATGTTTGATAAATGTTAGCTCTCACTGCTCTCGTCATCTCCGTGATAATAATGAGGTGCCCTCTTTGAATATGGACTAACAGGTACATCCAACCACATCACTACCTTTACCTCCATCTGAAATTATGCTCCTCTCTCCTTGTCTGTGTCCATCTCCCATTCCCACGCCCGTTTTTCCGTTCTCTCTGTGACATGCTCTCTCCATGTAATCAGCTCGCCTCACATGTTCTGTGTAATCCGCTTGCCTTACACATTCTTTCTGTGTAAGCCACTCGCCTGACGTGTTCTCTGTGTAATCCACTAGCCTTACGTGTTCTCTCCATGTAATCCGCTCGCCTTACGTGTTCTCTCCATCTAATGCTCTCGCCTTACGAGATTGCGATGATGCAGGAGACGATCCTGACCAGCAAGGAAGCCACTGTCCGGGCGGCAGGCCCACAGGGATGGGAGAGGAACGCCCAGGAGCCCCCACCCTAGCCTTTAGTGCCCCCTCTTGGTTGTTAAATGCCTTTAATGTCATTTTTAAAACTTTGTGCGGTGGCAGGTCCTGCTAGCATTACAAGTTGGAACCCAAGCCATCGAGATGTTGCATGTTGGTTGTGAGCGCCGTGGCCCCGCCGCTGCCTGGATGAAGGGCTCGCAGACGCCTCCATCCGGGGCGCCCCTGGGCCTGGAGGGGACATGGCAGGTGTCTGCGCTGCCTTCCTCTTTCTCCCGCTGGTCCATAAACTGAGAGGCGTCCCATCTACCAACAGTCCTTGTGTTCCACCCTCTACCGATGGTTGTGCGATGTGGTGGTGGGTGGATTGTTGATCAGGTTTAAGCAACGGCCACTTGATTCATCAAGTCCCTCTTCAGCTGCCTTCCATTTCTGATGAGCACACACCACGTGTAATTAGTCGTTTTACTCCCGCAGGGCATGTGCTGCCGAATTCTAATTAAGTAACACTTGCTGGTTACTTAATTGCTCTCAATCCCAACGGGGGCCCCACGATCAATGTCATATCATCACTCTGACCAAATCGTCTGCCTACGCTCAGCCCCCAATCCTGGTACCTAAACGTCCACGTCACTTTGGGTAACTTCCAGAAATGCCAGCTGAGCCCAGCCGGTGTGGGTCAGTGGCTGAGTGTCTGCCCATGAACCCAGGGGTCCTTGGATGGATTCCCAGTCAAGGCACATGCTTGGGTTGCAGGCTGGATCCCCAGTAGGGGGCGTGCAAGGGGCAGCTGATGAATGTTTCTCTCAGCGATGTTTCTATCTCTCTATCCCTCTCCTTTCCTCTCACTCTAAAAAAAAATCAATAAAGACATATTAAAAATTAAACATAAAAATATGTAGTAATTACACAATACGCGTCATGCTTTCCCATCACGCAGTGTAGGCGTCATATACAGGGGTCCTCACTTATACATACAAAGGTGCTGACATAGAGGGCGCCTTGCATATCAAAGGCAGAGTCACAGATAGGAGTGAGTCATACCCTTCTTTTTTTAAATATATTTTACTAATTTCAGAGAGGAAGAGAGGGGGACTGAGAGATAGAAACATCAATGATGAGAGAGAACCATTGATCGGCTGACTCCTGCACACCCTACACTGGGGATTGAGCCTGCAACCCGGGCATGTGCCCTTGACCAGAATAGAACCCGGGACCTTTCAGTCCACGGGCTGACGCTCTATCCATTGAGCCAAACCAGCTATTAGAATCACTATTGGAATCTCTAGCTGAGAAAGAAGTAATTCAACTTGCTGACCGTGCAAAATACCAAGATGTCCAATATAAAATACGTCGCCTCAGTGCAGAATCCTGGCTGTCAGGGGTGGCAGCCTTTCAAGGGCCATGGGAGACTGGGCCCTTAGGAGATCCCAGATTTACAGGCAAGAACATAATCCAAGTGACTTGAACGAAATAGAAAAACAAATGAGAAAATTATATCCCTTTTAAGAACAGAGCATCTAAGACTCACTGATTAAACCTAGAAGACTGTTTAGTTCCCGCACGTCATTGGGAAATTAATTATAGAATGTTCTCCCGGGTGCTGAGGGAGGGCTGGGCCCACGTCAGCCAGTCAATAGGAACATCAATAATTCAGCAGGCCTGTTGGAGGGTCCAATTACTTGCAACCTTCGGGCACCTTCTCCTGATGGGGAAGAAGGATGCTGCCGGCTCCCCGCACAGCCTCCATTTGCAGATGTGAGTGCAGGATTGCAAAGGCTACGTTGCCCGCAAAGACCCTCTTTGTATTTATGTATTTACGCGATGCTTCTTGAAGCGGGCACTGCGAGACCACACTTCTCCCTGTGTGATTCTGTCCCTCGCCCGCACCTCACCATAATGCGAGCTCCCCAAATCCAAGGACCAATTAGCCGCGGAGTGTCACTCACCTGGGAGAGCCGGCAGGCAGGGCCCGCGGGGGAAATGTCAAGAGGCTGTTGGAACGTGGCCACTTCTGATTAGCGGAGCTGTTTGCAGCACAGCCGGTCGCGGGCAGGTGTAATGGGGCCTGTGTTCCTGACACGGGACGGGAGAGACAGCTTCTCCAAAACCTCCACAATGAAGGCCGTGGCGTGGGCGCCGGGCTCCCATTAGTGAGCGTTTGTTGGAGCCAAGACCGTCCAACAGCTAGACTCTGTCAGACCCTGCTGCATGGTCACTCCCAGCCGCTTCAGCTCTGAGTTCAAATTCGCGGATTTCCTCACATAGGTTCACTCTGCTCACGATCAGGCACCTGTCCTGGTGGCTGAGATGGCAAGTTGTCTTTTCATTCATGTCTTCTCTCCGTCACTGGGTGTCAGGGAGCCCCCACATCTGGCCTTCCCCATCTCCCTCTGTCCCGGGCCGTGTCGTGTATGAAGTCGAGATGAAGAGAACACTTGATGGCATGAATTAGGGCACAGAGCAGTAGATTTCCAAATCTTGCTTCTGAGCAGGAAAGGAGAGATCGGTGACCTGGCGAGAGCCCCCTGGAAGCGTCCCTGCTCTGGGAAAAGGGGTGCGGGGTTTGGGTGTCAAAGGGATGCATATTGACAGGCCCTTCAGAGATGAGACCTGCGCATGGACGGCCGCCCACAGGTGACACTTGAATTGGCCGCGAGAGCTTGATGGTTTGACCTGAGCAGCTGTGACGGGCTCGCTCCGGGCGACGCTAATGAGGCTGCGAATGGAGGAGTCAGGACGGAGCTCGTGGGCTGTGTGCGGTGTGAGCTTTGGTGTGGTTCCTCTGTGGACATCACAGAGGGGTAGAGAGACTCCTGCCACTCCAGGGATCTCGTTATCTCCTGGGGATGGGCCCAAACCCTGGTTCCAGGCACTGAACTCGCTAATGAACGCCACGCTCTTTTATAACTTCTCGCGAAGCTAGTGGGTTTGTAGTCCGATGCTTATGGCCTAGGAAAAAATGAGAATTATTAATAAAATGTGTTTAGAATGACCATAACCTGTTTTCTGTTTTTATGCTGAAACATTTTCATTATTTGGCAGAATGTAAATCATCCAGAAACACATTTGTTAAGGTGTTGCACTATAAATATATATATATATATTTTTTCTTACAAAGGGAAAGAAGAAAAGCAATCATACTGACATTTCTAGGACTTTATTCTTCAGCATTCACTGAAAGACTGCTCTCCCTGAAGCCAGGGATGGAGCCATGAATATTTGCACATCTTGTAATGCAGTGTGCCCTGGTCAGAGGGCTCCCAGGTGCCCTCCGGGCATCGCCATGGCTGAGTTCGCTGGTGCTCAGTGGCCCACACAGTGCTGCTGGGGGGATGGGGGGGCGGTGCCCGCTGGTCAGAGCAGGTCCCTCCTCACCCGCCTGGCCCCTGCCCAGCGCGCCCACCTGAAGGAGGAGAAGAAAGGGGGTTGTGTGGGCTCTCCGGCCCCTGCTCCTACCGGCGGGAAGGGTGCCTGGTGCCGTGTGGCCCTGAGACACAGCGACGGTGCACAGTGTCCCGTGAGGGTCCCGGCTCCATGCCGGCTGCCGCCCTCTTCTGACGGCAGGAGCCGTGACCGTCTCCCGGTTACACAAAGCGCCCGTCCTAGCATCATGCGCCTTACAGTCTGGAAACAGGGCTGCTCACCAGGCACAGGCAGGTCGGGCCTGGAGCAGACGCCCATCGGTGCATGAATGCGCCCTGACCTCCGGGAAAGACTCCGTGGCCCAACACAGATGAGCTCCATCTTCATTTTACATACAATCCCCTCGACGGGCCTACCCACAGGTGGGAGCAGTTCCTCCCACCTGCCCCGAGTCCTGGCGGCCTGGGGGCAGCGCCATGGCCCAGCCACAGGGAGGACACGGGAGACGCTGCTCGGATCAGCACCCGCTTGGCCGTGCGTCCCGGGGGAGGGCCAGGCCAGGACCCTCAGGCTGCCGGGGCCACTTGCTTCCTTTAGCTTGTGCCCCTTCAGGGGATGGTCTCTGCGGGCGATGCACCTTCCCCAGGAGGCCTATGACCGCCCACGCGTCCCGGGTGCGAGGAAAGGCCGGGGCGAGCGTGGTCCCCGACAGCGACCGTGCCCAGTCTTCTCCATTCCCCACACGGCTCAGGCTCAGGGTCCAGATGACAGTCAACACATGTCGGTAAGGCAGTAGTTCTCAACCTTCTGGCCCTTTAAATACAGCTCCTCATGTGACCCAACCATAAGATTATTTTCGTTGCTGCTTCATCACTGTCATGCTGCTACTGTTATGAATTGTCATGTAAATATCTGATATGCAGGATGGTCTTAGGCTACCCCTGTGAAAGGGTCGTTCTACCGCCAAAGGGTTCATGACCCACAGGTTGAGAACCGCTGCAGGGGTCAGCACAGACCTGCTCGCCTGCTGTGGACATGCCCGCCTCGGCCAGGAGAGAGCACGAGTGTGTGAGTCGTCAGAGCAGCGTCCTGAGAGAACTTTGAAGAAAAGATATGTTTATTGATTCAGAGAGGAAGGGAGAGGGAGTGAGACAGACACATCAATGATGAGAGAGAGTAATCGACCAGCTGCCTCCTGCACGCCCCCAACCTGGGCGTGCAGGATGGAGCCTGCAACCTGGGCACATGCCCTGACTGGCAATTGAACCGGGACCTCCTGGTTCATAGGTTGATGCTTAACCACTGAGCAACACTGGCTGGGTGGGTGTGGGAGACCTTTTCATGGAGCTGCAGAGGGTCAGAGGCCCAAGAAAGGGAGGAAGCTGGTGAGAGGGTGACGGGCACCGGCCGGGAGGGTGTTGGGAGGAAGAGAAACAGGAGGGACGTTAATACCCAAAGACATCAAACCGAAGACCCAGAGCCCCACGTGTCGGTGAAGAGGCCCCGTGGGTGGAGGCGCCACAGGGACGAGAAGTGTGGGCAAGACGCAAGCCTGGGAGTTGGTCCTCAAGGACCCAGAGCTTCAGGTCGCTGGATGCAGCCGAGACCTGTGTCCCCTTCAGGACCCCGGTCCGTCTGGGTCTCCCTCTCCCTCCCGCGGTCCTGTTCACTCAGGGCATCAAGCAGAATGGAGGGAACGGATTTGAGGGGCCTCATGAAGCTGGCGTGTCCACTTGGAGTCTCCCACAGTCCAGGAGTTGCCCCCACGGTTCCCTGATCCCCTCTCCTCTCAGATCTGCCCGCCACATACCTGTCGTGACAGGTGAGGTGCATGAGCCGTGACCCAGGGAAGCTGAGGGGCAGGGGCAGCCATCCAGGCTGTAGTGACTGAGGGAAGCTGAGGGGCAGGGGCAGCCATCCAGGCTGCAGTGACTGAGGGAAGCTGAGGGGCAGGGGCAGCGGTCCAGGCTGCTGTCCCATCACCACCCTGTGGAGAGCAGCGGGCTGTGCCACAGCACCCGGCCGTCCATGTGGATCTGCCCCCACAGGGCGTGTCAGCTGGCTCACAGCCACCCCTCCCCCTTCACAGAGCCGGGCTGCCCCGAGATGCACAGCCAGCCCAGCGGGCCTCCGGGACCCTCTGCTCCAGCTCCCAAAGCAATTAGTGCCCGAACAGCCTCTGGCAGCCACAGCATCGATTTTCAAAGGGAAGGAGGAAAGGAGCCTGCGGGTATGCAGGCAGGGGGTTGCGGGGAGGTCTGACCTGGGCATCAATCAGTGTTATTCTCAAACCTAAGCCAGACACACTGCATGGGGCAATGGTGCGCGGGGCAAGGGCGGCGGGGCGTGGAGCCCCTGTGCATGGAGCAGCCATTGGGCAGGCACCGTGGGCAGGGAACACGCAGCCTGCGCCATGCCCTCTGCGTAGCACAGCTGATCCAGCTTAGCTGAGGAAATATTGCTAAAATGTTCCTTTCCTAACGTAAATGTGCACAAAACTAAAGACTAAAATGAGAGCTCGTCATACTAAACAAACAAATAATTTAAATATGTCCTGATTCTTTAATTCAAAAGCCTCAGAACTAGGTCCTATACCTACAGGTGGTAACCCCATCTGACTCTCGTGTTCTCACCTGGATGATGCGTTAAGCCAGGTGGTTAGCCACCCCGCCTCCCCAGGCCCCGGGGGAAGGTTTCAGCCACACTGTCTCAGACTCCCCACCCCACAGTCTGGGCCCCCTCTCCTCCTGTGTGGGGGCCATGGTGTGGGGGTCGTCTGTGGGGGTGAGAGGGCGGCAGACCCAGCCCAGCCACTTCTAGGTGATGGAACGGGGTCACCACCTGACTTCACACACCTGACGTGCAGAGCATGGGACGCCTGTTCCCTCTGTGAGCCAAGTAAAGCCACACAGTCACCAGCAGTGGCTGCCCTCCGCGCGGTGTGCCATGTGCTCGTTTAACAAGCCTGTGAGCATCCCGGCTTCACATGGGAGCAAGGTCAGAAGACATCAGAGGCATCACTGCTTTCAGTCTCCAGGTCCCTCTAACGGGCGCTCTGCGCAAGCCAGTTAACGTGGTGAACAATCTCATTTCATGAGGCTCGGACACGAACATTCCTGACTCACAGACCACAGGTTGCACTGCGCACATGCGCACTCACACACTCACACACACTCACACACAACCATGCACTCACACACACATACACACACTCAGACTCTCATACAGTCTCACTCACACACACATACTCACTAACTCATTCTCACACACACACACACACTCACATACTTACACACTCACACACAACCATGCACTCACACACACACATATACACACACTCACATGCTCTCATACAGTCTCACTCACACACACATACTCACTAACTCATTCTCAGACACCCACACACTAGCACACTCACACGCACATACACTCACACATACTCTAACTCACACACACTCATTTACTTTCACACACTTATACACAACACACACTCACTCACACTCATCCATACACTAACACACACTCACACACTCTCTCACACACACACCTCACACACCTCACACACTCACATACTTTCACATTCTCTCACACACTCTCTCACACACACACTCACATGCTTTCACACACATATACACATTCTCTCTCTTACACACACACACACACACACACACACACACTCACATTATGCACAGCTCCTATTAAGAAGAGACGAAAAGGAGGAAAATGTCAGGGCAGGTAAAGTAACAAAGTATGAAAAGACGTGTAAAATATACACAGACACAGGTTTGCTATACAGTGGGGCCTTGACTTACAAGTGTCCTGACTAACGAGTTTTTTGAGATACCAGCTGTCTCTCGGCCGATTTTTTGCATTGAGTTGATAGAGTAATTTGAGTTAATGAGCTCCTTAACGAGCTCGGTCTTGGAACGAATTAAACTCGTAAGTCAAGGCCCCACTGTATTAGTAACAAATGAGTGCTGAGTCAGAAGCTGAGCTGTTTCGGTGCTACGGACATTCGTTTCATAACTTCTGAAATAAATGTTGATATTTTACATGTCGAGTTTGATCCTAAACTTTGGATATGAGAAAAGAACTGACTGTATTACTAGATGGATGGGTAGATGGGTAGACAGATAGATGGGTAGGTGGATAGATGGGTAAGTAGATTGGTGGTTAGGTGGATGGGGGGTAGGCGGATAGGTAGGTAGATAGATAGGTGGGTAGGTGGATAGATGGGTAAGTAGATTGGTGGTTAGGTGGATGGGGGGTAGATGGATAGGTGGGTAGATAGATAGATTGGTAGATGGATAGGTGAGTAGGTGGATATGTGGGCAGGTGGATAGGTGGGTAGGTGGATATATGGGTAGGTGGATGCCCACCCCTCCCAGAAGTGACCACCAGGATGGAGGGCTCATCAGGAGTCTAGTTTAGGTCAAGTTGCACGTGGAGCCAGGATGGAATGGTAGTTGTCACAATGGGCTACTTGTCAGGTGCAGGTGGAGCAGGAAAAGGAGGTGGTAGTTGTCATGATGAGCTACCTGTCAGGTGCAGGTGGTGCAGGAAGAGGAGGTGGTATTGTCACGATGAGCTCCCTATCTGTCAAGCCTTTTCTCTTCTCTACACATTTTTCATGACAATCTGTCTGCTATAAATGTCATTCCTAAATTAGTGATCCCAAATCTGTGTCACTGGTTCAACTTTCTCGGCTAAGCTTCAAATCCATATTTAAAGGATTCATATGAACCTTGATCAGCGGGGGTGGGGGGGTCACTCAGCCCAGCCTGCACCCTCTCCAATCTGGGACCCCTTGGGGGATGTCTGACTGCTGGTTTTGGCCCAATCCCAGGCCTAAATCAGCAGTCAGACATCCCTCTCACAATCCAGGACTGCTGGCTCCTAACTGCTCGCTTGCCTGCCTGCCTGATTGCCCCTAACCACTCCCTTGCTGGCCTGATCGCCCCCAACTGCCCTCCCCTGCTGGTCATCTTGTGGCAGCCATCTTGTGATGACGTGGGGGTGGTCACCTAGGCTTTTATTAGTATAGATATCTGTGGCAAACATGAGATCCACATAACAAAATGCTAATGGCAGATGTCACATTGACTTTATGCCACTTACTGAAATTTAACCCATTCTACATCTGTCCCAACGTCCATGAGGCATTGGGAGACATCAACTCCCGAATTGAGGCAAAGGTCCCAGGGTCATGGAAACCCCCACCCTGGCTGGTGTGGTGGGCTCATGGTTGTCTCTGCCAACATGGGTGTGTTCTAAACCCAGGGGGTTCCTGAGAAAAGGGGGCGCGGGTAAACATCTTTGTAAAACATCTCTCAGCCTCACCACATGCTGAGCGGGGGCGGCTGGAGCCTCCCGGTCCATGTGATGTGTGCCCCCTTCAAGGGCACGTCTGCCCCCACACTTCACACCCCAGAGCTCGCTCCCCTCCCGTCTGCATGGAGCCTGGGCCACAGACCCTGTATCTCCTCAGGGTGAAGGCTGTTTTATTTTGAATCAAGAATGTGTAAGAAACGGGTTACGTGCTAACATTTCAACACAGATGGTCTCAGATAAAAATCTGGATTTACAGCTTCTCCTGAAAAATGGAACATCTGGCCCTGCCTGGGCCTCCATGTCCTCCTGTAAAGGAAGTTGAGCAACGCTCCCTAATTCATGAGGCTCCTGTGCGCCAGGCACAGTGCCTACCACTCTCCCCTCGTCTGTGCATACTTCTTCACCCCTTCCTGTTGGCAAATGCCACTCCCAGCCAAATGCGGATTTTCAAAAATGAGAAAAAAATTTAATAACAGGCATTAAGACAAACATCTGCGTTGTCATACTTTCCCTATCTAGTTCCTCTCTTAACCACATACAAAGCAGCTATCTAACATTTGGGAGAGAAGTAATGAAATGTAATTCAACATTTTAAGCTGTCACCCAGTCACATCGCTTATACTTTATTTATAAGAGATTTGGGTTCAACAGATCTTTCGATATTTTTCAGGCATTCAACATATTTATTTATCTATCTATCAAATGGACAGCTTTCTTTCCTAATAGGGTACATACCACTGCAAGTTACTTTCACCAGTCCTTCTGATTATTAAAATGATAATGATGGTGAGGAATTACTTAGCTGTTTAAACATTTCTGTCGTCAGATTCTCTCCTTTTTATCACAAGTTGCAAAACCGTAAATTCACTGTAAGTTACGGATTATTAAGTGGGGGCGGGCTGGGAGAGATCAGTAGGGGGCGAAGGAGGACGTATGTAATACAATAAAGATTTAAATAAAATGCTAGAATATAAAGTAGGTGCTCTATAGTATTTCCTCCACACGGTTGTGAGGAAAGCAGATAATTGTATGTCTCTAAAAGAAGAATGAATGCCTTTCACTGGTTTCAAAGAAAATAAATATAATAAAAGGATTATAAGTACAGTTTTGAGAACGTAGGTACATATAACTCAATTCCCAGATAACTTACTCTTGTGCAGCATTTTAAAAAATGTGTATGTTTAAACTTGAACCTTGTGATTTGCTGTTTTGTCAAAGCTGAAATACAGAAGGGAACTTGTCATTTCAGGGGCATCTGGAGCCGGTGATGGAGAGCGTGGCAGGAGAAGGCGGTGATGAGCTAGCCCCCAGATGGGACAGGAGTCTGCTTCTGTGTCCTGCTTATGGTTTTGCATACGCTTCACATGTAGGTTCTGTCATGTTAAAGCCGAGACACACACTGACACACAGAGCCCTAAGCCAGCGGTCTGCAAACTCATCAGTCAACAGAGCCAAATATCAACAGTACAACGATTGAAATTTCTTTTGAGAGCCGAATTTTTTAAACTTAAACTATATCAGTAGGTACATTGTTATTAACTTAATTAGGGTACTCCTAAGCTGGCCTTTGCTAAAAACATCCTCAATCTGATTGAGGTACATTCGCTGAAGTCGACCCCTTCCAACTCTCCCACCCACACTCGTCTTGTGTACTTGTTTCCTCTGTCTCCTTTCATTCATCCTCTCTATATGTCCACCCCCCACTTCTTCTAAGGCCACTTCTTCAAAATAGACTCGCCCAGGCCGAAAATCGACTTCTGCGCTTGGGCCACAAAGTTTCAATCGCACTGTACTTGAGCGCCCGCACGTGGTATTTTGTGGAAGAGCCACTCAAGGGGCCAAAGAGCCGCATGTGGCTCGTGAGCCGTGGTTTGCTGACCACTGCCCTAAGCAGCTGTCCTGACTGCCCAGCTGGGGACTCAGTCACGCAGGAAAAGTAGGACGTTCGCTCATGAGTAACTTCCCATTGCCGTTGAAGTTGCACTTGGGTAACCCTGTGAGCTGACTGCTTTATAAAGAGATTAGTACCTTCCAGCCTTTTTCAGGCATCCAAGCCTTCTCTGTGGCCTCCGGGTGATGGCCAGCAGGCCCGTGTCTGATCCAATCCCATAAACTGGGGTTCGCTCTGGGGATGCAGGTCCCTCTGCTTGGATAGGAAGAGAACTCAGGGCCTCCCATCCCGTCCCCAGGAGGCTGGCCTCTCGGGGGTGGACAGGCTCCCAGGTCCTGGGAATAAGGTCCCCGCAGGCGGGCGCTGTGCCCTCCAGGGAGGTGTGAACTCACGGAGAATTGCTGATTGCTCTTCTGCTGAGGCTCGTTGACCTTCACGTATCATTTTATTGATTTTCTTCATTAACTGCTTCTCCTCTTGTATTTCCCTTGGTCATGGAAAGTGTGTATGTCCATGTGACTACACAGCAGGTGGAGTCTGTGTTGTGCTCAGCGTAGTGAATGGCATTGGCCTTTTCATTGGCCGGCAGAATGGTTGTAATCCACCTGGAGCGAAGTAGGGCCCGTCCCTTTCACAACCGAGGGATGTGCACTCCCCGCAGCCCCTGTGGAGGAAACGCCCATTTTACAGAGGAGAGGACACTCAGGCTAAAAAATGTCAGAGGGCGAGGGACGCAGCTCAGGTCCGACTATTACTCTGCCGGATGCAAAACCTATACTTCACCATGCAGTCCTTCAGGATGTTTCCTCTCGTCATTGGTACTCTCAGACTTGATCACTAACCTGCATGCACAGTTGGAATGTACACACTTTGATACTGAGATGGGATTGGTGTGATGTCCTATATAATAAAAGACTAATATGCAAAGACTAATATTGTCCCCTCAACCGGGAGTTTGACCTGGAGCTAGACCAGGGGGCAGGGCAGGTCAGCCAACTGCCTAAGGCCCCTCCCCAGACAGGCCCAACCCGTGTATGAATTTGTGCACCAGGCCTCTAGTTTTTTAAATAAAAGAATAAAATAAGAAAATGTATGTTCTCAAACTTTTAGGTAAGCACAGCATCACCAAATTCCTTTCTCTAGTTTTGAAAAGTAAAATCAACCTTATACTCCAACCTAATTGCCCTCCTGAAGCCTATATTGCTAAAATATTGTCAACGCATACAGAGAAGGAAGATGGAGTGCTATAAACTACAGGCAGCCATGGCCACCCCCAACTCCCAGTGCAGAGGAAAAGGAACCTTCATACCAGCTGAGCTGTCGCTAAGCCAGGTAACAGTCTTGATAATTGCTTATAATTTCCAGTGTTTAGAAAACAATTTCCTGGGCAGATGCTTCTGCCTTGCCCTCAATGTTCCCGTTTCTGTCGAGTGTGGAACATTTCCTGTGGTTTATGCTCCGATGTGCTCATCGTTTTCAGTCTTTCGAGGTGATTACCTGGCGACATTAACATACAAATGCACAGCCGTCTCAAGGTGGTTATAAGTTCCTTGCACTCAACACACTTGAAAAATCAAATGAGTCTTTGCTTGGTGTGGTGCCTCGTTCAGGAAATGGATTTATCATTAAGTCACTGGCCCTGAAAAGGTGGTGTTAACTGAGATCAGACTGTTAGAAAATTGTCTCAGAAAAACTTCATTTAACATGTAGGTCCTTCCAGGTGGTGACACCGTGAATGAGGTCACTGTGCCATGAGCTGTTTTATGCCAATGGCAGGAGTGCCTGTGGTTTGTATTCCTAAGAGCTGTGAATGCTCATCCAAACTCCCTTGTCCAATTTTATTTTATTTTTAAATTGTTAAATTGATTTCAGAGAGGAAGGGAGAGGGAGAGAGACACGGGAACATCAATGATGAGAGAGAATCACTGATCGGCTGTCTCTTGCATGCCCCCTTCCAGGTATCGAGCCCACAACTTTGGCATGTACTCTGACCAGGAATCAAACCATAACCTCCTGGTTCATAGGTGAATGCTCTACCACTGAGCAATGCCAGTTGGACCAATTTTATTTTAAGTTTCCTTTCAGCCCAGTGTTAACTAGCTAGAAGCTAATTATCCAGTTTATGGCTTTTCTTCACTGTTATTTTTTTTCATTTTTATAGTTTTTCATTTGCATAACATTTAAAATTCCAAAAATGGGATTTTGGGAATGTGAAAAAGAAAAAGAAAAAAATTAAATTAAAATATATATATATATATCACTTTTATTAATTATACCTAGTCCTAATAAAAAGTTAGAGATTATAGATGGTTTTAATAAAATAAGATTTGAAACTTCTACATTTAATTTATTGTGGTTATTTATGAGCCAGAACAATGAAGGACTATGCGGTAACATTTTGAATTAAAAATAAAGTTAATCCTAAAGGAGTTAACACTAGTCAATTAAGAAAGATTGGAAATAATATTGAAAATTTAAAACCATTCTCTATGTATGATTTTTTTTCATTAAATTCAGAACATAATCAATATTAAATGACATAAATAGCAGAAATACAGGTCTCCTATGTAAACATTTTTATACATATAAGACAACTGAATTACATCAATAATTGAATCTCCAAGGTAGTTTTAAGGGTTAAGTTGTCATTTTCAAATGTTAGAAGCATGACTCTCATATGTGAATAGAATGAGTGTGCATTGTTTTATTCAAGTCATGGATTCATAAGCTGATAGGATGATGACTCCACAGGCATTTAAAGGACCAGAAAATAGCAGCCATTGTGAGAGCCTTTTCATAAAAAGAATACATGCCCAGCCAAGTGGTTCCATGGT
The DNA here is from genome assembly GCF_000327345.1 of Myotis davidii. NCBI lineage: Eukaryota > Metazoa > Chordata > Mammalia > Chiroptera > Vespertilionidae > Myotis > Myotis davidii. The sequence continues at coordinate 1,177,902 of NW_006290032.1, read as the reverse complement.
TGAGCTCGACCTATGAACCAGGAGGTCACAGTTTGATTCCCGGTCAGGGAACATGCCCAGGTTGTGAGATGGGGGCTCAATCCCCAGTGTGGGGCGTGAAGGAGGCAGCCGACCAATGAGTCTCACTCATCAACCAATGATTCTCAGTCATCATTGATGTTTCTCCCTCCCTCTCCCTTCCTCTCTAAAACCAACCAAAACATATTTAAGAATAAATAAAAATATCATGAAAAGGCTGCCGGGCTGGAGCCAGACCTAATGCCCACAGCTCTGGGAGTCTCTTCTCAACAGAAAATGACTTCACAAGTTAACATGTCACTCTTCGGTGACAGAGCTCTAATCTAACAGCTAGTAACTGGCCAGCTCTCCAAAAGAAATAGATAGAGTTTAGGTGGGCTTGTTAGAACTGCCACGTTCCTTTTCTATTGTATTTTCATAGATTCCGATCGTTTAACAGTTTTGTGTTTAATTTTGATCATAAGTCAGCTTAAACAGCACTGCATTCAACAAGAAGGCTGGTCTCTTTTGTTTGTTTGTTTGCATGTTTGCAACTAAAGGCATTAACCAAAGTGTTGCTCCTTCAAGACAAATTATTGAGCAATTGCTTCGGCGTGGACTTGACCTCTACCCTCCACTCTCATGCAGAACACGGGGCCGGGCCTGCTGAGGGTCTCCATCACCCCTGGTGCACTTGCTGCTCTTGGGGAGTTTCTGTGGATCAGGGTCCCCGACATATCCTGAGGTTTTGGACTTGCCAGGAAGGGAGGCCAAGGCCCCTTGTACAAAGCTGAGGTCATTTTTTCTGGAATTTTTTTAGGCCTTTACAAATAAAACACAACCCTTATTATTAAATAGAGGGGCTTCACGTTCTGTGCCAATGAGATTTATTCTCCAATACGACACCAAGTGTGTCTTGGCAGGGCAGGCTCCTGTTGGTTAAATGTAGGAAGCCACCCATTGTCTTCAGTATCAGGGAAGTATAAACAAGGAGCACGGAGCGCTGGTGAACCTTGAGCCCTGGCAAGGGCCAGAGCTATGCACCGATTGTCTAGTCCAGTCAATGGTAGCTCAAGCAATTTCCTGACCAAATAGTCTCAGAGTAAATCCTTCTAACATTTACTGACCTTTAAGATAGTCTGTTACCAGAATTGCCTGCCTGACTAAGAGACAATATGTATATCCAAAATTGAGTAAAAGGTTGGCAAGGCCTGGGCACCAGTGGAAGTCCTTCCCCTTGCGTTGGGCTTCCCGCCTGGCCCCCAATATTTCCAAATTATTATTTCTTGTCTCATCTCTGTCATTTGCGTGTTGCCCTTCTTCAGATCCTGAACCATGAACCATGCAGAAAGTAGATCTCAAAGTCCTGGGCACAGTCTGTTGAATATAAGCAGACAACCTCATTGCCCGAAATATTAAGGAAACAGCACAATATCGGTTTCTGAAATCTGAAGTCAAAGGCCGTGGTTCATCAGCAAATGAGTGGCAGACTCAGTGGCTGCAGAGTGAACATTCCTGAAATTGCTCTATCGATACTGGGCTTATTTCCTCCTTCAAGTCCAATCACTTTTGGCAAAAAAACAGAGCCCAAATGTGAAAGGGCAAGTTCAATCTGATTGACTCCGTTGTACAGGAAAACCAGGAAGTTCACTTAATGAATAACTTCCTGTTGCCGTTGAAGTTGAACTTGAGTATTCCTGTGAGCTGACTGCTTCGTGAACAATTGGATTTGAAACCAGCTGTGAGTTCTCGCGTCCTGGGTGAAATGAATTAGCAAATACATCAGCCAGACGGGAAGCCTGCAGCATGCTTAATGCGTCGATTTTCCTCTACTGCATTTGAGTCATTTCATTGCACCTGACTTTTCTTTTTGGAAGTAGATGCTTCAGATATACCTCATAATCCTCAAATCTAAGCATGAGATCATCCCCATGATTATTATTAAATTCCTATTCTCAGGCTATTCCGGGGCTTTGTGAGGAATTAACTGCATATGTTTATGTGGCTGTATGTGACCCTATACAAAGCAGATTTAATGGATACATACGGTGACCATTGAGTTACCAAAGTTAGGGTTACCTATTCCTCAAGTCAATATTTTTTTGCCCTTCTCCATTCATTCATTTGGCCTGCAAAGACTGACACAATTTTAGAACTAAAGTTATTTTATGTATCAAAAAAAAGTCTTCCTTAAATAACATAAAACCCCAAGTCTTCCTTATCCATTGAATGGAATTGGACCCAAGAATCTATGGGACTCACTCCAGGTCCTGCAGCGAGCCTGTAGTAACCTCAGCCTGGGAACCCCAACTCCTAACCCAGTGTTCCTGCCACCACATATTTCTGCTCACATGAGAAGATTAAATTCAAAATATTGGCTCAGGCACAGGTATAGAGGGTGTCTTGGCATCGTGTCATTTTTATGGAATGGCCATCTTTGAGTTTGATGAGGCAATTCAACGAAAGCAGACGTTATCGTTATTTTTCACGCTGCTCACCATGGTGGCACCGGCCTCCTGTGGTTACCGTGCCCTTGAACCTTGCCCGGCCCACCCCACACTGAGACAAGCCCTGAGAGTAAGTGCCACACTGCACTCTGGAGGCGTAGGATAAAGAGAATAATATCAAGGAACGTGTTGATAGTACTATATAGATTACATACTACCAATAATCACTTTTGGATGCATGGGCTTAAATAAAATGCATGAAACTAATTTCACCTGTTTCTTCCTAATTTAACATGCCTACCAGAACTTTCCAAAGTGCGTGTGAGGTTCATGTTCTTTGTCTGTCAGAAGGTGCTGCTCCAAGTGATTTTGAGATCACGTTGACCAATTTAACTAATTCTGCTGACATCTGAAAACCATCTTACCTAATAATAGACAAACATGTAAATTAACTGTCCCTCTGCTATGCTCATCAGCCAATCAGGAGAGTATGCAAATTAACCCAAAAAAAGATTGAGGTTAATTTGCATACGTAGGGGCAAAGCGGTGGAGCAAAGACTAAAGACTCCATCCGGAGCCACAAAGAATGAAGGCTCTGTCTGGAGCCGCGGAGACTAAAGGCTCCATCTGGAGCTGTGAAGAGGAGCGAAGGCCTGGGTGCTGGGTGCCAGAGGAAACCGGTGCTGGCAGCCAGGGGAAGGGAAAACCGGGCCTCTAGTACCTTTATATTCATGTAAATTAAAATGTCTGTTTAAATAACTTTTTTTAAAAGTTCTTATTGTTGAAAGTATTACCCATGTCTCCTTTTTCCTCCCATTAACCCCTTCTAGCCCACCCCGCCCCTGCCCCAGGCCCTCACCACCCTATTGTCTGTGTCCATGGGTTATCATACATGCATACGAGGTCTTTGGTTGATCTCTTCCCACCTACCCTCCCTCCCCCACCTCCCCTCTGAGATTCCAGTCTGTTCCCTGATTCTATGTCTCTGGATCTATTTTGTTCATCAGTTTATTTTGTTCATTAGATTCCACGTATGAATGAGATCATGTGATAATTGTCTTTCTCTGACTGGTTTATTTCACTTAGCATATACTCTCCAGGTCGCTCCAAGCGGTCTCAGAGGGTAAGAGCTCCTTCTTTATCACTGCTGCATAGTATTTATTTAAATAACTTTTTAGGCCCAGCCAGTGTTGCTCAGTGGTTGAGCATTGACCTATGAACAAGGAGGCCATGGTTTAACTCCTGCTCAGGACACATGCCCAGGTTGTGGGCTCAATCCCCAGTAAGGGGTGTGCAGGGGGCAGCCAATCCATAATTCCCTCGCATCACTGATGTTCCTCAATCTCTCTTCCCTCTCCTTTCCTCTCTGACATCAATGTATCTATACTAATAAAAGGGAAATATGCAAATGAGACCAGACATCTTCTGGATGACCTTCCAGACAAAGCCATGGTGGTAGGGCCAAGGCAGAGGTGGTTAGGGCGATCAGGCCGGTGGGAGGGAGCAGTTAGGGGGAATCAGGCCATCAGGGGAGAGCAGTTAGTGGGATCAGGCCAGCAGACAGGTGAGCAGTTAGGAGCCAGTGGTCCTGGATTGCGAGAGGGAGTCCAACTGCTGGTTTAGGCCCGGTCCCCCAAGTGGTCCTGGATTGGAGACGGTGCAGGCCAGGCTGAGGGATATATTAAAAGAAAGAAATTCTAATTCCCATTATTTAAAAAAAAATAAAAATCCTGGCTTCATCGCCACCATGCCTTCCTGTGGTCAGGGATGCTGTCTTGCTCACCATGGCATCCAGTGGTGTGGCCTTTGTGGGGACTCCCTCTCCGCAGAGTCATTCAGAAATCCAGGCTCCTCCCTATGCAGCTTCCTGAAGGCCTTGGGATGACCTTGGGGAGACCCGGGAGGCCCCTGGATCCTCTGCTTGTTGTTAGCACATGGGGGAGCGGGGAAAGAAGGAGAGGGGGAGAGGGAGAAGCTGCCTGTTCAGGGGCCGGGCTGCTGGCCACCACCACCTACTCACAGTTCTCACCATGTATCTGCATTTCAGAGAGCACGTGTGAATGTAGGAGAATGGGCAGGACTTCCACATCCCAGAGACACAAGCTGACCTTCAAAGTCAGTATTTTATTTTATTTCCATTTATCAATGAAGAAAATTTGTTTTACATTTGAAGTAGTTCAGCTCTGGGCTTAAAAACTGCTTACCTTGCATTTACTGATGATACATAGTATAAACCACATTAAGCAGAATAAATGTGACTGGCAACTGTGTTTCACATCATTTATTGTATGAAAAAATAAAGTGAAATTGAGAATTGAGGTTTGACAGGCCCAGGAAGGGAGTGCTGATGTAGGGCAGCGGAGCCGAAGACAAGAGGTACCTGGGCAGGAGCAAAACAGAAAGCGGTCACTTAACAACAAGGTACAGACCCCAAGGGGCACCGCCCCCTCAGCTCGGGGCCAGGAACATGTGGAAGGTCATTTTAAGATGGTGGCATTTCCAACCACAGAGAAGAGTTACTGCGCCTTTAAAAATGGGCTGGTCCCAATTCACCATAGGTAGGATTTGGAAACAGCCTAAGTGCCCTTCAGCAGATGAGTGGATTAGAAAACTGGTACATCTACACCATGGAATACTATGCTGCTATAAAAAAGAAGGAACTCTTACCATTTGCAACAGCATGGATGGAACTGGAGAGCATTGTGCTAAGTGAAATAAGCCAGTCAGAGAAAGAAAAATATCACATGATCTCACTCATGTGGAATATAATAAACAACATAAACTGATGAACAAAAATAAGGCCAGAGACAGAGAAGCATCGATCAGACAGTCAAACTTCAGAGGGAAGGCAGGGTAGGGGGGTAAAAGATCAACCAAAGACTTGTAAGCATGTATATAAGCATAACCAATGGACACAGACAGTGGGGGGGGGGGGGAGGGGGGGGGGGGGGGGATTGAGGGCATGTGCCAGAGGGTGAGAGGGGCTGGAGAGAGGTCAATGGGTGAAAAAGGAGATTTATGTAATATTATATGTAACTAGAGGCCCAGTGCACAAGATTTGTGCACAGGGGCAGGGGAGGGGGTCCCTCAGCCTGGCCTGCACCCTCTCCAATCCAGGGTCACCAGCTTCTAACTGCTCACCTGCCTGCCTGATCACCCCTAACTGCTCTCCCCTGCTGGCCTGATTGTCCTAACTATTCTCCCCTGCTGGCCTGATTGTCCTAGCTGCTCTCCCCTGCTGGCCTGATTGTCCTAGCTTCTCTCCCCTGCTGGCCAGATCACCCTTAATTAACTCTGCCTCGGTCCTGCCACTTTGACTTTGTCTGGAAGGACATCCGGAAGACATCCGGTCTAATTAGCATATTACCCTTTTATTAGTATAGAGACTTTAAACAATAAAAAATTTTAACAATAATAATAATTGCTTAAATTAGAAAAAAAAATGCGCTGGTCCCAAGAGCTTTCACAAACCTGTGTGAGGAAACTGGGTAAACACTACAGCCCAGTAGTGTTTGGCCTTGAACATTTGCAAGAAACACTCAGACAATCTGCGCGTGACAGGAATATTTGGGGTCCTGGCCAGTGGTCCCAGGTTCACACACAGCTCAGGGGCCACCCTGCCTGATCACCAGGGGCAGGTACCTCTCTCCCCGGGAGTGCCTGGGCCCCTGGAAACAGGTGTGAGCACACATCCTCAGGGGAGCTGTGCTGGATGGAGTCTGTGCTCTGGACCCCACACCCGCGGGGGAGCATCGATGAGGTCGCCAGGCAGAGCACATCTCTGGCTGAGGGACAGGAGCCATGGGGGACCCCTGGGTTTTCTCTGCAATATTCTCTACTCAACACAAGTGGATCTGTTCCTTTAAATGAGAAGATGTCATAGGACACAGCAACATGCGAGTTGATCTCCTTGGGGCTCATCATGGGTCACAGGATGCCACTGTGAAGCATCGTGTGATCAGTGGGGTTTGACACGCTCTTTCCCATCTTCCCATGCAGACACATGATGGCCCCCAAAGCAGATGATGCCCCCGGCCATTCGTGGTCAGAAGCGGCCCTTGGCTTCCCAGCCGGAGTGGCCGATGGAGCCCCAGCGGGAAGAACTGTGAGGACACAACCACGAGCGCCCCAGTTAACATGGCTGTGCCAGGGCTGCGTCTCCGTGGGACTTGGAAAGGATTTCCTAGAGAAAGTGTGCTGGCCCCACGGAGCCCAGGTCTGCATGTCGCCATGGCTGCGGTCACGGGAGACGCGGGCCGGGCAGGATCAATAATGCGTCTCCCCGTTTGCGATTCTATAGAAGCCACGGGCGGCCCCGCTCCCTCCTCCCAGGGCGACAGGTGCCAATGCCCAAGCGCAGCCTGAGCAATTGCACTGCTGCCGCGTGAGATGGAAAATGCCAGGAGGCCCTATTAGCTGTCAGCCCAGAGCAGCCGTGTTTCTTTATCCTCCGGTCAGTCAGGGTTCATGGTGAGGCCTGAAACACGCAGAGGAAATGGAGTTCAGAGAAACGTGCAGGAGGGGGTTGGTCTTCAACCCACAACCCCATGTATCTCTGTGGCCTCCGCACACTCAGAGGGGGGCCCGCAAGGGCCAGGCGGGAGCTGTCTGTCTCCAGCACTGAGTCATTCCACTTGCCAGCCCTTGGCTTTGTCCTCTTTCTATCTTTTATTTTTAAGCTAGAGGCCCGGTGCACAAATTCATGCACTGGTGGAGTCCCTCAGGGTGGCCTGTGGGGATTGGGCCCCAGCTTTTGCCCCCAGCCTTGCAGTCCCAGCTCACACCCCAGCCTCGCAGCCCCACAGCCCCACCTGGCAGCCTGCCTTGGCCTGGTGCCACCTGCTCACCTGCTCCACCATCCCGCTGCAGTCCCAGTCTTGTTGGGGCCCATTAAGGACCAGCAGTGCCTCCATTGCCCCCTTCCTCCCCCCGTTGTCAGCTCTGCTTCACGGATGCCAACCAAGTTCCAAGCTGCCCCCTGGCGGTCAGTGCATGTCATAGTGACTGGTCGAACTCCCGTGGTGGAGTCCCTCAGGGTAGCCTGTGGGGATTGGGCCCCAGCTTTTGCCCCCAGCCTTGCAGTCCCAGCTCACACCCCAGCCTCGCAGCCCCACAGCCCCACCTGGCAGCCTGCCTTGGCCTGGTGCCACCTGCTCACCTGCTCCACCATCCCGCTGCAGTCCCAGTCTTGTTGGGGCCCATTAAGGACCAGCAGTGCCTCCATTGCCCCCTTCCTCCCCCCGTTGTCAGCTCTGCTTCACGGATGCCAACCAAGTTCCAAGCTGCCCCCTGGCGGTCAGTGCATGTCATAGTGACTGGTCGAACTCCCGGTCGAAAAATTTGCATATTAGGCTTTTATTATATATGATATTTTTATTGATTTTGCAGTGGAAGGGAGAGGGAGAGAGAAATAGAAACATCAGTGATGAGAGAGAATCATGGATCGGCTGCCTCCTGCACACCCCCTACTGGGGGTTGAGCCCGCAACCCGGGCATGTGCCCTGACTGGGAATTGAACCATGACCTCCTGGCTCATAGGTCGATGCTCAACCACTGAGCCACGCCAGCCAGGAAATGTTGTCCTCTTTCTAATGGAAATACTGTCAACTTCCACCATAAAGGACGTGGAAAGAAAAGATAATGCATCCGGATCGATGCTCATAATAAGCGTGAGCTAATATTACCACTCTCCGTAAGAATAGAATCGAGGCAGAACTCAAATATTTTATATTGAAACTCATTTAGGGGCTGATAGAAATGTTCGGGTGTGACTTTATGGTAACCTTCTATCAAGTGGCTCTCTTTGCTGCTGCTGTTCTCAATCCCTGGGCCCCGCTCTTTCAAAACATGTCAAGTGTTATCTTACATTTATTTCTGTGTTTGTAGCAAAAAATAAATAAAATGAAGTTTTCACTAAATCAAAAATGCTAAATATGAAGTTGGAAGTAAACATGCATCTTTCTAGCCCCCCTGGTACTTGGTGGGGAATCACACATTTTCAGAGGAAGCGTATTTCCAAGCAAACACAGTGTGCCTGCCCCAGTCTCCTCCCAGGCATCATAAATCCAGGATCTTCATGTTGTTTTCCAAAAAGGACACAGACAGTTTCCATTTCCCTTAAGATGAGATCTCCTCCTTCTTTAAAAAGAAGTGTAGTAATAACCCTCTGACCTGGACAGAGGGACCCCATTTCCCCGTGGGTCGCTGTGGGAGGAGCGTGGGGTGCAGGAGTAGGACAGGAAGGTCAGTTCTCATCCCTCTGAGCCCCGGGAGAACAAGTGCATGGAAATTTCTGTTTCGTTTAAAGAATGGAGCTGCATCTCTTATGCTCTCTGAGAAAGAGCTCTGACATGAACAGCTGAAGGGTGCTAGTCACCTGTCATTTAGAGAATAAATCATGGCTATTATTTACCCTCAAAAATGGGGAGAAAGAATAAAGGAAACCCTGGAAAATGGAAGAAACATTTCATTATTCGCCTTTTAGGCACTACAGTAGCTGATCATGAAATAGCCACCATGTCCTATGTAAGTGGCAATGGATCAGACGGGAAGGTGGGCTCCCACATCTGGGTCGGGTCTGGGTTCGAGCACTTACTCCCCGGGATGGGGGAGAGTCACTCGAACCCTCTGAGCTCCATTCTTCCCGTAAGTGACTCAGACCTAACACCCACTCCGCAGCTCTCTGCACCAACTGCATCCTACAGCTCGTGACATCGCCCGGTGCATGGCCAGGCCCGGCAGCTACGATGCAGACTTCTGCAATCACCGGTCTCCATCACAAATCATGCTCGTCTTTTCCAACAAACACAATGTGTTCTTGTTGAATTTCCCTGCTGCCCCGAGAGACGAATTCCCGAAATATGGCCCCATTCTAGCTGCATTTTGGGCCTGGGAAGTGAAAGGGAGGGTCTTGGCCTGTAGCGCCCTGCTCTCCTGGAGGGACAACCACGGCAGGAATGGCTCCTCAGCGCTGACATCACCCAGGGAGCATGCGCACCTGTCTTTGCTGTGTTGTGCAGGAAGGAACGGAAACACAAAACTGCTGTGTTGATGAGTTTTCCTTCTTCTGCGGAAATTCCTCCCTGACCTCAGGCCGCATGAGGAGGAGAAAGCAGGGACTTGTTCATCTCTCTGGCGAGCTGTTGGGCGCGGACAGCCATGCGCTGCTGGTTGGAAATCCATAATGAACTGAGGCAGGGCCTGGGAGGACAAGCACATTAACTCACCCTCACGCGACCTGACAGCAAGAGCATCACTCGGAGGCGGAGTAACACTCCTGCGTCCTGGCTGCGGCTGCGGGAGAGACACTGAGGACTGAAAATGCGGGAAGTCTCCGTCAGGACAGCCTTACAGGAAGGGAGTGAAATGACACAGGGAAACCAGGCCACCCGGCCACGCCTCAGTGGGAAGGGGCCAGGCCAGCCTGCCAGGCGCGAGGTGGAGGATGAGGATGTGGATTTGTAAACACACATTTACTGCCAGGACCACTCGTTCGTGTTTCCGTTCTAGTCCACTTCTTGTTTACTCGTAGCCTCCACTCGTTAATGCATTTCCATGTCCCTCAAGCAGAGGGGGCAGGAGAAGGGGCCAGGGAGGCAGTGAAAGCTGGCAGCCTTCCGATTTGGAGAGGTGACAGATGACAGGTGACAGGTGACAGGACAGGTGATAGGTCAGGTGACAGGTGACAGGACATGTGACAGGTGAGGTAGATTTGGGACAGGTAACAGGAGAGGTAACAGGTGACAGGAGAGGTGACAGGTGACAGGACAGGTGACAAGTGAGGTAGATTGTCCTCTCCTGCTGAGGAGCCCCGCCCTGGGCAGCAGGTGCAGAGGACATCGGGGCCTCTGGCGGTGGCCAGTGGAGGCCTCAGGGCCGAGCCCAGCGTGGCCGAGCCTCTGGGTCCCGCTCTGTCTCACCCCGACCCGGGGCTGGGAAGGGAGTCCGCGAACCAGGGACGGGGCCAGGAGGCTCCTCTCCTCCGGGCTTTGGCAAGGCCTTTGCATCGCCCCTGGCTGGGCTTTCTCCAAAGGAACTGGAACCAGGCCGAGGCGCCTGCTCTCCTACGGCGTCCCGCGCCATTGTCCCGGGTCAGGAGCAAGGACACCCCGCTGGGGAGCTGGGAGCTCTGGACACTGCACCACCCGATGGCCTCCCCAGGGGACCCTACAGCACTCAAGACTGCAGGAGAGCACGTGCCCACTTCCATGTCCATGACACACCCGGCATCCCTGCCCTGAGTTATGGGGATCCGAGAGGACAGGGCAGACAGAGGGCTGAGAGCCAGCCATCCTCTCTTTCCTTCCGACCCTCCCGATACCAGCACCGCCCTCAGGCTGCCGTCCACAGGTGGGAGGGGCTACTCCAATGATGGTGAACCTATGGAACATGTGTCAGAGGTGACATGAGAACTCATTTTTTGGGTTGATTTTTCTTTGTTAAATAGCATTTAAATATATAAAATAATTATCAAAAATATGTGTTTTACTATGGTTGCAAATATCAAAAAATTTCTATATGTGACACGGCACCAAAAGGTTCGCCATCACTGGGCTACTCTCAAACCCCACAAATGAAGGGGGACTGCGGCCTAAAGCGAGGGCTACACTTCATCTCCTGGATGGAAACCAACCCTCCCCACATGCTGTCCTCCCTCCGGGCAACATTTGGCAGAGTCTCATTTCATCACAGAGGCGTCAGGGATGAGCTGCTGTCGTGAGTCCTGATACAACATTTAGGCAGTGAAATGGCTTAGGGACACGGAAGCCAGACCACTTAGCTGTCGTTTACAGCGTCGCCTTGGTCTCAGGACGCGCAGGAAGGTGTAGTGACAGGGTCCAGCGCTTTCGTAAAGAGACACAACAAATTGGCCAAACGAATGAACAAAAAAGTCGCTTGTGTTTGTATTGAATGGGGGAGAGGGGCCTCTCAATTTTATGTGATAAAATGTGCAGTTTCTGTTTGGTGTTAAATAGACTCTAAAATGCTCTAATATATGAAGTTAGCTTAACCTTTTGAGGGGTGACATTCATGGACATGGCATTACTAGTATACATCAAAGCCTCATTGTGATTTGTATATACACTCAAGTATACATGTATTTTCACTAAAAATATGAAGGTAACATGGAACTGTATCTACACACGATTTAAAGGTTCACATGAAGGGTTAAGAGTAAACCTACTATAAGCATATGAAGCCCATTAAAATGTTGAGATGCCTACGGCCACCCTTGGGTTTGATTTGAATTGATTGTGTGCTCACTGTGGAGTCCTCCAATGAGAAAACGGTCGTGTGTGCAGACGTGATATATGATGGCAGACTTCTCCATTGCATATACTCCCCAGCGCCTTAGTTATTCATGCAGGGCCTTGTGTCATTAAAACAACCATCTAATCGACTTAAACCAGGTTGAGATGTTGAATAGAAGAAAAGACAGCTCCCAACTTCATGGGCTCAGCACGTGAACTGTAGGCTGCGACATGTGGTAAAGAGAGAACGAGTGTTCCTAAGGGTCTCCTCTACCCGTGTAGCCATGGGTTCCTGTTTAATAAATCGGCCACAGCACTTTATTTATGAAGATATATAAAGGGTGTCCCAAAATTCACGCAAGAACTAATTTTGATAGAAATCACAAGTTTATAATTTAAAAATGTAATTTTTTTATTGATTCATAAAGTATACAGTATAAGGTTATGTATGGAATAGCACATCGGGTAAATGGCCTCCACAGCTTTGCTGGGACATACGCAAAGCCCATGGTCTTCATTGGTCTTCATTGTCCCTGCTCCTGGGCCATAATTGGTACTTGGTCATGCTTATCAAATTGAAGGGATTGAAATAAAAGGGCAACAGATATTAGAATCTGATTCAATAAACCAAGTAAAATTGGGCTTTTATTTTTTGTTGTTGTTGTTGTTGTTAATGCTCTTGCAAAATTAAACTCTTGCGTGAATTTTGGGACACCCTTTACATGCATCCACAAATAAGAACGTCAAATAACTCACTGTAAACAGAATAGAAATACATCAAAGTGGCTCTTAAGATGCCAGGCATCCACTCTTTGGTGCGAGGAGCCTTTTGAAGGAGAAAATGTCACTTTAGGGCAAGGTCCTCCGAGGGACCCTCATGCTGTGATTGTGCACGAAGCGGCCTCGCACTTGGAGGCTCAGGGAAGGGAGAGGAGTGTCCATGTATAAATATTTCTCTCTTTTCCGCATCCAGGGTGGCTAGAGAGTGGTCCAGTTCCTGAGTAGGGGCGGCTGGGGATTGAGAAAATGAAAGAAAGAGACAGACACAGAGATGGAAGGAAAAAGCTGGGGCCGGGTGGGACAGCTGTCCTCTGATGGAGAGACAGTGACCCAGAGCCGATATAGCACGTTTATTTTATACGGCAAAATACCAGGGAGTTTTACTGAAGCTCAAGACAAAGGAGATGATGTGCATTCTGTGGCTTCTTTGTCATCGTCACTTCTGGGTGGGCCCGGATAGTCGTGTTTGTTCCTGGGGCCTGGCTGGATTTAGATAATGAACCCCACCCCCTGGCGTCTGAGCTGAAGGTCAGGCTGACAACACACCTGCCTCTGGCAAAATATGTTTCCAGGACATGGCTTTGCCGGGCACCACTACATTCAAACAACAATCAGCTCAGGGGCCTTTCCCAGGCGCTCGCTACACTCATTGTCCCAGCGGCGTGTGGAGCTGGAAGGGCAGGTGGCACTGGGCACCTCCGGCTGCCAGAGGCAGAGCGGCCCCAAGCATCGTGGTGACTCCCCATGATTAGGAGCCAGCGCAGGCCTCCTGGGGACACAGGCATCTGTCCACACCCCCCGCTTCTCAGTCTGTGACCATCCACTCAAGCAGATTGAGAATCCGCCAACTGCAGTCCATCCAAGTGCCATGAGTGTAATTCTCCCAACATAAACCAGAGGCAGACCACGCTCAGCACTCAGATGTTAAAATGAGGAGCGGGTGTTTAAGGAGTGAAAATTAGAATTATTCCAATGAGCGGCCAGAGGCGTGTTTGAAAAAGACATAGACAGAAAGGTCCTCAGTGAAAAGATAACTGTTGGAACACACGGGTGAAACGCAGTAGATAAGGCTGAACAAGAGGGATTCCGCTAAAAGGAAATTCTTCCCTTTTCTCCAAGTGACTTACACAAAGGGAGAGTGATCTGAAATCAGGTTTAAAAGGGTAGAGAACAAGTCCCCACATACATCTAAGCACAGATGAGAGGAGAGGAGGAGGATTTGAGAGACAAAGAATAAAATACTCAGAACTGATGGAAGGTCTAAATTCCCAGGCACAAGATGTATCAAAGGGAGTGGGTGGAAGAAACAGACACAGAGGAATTAAAAAAATATGGCCCTAGCTGGTTTGGTTCAGTGGATAGAGCATTAGCCTGGGGACCGAAGGGTCCTGGGTTGGATCCGGTCAAGGGCACGGACCTCAGTTTGTTGTAGGGTCCTCCCCTGCCCAGTCCCTGGTCAGGTTGAGTGCAGGAGGCAACCAATCAATGTGTCTCTCTCACATGGATGTTTCTCTCTGTCTTTCCCTCTCTCTTCCACTCTCTCCAAAAAGCAATGGAAAAATATCCTCAGGGGAGAAGTAAAAGAAATACAAAAACTGGACACATCTACAGTTGAAAAATCTTAAAGCCAGAGAAAGAAAATTTCTTACAAAGAACAGTCTTCCTCTTTCAGTGGACTTCTTAATGTGAGAAACCTATATGTATAAAAGCCTAATATGCAAATTGTCCCCTCAGATGGGGGTTCGACCTACTGGGAGCTCAATCACTCGCTATGACGTGTGCTGACCACCAGGGGGTGGCACAGAATGAAGGAAGGCCCAGGCCAGTGGCCGTCAGCTGCTAGGGACCAGTCCTGTGCATGAATTTTGTGCACTGTGCCTCTAGTGAGGTATAAAAAGCCATTGAACTGTGATGTTTAAAATATGGAGAGGTTAAAATATTGTAGGTCTAGAATTTAGGAATTCTAGGGAAAAAATCTTTCAAGAATGTGGTTAGAAACAAACATTTTCAGATAAAGAAAACTACTAGTTTACCAAAAACAGACATGAAGGAAAGGGAGCTCTAAAAACCACACTTTGGGAAGAAAACGATCCTCATGGTGAGGAAAGAAGTTAACCAGCGCACGCCAAGCTCACCAAACCTCGTCTGACTGAACAATAATCATCGTAGTGACTGTTTTGTTGTGTTGTTAAAGGAGAGGGAAAAAATAAACCCTCTGAACCACAAGGGAACGGGATTTCATCTGGTTAATTAACTTAGAGCAACTACATAAAAATCTTTCTGTGGAAAGAAATACAATGCTCAGCTTCCAAAGGAACAGAAAGGAATAGCATAAAAGGAATAAATGTTGTACAAAATTCTCCTACAAGGTCCCTGAAAGCTAGGGAACTCACAGGGTGGACCTCACGGTCAGCAGGCTCACCCCAGTGAGAGGGAGCCTTCAGAAACAGCAACTCGTCGCCTCAGCAGCAACATGGTAGGAAATAGAGCAAATGTTTTGGACGATTATGACCAACTGTCAAAACGGATAATAAGAAAATACGGTGGCGACCCTATGAAAAGCAATTTGAAGACACACGAAATGGGTCTATTCCTACGAAGATGTAAGTTAAGAAAACTGGTTAGCTGGTCATTGCTGGGCTGTTTTTCACATGTGTCCTCAGAGTCCGGCTCCAACATGGGCTTCTTTTGTCTCCTAAGATCAGGCCTATGTTACATATCAAGGTGCTATGTGTTCTGCTCGTCTTTAACCCGGTCCCTGCTCACCAGCCTGGGACCCCACCCACCGGACCTCCCCTGCACCCGAGTTCTATACTTTCCTGCCCACTTCCTCTGGCTGCTTCCTAAATGCTGGTTGCTCAAAGACTGTGAGAACAGCAGCAGCAAAAAGGTCAGCACACACACACACACACACACACACACGGAGGTGTTAACCGATGGCAGCTGGGGCTGCGCCTAGGAGAGAGCGGCCTGAGGAAGCCAGGCTCGCAGGAAGATGATCTGGGAGGCCAGGGCCTGAGGGCGGCTCAGGAAGACGTCATGCAGGTTCGAAGGAGAGGGTGTCCCTTCTTGGAAATGTGTCGTTAAGACAAAGACACGCGCCCTGGCTGGTGCTGGCAGGAGGCAGCCAATAGAAAATACGGTGATTTGCTCACACATCGATGTTTCTCTCCCCCCCCCTCTCCCTCTCCCTCTCCCTCTCCCTCTCCCTCTCCCTCTCTCTCCACAAATCAATTTTAAAAATCATTTTTTAAAAAAAGACCATGATAGGAATGTGTTTAAAATGACACATCAAGGTTGTGATCATTGGTCATCTAGTTTTAATCTATTCAGACAGGAACTGTTGTTGGATCTGATGAGAAGATGAGGTTCGTCAGTTGAAATTAAAAACAAAACTTTTCTAATACATAGTTTTGTATAAAGCATGTTATTTAAACTCTGCCTACTGTTTGTCTCTACCTATTAAGGGGGGCAATAATAACCGTAACAAATTAGTAATTAGTTGAAGTGACAGGATAAGTCGCTGTCACTCTGACCTCCCCTTATGTGTCTGAGCAGGAGGAGCTATGTAATTCTTTTGATGAAATGCCCTCTAGACAGAGCTGTGAGGACGGAAAGGACCATGTGTTACACACACACAGGAGACCACCTTTTGTGCATGGACACAACACCTGGTCTCCAGGGACACCTCGCCTCCAGGGACACCTACTCTCCAGGGACACCACACTTGCCTCCAGGGACACCACACTGGTCTCCAGGGACACCTGGCCTCCAGGGACACCTACTCTCCAGGGACAACACACTGGCCTCCAGGGACACCACACTGGTCTCCAGGGACACCTGGTCTCCAGGGACACCACACTGGTCTCCAGGGACACCTGGTCTCCAAGGACACCACACCTGTTCCCCAGGGACACCACACCTAGTCTCCAGGGACACCACACTGGCCTCCAGGGACACCTAGTCTCCAGGGACATCAGGCTGGCGATGTTTCTCTCCCCCCCCCTCTCCCTCTCCCTCTCCCTCTCCCTCTCCCTCACCACACTGGTCTCCAGGGACACCTGGTCTCCAGGGACACCACACTGGTCTCCAGAGACACCACACCTGGTCTCCAGGGACAACACACTGGTTTCCAGGGACAACATACTAGTCTCCAGGGACACGACACTGGCCTCCAGGGACACCACACTGGTCTCCAGGGACACCTGGCCTCCAGGGACACCTACTCTCCAGGGACAACACACTGGCCTCCAGGGACACCACACTGGTCTCCAGAGACACCACACCTGGTCTCCAGCGACAACACACTGGGTTCCAGGGACACGTCACTGGCCTCCAGGGACACCACCCCTGGTATGCCGGGACAACATACTGGTTTCCAGGGACACCACACTGGTCTCCAGAGACACCACACCTGGTCTCCAGCGACAACACACTGGGTTCCAGGGACACGTCACTGGCCTCCAGGGACACCACCCCTGGTATGCCGGGACAACATACTGGTTTCCAGGGACACCACACTGGTCTCCAGAGACACCACACTGGTCTCCAGCGACAACACACTGGTTTCCAGGGACAACACACTAGTCTCCAGGGACAACACACTGGTTTCCAGGGACACGTCACTGGCCTCCAGGGACACCACACCTGGTATGCAGGGACAACATACTGGTTTCCAGGGACACCACACTGGCCTCCAAGGACACCACACTGGCCTCCAGAGACACCACACTGGCTTTCAGAGACACTGCACTGGTCTCCACGGACACACACTGGTCTCTAGGGACACCACACTGGTCCCCAGGGACACCACACTGGTCCTCAGAGACACCACACTGGCCTCTAGGGACACCACACTGGCCTCCAGGGCACCTAGTCTCCAGGGACACCACACTGGTCTCCAGGGACACCACACTGGTCTCCAGAGACACCACACTGGTCCCCAGGGACACCTGGTCTCCAGGAACAGCACACTTGTCTCCGGGGTCACCTGGCCTCCAGGTGGGCGGCATCGCCTCCATCAGCTCCTGCACAGCCCAGCTGACCTCCTAGGTGTCCCTGCAGCACAGAAAGTGGGGAATGAACAGGACGTCATCTTTCTCTTCCCACCCCAGGAAGCTAAGCAGGTCCGTTAGCCTGAGACCAATAGCTGACGCCTCACGGAGTCTCGCAGGGTCTCCAGCCCCTGTTAGGCAGGGGAGCGGCCAGGGGTAGAGTAGTGGGTGTGTGCCCACGCTCAAGCATTCGCTCTGCACCAGGACACTAGATGAGCTACTTTGGTTCACAAAGACAGCGGTAAAGGGAGGGATCACCTAAGGAGGGGTGCAGATGAGCACAGAGGAGAGTAGGGTCAGGAGCATCCATCTGGGTGGGGAGGATTGCAAAGTCCAGCTCCTCATGTGAGCAAACGCCTCAGCTTTCCTCGTCACACGTGGTGACGACCGGGTGTCATCTTCCCACACGTGCTATGCGAGGCACGTGGACCCTCACCTTCGTGCATAGACGGGAGCAGCTTTCCTGTCCAGTTGTCTGGCTCTCTCATGGCCAAGCAAGCGACCCTCACCTGCTGTCCCCCGTTTCCTCTGCAGAACCCGCAGGACCTGTCTCGCATCCGCAGGAGAGAGACGTTGCTGCAAACATTTCCTCGTCCGCGCCCGCTATTCTGAGGTGCGTTCTTTTAAGAAACGAAAGTGGCCTCATGGTTGGGACTGTGCTTTTCTCTTTATTGTGTTCAGGACCCAACATACATATCCAACAGGAGCCTGACGGTTCCGGGAATGGCGCCTGGAAACTTCTTAGACTCCTGGAAGGAGATGCATTATCGGATTACAAACTGGTTAATTGGAGTCATCATCATTACAACAGTTGATTCCTTTGATGTATTGCCTCTGGGCCTGATTAAAGATTTAACAATATTGGTCTTACATCCTGAGAGGTGGAAAATGCCTAATCATCTGTTCAATAGCACGAGGCGTATTTAGAATCAGAAGGCTGGGGGGATGCTGTCTGCATGTGAATGAGCCTGACAGACTTGCGTTCTGGTCATAACAGCATTCCTCATTTCTAAGAAACACAGAGAGGGAGGAAAAGGAACATGTGCATTTATTTTTTTAAAATATATTTTATTGACTTTTTACAGAGAGGAGGGGAGAGGGATAGAGAGTTAGAAACATTGATGATAGAGAAACATCGATCAGCTGCCTCCTGCACACTCCCCACCGGGGATGTGCCCGCAACCAAGGTACATGTCCTTGACCGGAATCAAACCTGGGACCCTTCAGTCCGCAGGCCGACGCTCTATCCACTGAGCCAAACCAGTTAGGGCTGCGAGAGTTTAGTCAGTATGACCCAGGGCGTTTACCCCAAGGAATAGTATACCATTCTCCGTTACAGTTAACTTCCCCGTTGTAATTCTTAAATATTATTCAGCATTTTGGGCAGGTTTTAAGATACAAACATCACATTAATAAACATAGTGACTGAAAAAAAAAAGAGAACAGGAAAACATGAGAAATCACCGGACTTTGAACATTTGATACACACACACTTAATATATTTAGTGATGATATGCATTATTAGCATTTACTGAGCATCGATTAAATGCTGGCGTTGTTCACATGCCATCACACCCCATTTGCACGAGAAGCACTGAGCTGCTGTCGGAGTGCTTACTCCTCGGCCCTCCACACGCTCCCGGACCCTGCTCGTGGCGCCAACTGTGGGAGTACTTCCTCCTTGACCCCACTAGATGACACCAACTGTGGGGCCTCCGTTCCCCTGCCAGGAACTGGACCTCCATAGACACCAAGTATTGGATGGAGAAGACAGTACGAGCAGTCACAGGCACATGGGAGAGACTTTATTGCAGGCTGAGTAGCCATTGCTACTAACCAGCCATTAGACAAAGCAGTTCTTCAAAACAGCTTCATACAGCAGCCGCACCAAGCAGCCCTCGCGAATACAGTGGCAAGCACAGGAGTCCTTGTACACACAGCAGCCCAGCCCGACATACAAGCAGCCTCAAACACAGGAGCCATTGCATAAAGCAGTGCAGTAA